>NC_086444.1:30490548-30822966 GCF_028390025.1 Pseudophryne corroboree | reverse complement strand
CTGCAGACAGAAGTGAAAGGTGACCTCCTGTGCCCAACCCTTAGATGTGTGGGTGTCTGTTGTACCTTGTTTGTTTCTCTATGCTTCTTGATTGTACCTGTCTGTCTATGTGCACCATGTGTGAGCCTGGCTCTGCTTGTGTGCAGTGTCGGACTGGGCCATGAATGGCCCACCGGGTCAATGCAGTGGTAAAGGCCAATGTTTAGTGGTGTGACCAGTCTCCAGAGGGGATGTGGCCATCCACCACATTGGTTTGCCTAACCATTAGAAAGTGCACGGGCTTGGCTCTTTGACAAATATATATAGGAAATGCTGCTAATTGAGGTAGTGGGGCCCACCGGGGGTTTCCCCTTTACCACTGTGGGCCAGTCCAACCCTGCTTGTGTGTCCTCTGTGTATTTGCGACATGGAATTTTCAATTATTTTTGTCATTATTCAGTAAAATACAGAGACACATGACATGTTATTACTTAATATGAATTTGTATTTTGCTAATCAGTGTTAGAAAGAATCTCACAATGGGGCTAAAAAAAATTAAACCTATCAAAATGCCTAAAACTTCGGAGACAGGAAATTACTTTTCTCTTATCCACATATGAAAGATGCAGTTGAACAGAATATTTAGCATCAACACACAAGGCCACTGTCTGGTCAAGTTGTGACATGTGCACACAAGCTGTCATTGAGTTTAAAGTGCTGAATCAGAAAAAAAGTTTATTCATAAACAGGTGTACGGCTTTGGGATTTCAGTTTACGTAGACAAAAAAAGCAAGTTAATTTTCTTTGTTAGTAACCATAATTAAAGAAATTCTGCCCCCATGCACGTGTTTAGCTTAGAGAACCAATGTATCTACTCAATTGCTTGTATTCATAACTGAGTGTTGCCCAGGGTACAAATACAAACATCCATTGAACAGACTTCCTACTGTATGAAGTGCATCGAATCTAACCTTTTATTAAACTTACTTAATCTGCTTATTATCGTATAACCTTGTGCTGTGTCTTTACTATAATCACGTGCTATTTTCACGGTTCTGTTTAGAAATATTTTTGTCATCAATATCCAAAAATATTTCAGATACAGTTTGTGTAACACTTCAACATATAGAAAGTTTTATTATTTCTTAGTTCCTTTGCAGACAGTATTGAAATGTTTCACTGTGCCGTACACCAGAAAACATATCTTTGTAATAAATGAAGAAGAATGGTAAACTATTGTTTTATTCAGCGAGGTATTGTCTACATTAATAGCCTCCATGCAGTTACGCTAATCAAACAGGGGAGACAGACATTCATGAATCAAATTACTTTGAGGTTTTCCAAATACATAACTGTTAGTTCAATATTACAAAATTGTCAAGGTAAATTACAGTAAATCTACACTTTGATTGAATTTGCTAATGGAGTCTACAAAATAAATGAATTTAGGGTGATTACGTCTTGAAAACGGCATTCAGGCAAATTTACAATATTGTACAAAACTTGAATTGGACTGAGAGACAAATGGCAAGTTGTTAAAATTGTAAATTTTTTCCTTTTGTCTGGTTTCTTAGGGAAACATTTAGAGGCAGTGTTGGACTGAGGCATGTAAGGCCCACCGGGGGGGTGCAGTGGTAGGGGCCCGTGTTTAGGGGTGTGGCCAGTCTGCAGAGGGGGTGTGGCCCGCCACCTTGTTGGTTTGACTAACCATTAGAGAGTGCAACGCCTGTACCCCTTCATAAATATATACAGTAAATTCAGCTGCTGCATGCATGATAATGTACCAGATTAATAACAGCAATGCACTGTAGAAAATACACCATAGTCCAGTATAAGGTAACATATGTATAATGTATAATTCAAGTGCACAGTCTGGAACCTGATCCTTAGAGCAAGAGGTGGGCCCCCAGGCAGTGGGGCCCACCGGTGGTTTCCCCTGTACCTCTGTGGGCCAGTCCAAGCCTGTTTAGGGGCCTATTTATCACCAGCCCCATCCAAGGATGCAGCCGTGGTGTGATAAAATCAACCGAATCCGCACTGCGATAATTGATTACTTAAGCTCTTTCCCTGCAATGACAATCCGCAACAGTATCTGGGTATTTTTCGGGAAAAATACCCCAATGTCCAGCTGCGCATGCACCACCGCAGCCGACATCGCCGCTACCACCGCCTCTGGGTTGACCCCCTCATCGTGACTACCCCTCCATGCGTCACGGACTCCCATGGTAAATATACTTACCAGTCCGGGGAGCCGGTGATCAGTGCTGCTGCAGGGCTGCCGAGCGCCGTATCCTGTGCGCTGCTGTGACCCCCAGTGCTATAAAGTGAGCTGCCATTTTGCAGCAACACTTTACATCACAGGGGGTCATAGAGCAGCACATGGAGGATCCGGCGCCCGTTAGCCCGCGCCGGAGCACAGATCACTGGCTCCCTGGACTGGTAAGTATGTTTTGTGGGGTTTTTTTTACTTTTTTTGTGTTTTAAACAGTGATCAGCTTGTGTGTCCATTGGACAGACATAGCTGATCACTGGAAGTCAGTCCCCACACAGCTTTCCCTTCCAGAGGGCAGATCAGCTGGGAAAAGACTGCATATCGCAGTGCTGCCCAGCGATCTCGCCAACCTGAGCTGGATAAATTATCACAGGGCACACTGCAGTGTTTTTAAAAAAAATGTTTTTTAGTAAATTCAACCCAGATCGCGTTTCCTATTGTAAGTATGTCAAATGCGATGTGGGTTACTAATAAAAAAATACAATTAAAGGGTTTGGAGCAATTTTTTATGAAAACTGCTCCAAGTACCCTTAAATAGATTGGAGTGATATTAAAATAATGTGAAAAGAGTGTGAAAATGGAAAACACCCTTTTTCACATTATTTTACTAAAAATAATGTTAATAAATAGGCCTCTTAGGTAATCATTGGAAAAGTTCAGAGTTTGTGTCTATAGAAACATAAAGCCTAGCCGCAAGAATCAACAAACGTCAGGGTCCGGTTGTAATGACGCCCAAGTTCGCCCGAGTTCGTTTAGTTTAAAATTGCCAATCACCTACAAGGCAGAACCATGCCTTGTAAGTGATTGGCCCTTTAAAAATATGTCCAAGTTCAGCCAGCGTCCCGTATGACCGCCGTATTCTGGCGTCATTACATCCGGACCCTAATGTTTGTTGATTCTTGCACATGGCCACGAAACCCGAGCGTCATTACATCCGGCCCCATGTGTCTAAAATGTGAATTTTATCAAAATCATAACAAATATTATAAAATAATTTGTGATTGGGAGATGTACTAAGTAGTGACAAACATGGAGAAGTGAGCCAGTGGAGAAGTTGCCAATGGCAACAAATCAGCATTGATGTAACATTTATAATTTGCATACTACAAAATTATAAAGAACAGCTGAATGGTTGCCATGGGCAATTTCTCTACTGGCTCACTTCTCCGCTCTTTTCACTGCTTAGTACATCTCCCCCATAAGCCGAAGTAGAACATGTTGATTATAGATGATAATTGAATGTGCGGGTTTTCAAACAACATACAACCGTATGAACAAAATTTCACAAATCCATGACATATGAAATGCAAAATCTCTTGATGGAATTTATGCTATAGTATATGTTGATTTATGTTGTTTATTTCTACAGCATATATGAACTGATGCTCTAATTATTACTTATTTAAACATTAAAAGTTAAGTTATATGTATTGTGTACTAAGAGGGTATAAATACATTATTTTGACAATCACTATGTTGATAGTGAAGCAACATGTTTAAAGTTAAAATGGCCTCATGGTTAAAATGTTTTTTGTAGTATACAGTAACAGCCGTGTAGTGGTAATACTGCTGGCATTCTCATTTCAACATAGTAACTAATGACATTATGACCGTTACAAAACTTTCTGCTGTATATACCAAGTGTGTGCACTAAAGACTTTCTTCCCTCTATTCTTAAAGTTTTTTTATATTCTAGGGCAGCACCACCATTTAAATAAACTATCTATGCACATGTGGGTATACCCATCCAACCTGCTCTTATACTTCCCCCATTACTGCTGAATAACCCACAGGATACTGCCCTCAAAGTACTGAATGTGGGTGGAGAGAAAACCCTGAAGAATAAATAGGTCACAGTCCAGGTCAGGGCAGACAGCAGGGAGAAGAACAACCAGTAAACCAGATAAGGTCGGGTATCCAGACGGCAGCAATATCCATAGCTCAAACTGGGTCAGCAGCAGGAATCAAACAAAGGAGATGTGACAGGCTGAACAAAATCCAGGCAGACAGGCAGTATCTCCAGCATTGAGTGTGGCCAGCACAACTCAACATGATCAAGACTAAGGGCGGGATTCAATTCTTTTCACCCCTTTCCACACCCGTTCTGTTTCTGCCCTCAGGGGCGTGGTATCATTATTATACCCCCAGAGTAGGGAGGCAGCCAACCCTTTACACAGCTAAACCTGATCACTATGGGTGCAATATGCGTGATAACAGAGATCATTTTAGAAAGGAAATTGGGCGTGATATATCATTTGAATCCCACCCTATGAATGATACAACTAGACCTACAGCAATTGCTGTAGCTCAACTGTAAGGAAAACTAGCTTCTAGTTTTCCCAAAGTCCAGGGATCAACTCCTGTGTAGACATCAGTCAGTATATTTTTCAATAGTCCACCCTCATTTCAAACACCCACTTTAACTATGGAATGCAATAAATAATTTCAGTGATGTGGAGCAGCAATACTAATCACTGCACCACCATGTGGAATGTTTATATTCCAGTGGTACCATAGGGGTCAGGTTACAAACCAATGGTCCCTTATAGGTTTGTTTATATACCAATGGTCCTCTAGAAAACAGTATATATTCCAATAGTCTCCTAATGGCCTGTGTATTTTCCAATGGTTGTGCAGTGGTCAATGCATATTCCAATGGTCCCATAGTGATATGTGTATATTTCAATGGTGCTCTAGTGATCAAAGTATATTCTGATGATCCCTTAAAGGTCATGGTATACTCTTGTTGTTCCATATTGGCTGGCGTATCTTCTGATGGTCCTTCAATGGTTGACGTATATTCAAGTGGTCATCTAGTAATCAATTTGTTTTCCAATGCTCCTATAATGGATAGTACATATTTTAATGGTCCTGTAGTGATCAGTATATATGCCAAAGGTCCTCTAGTGATTAGTATATATTCCAATGGTCCTCTAGTGGTCAGTGTATATGCCAATGGTCCCCTAGTGGTCAGGTTATTTTGGTTGCTCCTCTAGCGGTCTTTCCAATGTTCCTATAGTGTTGATCATATATTCAAGTAGTCAATTTATGTGTATTCCAATGGTTCCTAGTGGTCAGTGTACTATATATTACAATGAACCCTAGTAGCCAGTGTGTATTTAAATGGTCATCTAGTGGTCATTTTACATTACAATGGTCCCTTAGTGGTCAGTGTATTTTCAATTGGACCTGTAGTGGTCAGTATATATTCCAGTGGTCCTCTTGTGGTCGGACTATTCTCCCATGATGATCCAATTGAAGATAATGTATATTTCAATTCTTCTCTAGTGGACAATTAATATTACAATTGTTCCATAATAGTCAGTATATATTCCAATGATCCTCTATTTATCAGTGTATATTCCAATGTTCCTGTAGTGTTCAGTGTATATAACAATGATCCCGTACTGATTAGTGTATATTTCAGTCATTCTATTGTTTTTCAGTGTATTTTCCAATGGTCCTCTAGTGGTCAATTTATATTATAATGGTTCCATAGTTGTCAGATTATATTTCAATTGTCAATCAGCATATTTTTGATTTGATCTATTTTGGTAGTTTATATTACAAAACCTCTCTAGTGATTACTGTATATTACAATGGGCACCCTATGATCAAGTTATCCTAAAAAAAACTTTATGAAAACTAGTTGGCTGGTACAATAAATAAGATCTGGGAATAAAGACACCTCTCAGATATAGGACATTCAAAATATTTAACAGCAATATATAACTTTTTAACGTAATGCTTTAGCAATTTTCCTTTTATCTACTTCATTTTATTTAGCTGGTTATGTGATTTACCATCAGGGGAAAGGTAAATGCTTCTTAAAATTGTGAGTTTTTTATTTTTTATTTAAAGGGATTGTAAACATCCGTACATCAGAGTTGAATCTGTAAGCACAAGCAGTTCCTCTAATGTGTAGAATAAATCAGCAGGTGTACACAGGCTGGGGAATGAACTCCTGCACACTTACATTGACAGTATTCTCCTGTCAGGATGCCACAGAGCTAGTGAATTTATAAATATCAGCTTTACACCAGCCAGTTTCCATCAACCATATATCCATTCACTCCAAAGCTCAATTAACAGCGATCAATAAAACAACACACAGTAAAGTAACAAGTGAATCAATAAAATTCATGTATTTAAGTGTAAGTGCATTGGTTCAAAATCATATATCTTGTAATTATTACAAAGAGAATACAACGGCAAGAGAAAGAAGCTAAAGCACATTCAGCTATGTTTCCAGATTATAATACAGATTTTTTAAATTGATCTAAGATTTGTTTTATTATCCCCCTACATATGCATTATGAAATCTCCCATAAGAGCGGAAAAATTACCTTTGCTCCCAAGTGGCATCCCTAGACACTGACACGCACTTGGGGAAGTGGCAATAGAACAATGGCCTTGCGGATGCGCTACTCCCTCTGCCATAGTCACTCTGCTAACCCCTTCAGGAGGACATGCCCCACCAGGGCCGCAACTAGGGGGAGGCTAAGGGTGCATGTACCCGGGTGCAGGATTTGAGGGGCGCAGAGGAGTTACAGAGGTACAGGGTTTTTTTTTACCGGCAGTACTATTCCTGCTCAGTGAGACTGCAGCCGGCTCCCAGGGCAGTGTCTCAGACCTACCTGTCTGCCCGCAGCTGACTCCGACGCTGTGCGGGTGAGCTCCAGTACCTTGGACCTCTCCTATGCCGGATACTGTCTTAAACTCTTTTCTTTGCCAAGCAGTTTTACGACTAGCATGCAGTGCACCATGCAAGCTATAGAAGCGAGCTGTTGGTGCAGTGTTTTTTAGCAGGCTATGATCCCGGCTGCCTAGCCAGCACCAACCGATAACAAGTTGCCGGCTACACACCATTGAGAGGACATGCTGCCCCCAGCTTTTGATTGAAATCAAAGGCTCACTTTGCTAGCTATTGACTTGACAGTGGAAACTAAGAGCCTGGACAACCTCCAGCTCTCACAGAGTATCACTACAGCAGCTTTGTGGTGAGTTTAAACACAGACTTTACTATCGGCACTGTGCTCCCAGTTAACAGTGTCCACCTCCGTCTTGCCTCACAGATGGTGGAATTTGGTGTAGCTTATAGGGGGATGTAGTGTAGTGATGTAGTGTAACATATAGGGTATGTAGTATAGTAATGTATTGCAGTATATAGGGACATGTAGTACACTGATGTGGTGTAGTATATAAGGAGATGTAGTGTAGTGATGTAGTGTACCATATAGGGTAAGTAGTATAGTAATGTATTGCAGTATATAGGGACATGTAGTACACTGATGTGGTGTAGCATATAAGGGGATGTAGTGTAGTGATGTAGTGTAGCATATAGGGTATGAGTGCAGGTTATAGGGGCATGCAGTGTAGTGATGTAGTATAGTGATGTAGTGCTGTGCATAGGGGAATGTAGTGCAGTGATGAAGTTTTGTGATATAGTGCAGTGATATAGTGCAATGTATGGGAACCCACAGGGAGGCATATAGTGAAACACGCTGCTGGTGGGGTATGTGATGCTTAGGGGATTTGGGGAACATAGGGGACTATTGTCCAATAGTATCCCCTTCTTTTGAAATTTTTGATAATCTAATTATTCTAGTCTGAAAGGGTTGTTGTTGTTTTTGTTTTTTTGTTTTTTTTGGGGGGGGCAGGGTGGCACCAAATTACTGCCTAGACCTGGGTGACGGAAATCCTAGTTTCGGCCCTGACCCCACTACCACCCTCTCACGTGGATAAGCAGTTCAGCTGCCGGGCCACTCACTCTGTCAGATAGTCAGTATAGCAAAAAGCCAAGTCACTCATAGAGGTAGAACAAGGATATGTGAGATTGATAGAGGGTAGAGAGAGGGCACTGATCATGATCGGCAAACTAGCCTTTGGCTACTGATATTTTGTATGGCGATTGTTATGTAGAATAAATGTATTTTACAATATTTAAATGTTATAATAAATGTATGATATTTAAAAAGAAAGCTTACCCATTAGGTTCCATTATATATTGAATATATTGTGCTTGCATATAGATTAGCTTTTAAAAAGCTTTAAGTGTTGCTTTTATGCTTTTATGATCTTTATGACTCTACATTACTTACAGTATATGTCAATGTGTCACCATTCTGTGCAACATAGCATGATACCCATTATTTCTGCCAGGTTACATCATTCGAATGCACAAATCAATTATACAGAAGATTATCAGAAAAAAATTAATACCTAAATACAATAAATGCAACACTTTTAAAAGGAAATGATCAGGGAAGAAATAAAAGGGTGACATTTTCAGTATCAGTAGTTTAGGCAGACTACGTTGTGCCATCAAATTCTATGTAACTATGTAATTTTTTTAAAAATATAACAAAAGAAAATCTTTAACTGATAATTCAGGAATACTCCAGTTCTATGTAACTATGTAAATTTTTAAAAAATATAACAAAAGAAAATCTTTTACTGAAAATTCAGGAATACTCCAATGAAAGTGTGAACTTTCCTTTCACTTTCCTTGCAAGCTGTCTTATCTCCCGATCTCACCATGAGGCCACCCCCTGTCCATGAATCTCTTTTTTTGTACACATCTTTCTGCCCTTTACTGTTGCTTTGTCATGTCACTCTGACCGCAGTGTTGTTCTGTCAGATACCTTTCATTATCTGCATGACTTCACACAGATAGGCAATTCAAGCTGTGATTTCCAGATTTGATCTCACTTTGTTGATCCAGTTATATCTGTAAAAGGTTTAAAGTTCAAAAGAGTTGGATAAACAATATCTTGAAGGAGAACCCTTAAATCACCCAGAGAATACTACAGAAAACCCAAATCTGAATAAATCCCAGCCATTGATTTTTTTTCCAGTGTTCTTCTGATAAAATAAAATAACAATTAATGTGCTTTGTATGTATGTTGCACTGGCATTGAAAGATAATGTAGTTAGATTAAAATACAATTGTTTACTTTTAGATTTAAGCTCATTAATTTCTTAAAGGAAGAGATTTTTTTTTAATAAATTTGCTAAAATTATAATTATTATTTTATTGGGAGATAGAGATTTGTAGTTGAGTTTTCCAGAAAAACGAATTTACCTAATATTGTGGATCCGAACCGAACCAAAAGTCAGTCCTGATCTTCCAAGGAGATCTGATCTGAACCAAGTCCTGGTTGGGATCTTCTCATGTTTCAGAATTCAGATTTTAAATCAAAATGACATGATTTTTTTGAAAACCAAAAACCAAAATTTTGATTTAACATCTGAATTCTGAAACAAAATTACATGATTTTTGCAGTTTTTATTGATTTTTATCAATGATTATTTATTTTATCTTGCGTTTTAACCAAACAAAAAAAGAATCCAAACCAAAACATTTGAAGGTGGTTTTGCTAAAACCAAAACAAACACAATGATGAAAAGGAACTAAAATCAAAATACGGAGGTCCATGCACATCTCTATTGGGTGCGCAAGAATATGTTACTTCAAAGGTACAGTGTTATAGAAATATGTAATAAAGAATTTAAATACAAAATCTTGAATAAATACAAACAAAAAAATTGATGACATTCCAAATTAGAAATGCATGGCCCAAAGTGCTTGGAAATAGTGGGCACAGAGCATAAGACATATATATCAAAGGAATAAGAGAGACAAAACAAAAAAAGATAGAGAAGGAAGCTTATAAAATATATCATAAAATACATGAACATTCCAAATTAATTTATTCAGCTGAAGAAGTGGTAGTTGCAAAGTTTTCTTAAGTTAGACCTTCTAGTAGGTGAGGGGATACAGACGGTGTTAAGGTCCACCCAAGCAGATACACTTTATTATGTGTACCAGTTACTGTAAGTCAACAAGAGAAATCAAGAATTGGTGGCACATTAAGGGGACTTGGAGCTACTCATGAGATTTCCAGGCATAATGAAGCTAGCTTTTAAAATTTAATGGAGTCCCCAGTGCATCAGTCGAACAGTAAAGCACTGCTTAAATAAAAATGTACGCATTACTAAAATAAGTAATGCAGTCTAAAAGTAGGAGAATGTCCTGTATGATTTTGGATGCTCTTTGCTAAGGGTGTTTATCTCTGATACACTGTATTACTGAAAGTCTCATAGTGATTAGTCCAGAAACACAAGTGACATATTGTCACCCGATGGGACTCATCATAGAAATGTCAAGGGGAGGAATAGCCAAACAACGAGCTATGGAATAAAAAATAAATGAGTCATGGGTTTCTGTATGATACTACTGGTTAGCTTCTTTGTTATATTATAATACAATGCTGGAATATTTTCTGTATTAGCACCGTATTTCATAATGCAATTTTATGTTATTTTTATTATCCAAGAAAGACATACTGTATACATATTTTTTGTAATATATAATAAAGATTTGGTACATTTTTCATTATCGTTGATGGGATGTTTTACAAAGTTTATGACAATTTTTTTTACTCCACATGACTTTTAAAGCAGAAATATATCATTATTGTTCATATTATAGTGAAGTAGTTTTATCACAGGTACACTGGCCTAATAAGGACTAATCTTGCCTTTCAACATGACTGGAAAGGCAACCATGTTGAATTGGGCCACTTTTTGGGGAATTATTTCAACTGGACTTCCATATTGACTCCATGGTGTAACATGACGCCTCACATTTTGCAGTGTGAAAGACATTATACTAGGCTTCATAAACTCTCAGCTGCTGTGAGAGAAAATGAGAAGTTCTCTGTGTGGTTCCTCATACTACTGTTCCTACCATGCATTTACAGTACCATCACTATCATCATGGGCAACACAGGGACAAAGAGAAATAGGGAGAAAAAGATGTCAGCGGGAGTCACTTTTGCTTGACTTTAATGGACCAATGTGCAATTCTACAGGATGTACACAGTGGTTGTTACATCTGTGACTAAGTGTTGGTCAAAGGTAATCAAGATTTTGCAATGTAGCCATGATCCCAACCTATGGGATCCAGATGGTAAGTGAAATCCTCATAGTCACAATGCCAACGAATCCCGGCAGTGAGTATTAGGGTTAGTGTTAGTATTAGGGTTAGGCACTAGAGGAATGGTTAGAGTTAGGCTTTGGGAGGAGACAATTAAAGTTAGGCTGCCGAAGGGGATGGATAGGCTGCCAAAAAAAATGGTTAGGGTTAGGCTATGTGATGGATGGGTTAGGGCTAGGGTTAAGGTTAGAATAATTAATGAGATCTATTGGCATTGTGACCATTGGGATTCCACAGTTGGGAGAACATTGGGATCCTGACCACTGGCATTTCAAGCCCAACATAGGATTTTGATATCTTTGTGCATGGATTCACAGATGGTTATTCACAAGCATCAGTAGGCCCTTAATAGCTTTTATCAGTGCTTACCATTCCTAATTGTCAAGTCTCTTCATTTGCTTGAGATTCATTTTGGATGGAGTCTCTGTTTCCAATTGAATCCTTAATTTCTGACTATAATATTATTATATGGCTTTTAGTTTATTTTTTTAATTTGTGATTCCCATATTATATGACTCATTAGATTGTCATCTTTTGTGGTTGTCCCACTATCTCTAACTTCCTTTAATTAATCTTTTAAAATGTTACTGAGTGTTTCAGCTTCTGTTACTTCCCCATAACCTTATGTTGCAACTTGACTTAACATCTGTCTGCGGATTTATATTCCTCTGGGCTTGATTCAGAGATGTACACAGTGCCGATATTTATGGAGTGATTACTTGCTCACTGTGCATGCATCACGGTCGCACTGTGCACTCACCAAAGTACCTTAGTACCTTGCCGCTTGCAATGAATGACAAGGTTCATAAACTGACTGAGGGTCAGGGAGCATTTATGGAAGGTAACAGGGAGTAGAGGCAAAAACACAGGCATGTAATTATGGTTTTTTTGGGGCGTGTCTAAGTCTTCCACTGCGATCCCACAAAACAGAGTCTCAGTTTCCATTGCCATTGTACATGACCATAGAGAACCTTAAATTGTCGATTATCGAAGGATCTGCGACCAGCGCTGGATCTTTGTGTGCAGTCACTTGGATTTGCTAAGCTACTGGTGGTTGTCGCACATCCATTGTGTACAGGATTGCAACTGATAATGCATTAGTGAACATCGCTGAATGAGGCCCTTTTTTATGATTACTTGGTACTAAGTCTTGTCTCAATCTAACCACTTCTACTACATCCCTACATACTATTATTTATTTATTTATTAACAGTTTCTTATATAGCGCAGCATATTCCGTTGCACTTTACAATTAGAACAACAGTAATAGAACAAAACTGGTAAAAACAGACAGACATAGAGGTAGGAAGGCCCTGCTCGCAAGCTTACAATCTATAGGGAAATAGGCATAGATACATAAGGATAGATGCTACCTATTGCATAATGGTCTAACAAGATTGCTAGGTTCTTAATGGGTTGTATGATGATACCCCACAAAGTTATCCAAGTGTCAGGAGGGTGTGAGACTAAAGAAAGACAAGATATGTGATGTTATGAATACTCTACAGAGGATGTAATTAGATAGGGAAACACTGAAGGTTATGTGGGTGGGTCTGGAATTTGATAGGCTTGTCTGAAGAGGTGAGTTTTCAGGGAACATTTAAAGGTTTGAAGACTAGAGGCGAGTCTTACTGTGCGTGGGAGGGCATTCCACAGAGTGGGTGAAGCCCGGATAAAGTCCTGTAATTTTGAGTGTGAACAAGTAATGCGTGTGGATGAGAGACGTAGAGCTTGTGCAGAGCGGAGAGGTCGGGTAGGGAGATATTTTGAGATGAGTGAAGAGATGTATGTTGGTGCAGTTTGGTTAATAGCCTTGTATGTGAGTAAAAGTATTTTATATTTAATACGGTAGAATACCGGTAACCAATGGAGGGACTGACAGAGCGGATCTGCAGACGATGAACGTCTGGCAAGGAAGATTAGCCTCGCAGCTGCATTCAAAATGGATTGTAGTGGTGAGAGCCTATGTTTGGGAAGACCGGTCAGGAGACTATTACAATAATCAATGCGGGAGATAATGAGAGCATGGATTAGAGTTTTTGCTGTGTCTTGTGTAAGATAAGGGCGTATTTTACATACAGTGTTTCGTTTTCCTGTATGTGTAATATATATCACACGCAAATCAATGTTTCAGTAGAAATATATCTGATCATTTTAGCTTGTCTCTCAAAATGGACACCTGTAGGAATGTAGCACTGATACCTGAGAAGTATTAATACATTTACTGAGCAGATACCATTTTATATCGTGGTTCTGAGAGGCATGTATGGAACCAACATATGGAAAATGATAAACGCCTATGGATAGCTTATTAATTAATTTGAGAATATATCTGGTTGGTACTAGGGGTAATCCCAAGACCTATGCAAATGACAAACACCAGAACAAGGGGAAAAAAATTCTATTGGCTGGAGCACTCTTTAAAAGGATTCAGTATGATATACCGGTGGCCGGGATGCCGGCTGTCAGTATACCGACAGTGGCATCCTGGCCACCAGTATGGCGGCAGCGGGGTGAGTGCTATAAATCCCCTTGTGGGCTCGCTGTACACACCATAGGTTATATTCTCCCTCTATGGGTGTCGTGGACACCCACGGAGGAAGAATAGCCTGTGTCTGCAGTATTTCGGTGTCGGCATTTAACTGCTTGTCGGGATTCTGGCGTCTGTATTGTGATCGCCAAGATCCCTGCCTGGCGGTATGCTAACCGCTTCCCCATTAAAAATATTAATTTAATGCTGGTTATTAATCTGCAAGTCACTGAAAGCATTATGGTGTGAGAATACTAACCAACTCAACAAAAAGGGCTTTATTGCGATTATTCCACACAAACAAAAGGTGGTGTAGATGTACACTTACTGTATCTGCATTTTGGTAGGCTTAATTAACCCATCATCATTTTGCTCTATATGTTTTTCTGTCAGTGTGTGTTCTGTGAGCCAAGTTTCACCATATTAATAAAAGTTACCTGAACAGAGACACTTTGAGGCGGCCTGGTGGCTTATTCATATCTTTGCAAGTGTATGCAACTAAGATCAATTAATCATTAACATGTAGGGCCAAATGTAATAGAGTGAGAGTTTCAGATAGTGAGAGATTTGGTAAGGTTTTGCGGGTTTTTTTTAAAGTGGCAATCATTTACACAGCAAGCTCAACCTGGTTTTGCAGTGTAAATGATTGCCACTTTAAAAAAACTGAAAAACCTTACCAAATCTCTCACTTTCTGAAACTCTCACTCTATTACATTTGGCCCGTAGTGTTCAAATCTTATTGCTGATACTTTTTAGTGTGCTGGGTAAATCAATTTCTTGGACTGTACAGTTGCACTAAGCAATCATTTAGGAAAGAAAAACTGCAGTGATGTGTTATCATTGCCACTTACAGTAGCCTGCTTAACCAAATTCTGCCATAAGTAATGCTTTATACACCAAACGCTTTGAATGGTGGGGACATGAGTAAGGTTGTCTGTCACCCTTTGGCATTAGTAATAGGGTGCAATTGACAAATTAATCCAACCCATTATCATCATGATCACCCCCATATTATATTTTATTATTACACAATACAGAGAGAGATCTTTGTCTTGGTCGGTGGTAAGAATTCCAAAACAAATCAAATTTAATTTTAGGATATAAAAAGTTTTTTGTAAATCCTGTATTTATAAAAAAAAAAGTGGTGATATACCCTTATTACAAGTTAGTATATAAAACGTACTATTTAATAATAATAATTCCCATAGTGATATATTTTCAAAGCATATGTATTTTAAATTTGTACAGTATGAACAAAATCCAACCGATACTTCTGTCACCACAGAAAATGACTCACATACTGTAGCACATATCCTGAAACTTATATATTTGCTATTTATTTGGATTTGGAAAAATATGCATTATTTTTGAAACACATTCCTGTATTTCTTCATAACATTTTTCATACTGTAGATCCAGATTTTTTAATCTGGGTCTAATATGAATCTATAATGAAAATTTTTATTCTTTTTCCCTATATCGATCAAGCAAGATGCCATCAATCATTACTACATCATCACTATTAACTGACTCAACTGAGTGATGGCATTGTATCACCACTAAGCCCAATGACTAATATTAATGCGAGCTGGGTCATCACTGAGAGCTCTGGATTTGCAAACTAACAGCACAAACATCATAATCATTTTCATCTCACCACTTAAAACTAGATTGGAATATGAAGATGTGATGTGTGGTTTGGGAAAAGGAGGCTGTCATCTTCTTCTGGAACTTTTAATTGTCATCTGATGGCTGATTGGCTTCTCTCCATCCTATGCATATATAAATTGGATCTGTACTCTTTTGAAAACAACACTGTGGGGTCCACATAAGAGAAAAAAAACAATGCTACACTAGAGAACAGATCCAATTTCTATGTTTGTTTCTTCTAGTTATTTATGTAACAAACTTTTTGGATACTGCAGCTACAGTATACAGTATGTTACTTTTTTATCACACATTTGAGCACATATCGGCACCACCTTATCACCATCATCTGACATTTTTGTGGTTAAAGGAGATGATATTCAGATCCCGGCGCTTGGGATGCCGACAGTCAGAATATCGACAGCTTCATCCCGGCACTCAGGATCCCGACACCTAATAGGTAAGGATGCTTCCCCTAATCACTTACCTCCCTATCCTTCCTTACCACTTAAATTCCATGATATGTGATCAGCCTGATTCTCAAGGGGGAATAAATACTTTGACACTTTTCAAGGGAATGTCTACCGATATGAGAATAGATCCTTACATTCAGCTGAATTGATTTGCGCCCACGGCAGTGCTTTGTAGAATGAAGCAACTGGAATCGTCTGCACAAATTTACAAGAACAGTCCGGATTGTTTTCCTAGAAGTTTATACTGCCAAATCGCTGTGTAATAGTGTGTTCACGTGGACAAAAATGTTTCTGCAATTTGACATATCGCTGGTAGCCAGTGGTGTATCTATAATGGATGTAATGTGTAATATGCACATGGGTCGCTGGGTCCAGGGCCCAAAGGCGACTTCAGCACTGCACAAACCACCGGAAAAACATTGTGGCAGCCATTTTCCCAGAGATTTCTTTATGCACAGTAGAGAAGTCACTAGGAACATAGAGCAAGCACCATGTTTCCAGAGACCTGTGCATGCACAGTAGACTCTGCCACATTGTCAAAGTCTACTCATGACTGTGTCATGAGATAATAGGGGGACCTACACAGAGAATGCACATGGGCTTCTACTTTCCTGAGATGCCCTTGTTGGTTGTGAGTATTTATTACTTTCAGAGGACACATCATCTACATATAGCTGCACAATGCACATTTTTCTTAAGAGACACAATAAAATGAAGATATTGTATGTTTCAATGGGATGCGGTCAAGATGCTGGCTGTCGGGTTGACAGTCGGAATATCAATGTCAGAATCCCACCAGCAGCCAGAATGCCGACTCTGGAATCCTGACTGTATAAGGTGACCAATGTTGGAATCCCAGCAGCCGGTATCCTGATCGTAAGTATAGCGGGTGGGTTATGGTTTGGACTGCAGGTGGAGGGGGTTAGGTTTAGGCGCTGGTTGGGGGGGTTAGGGGTTAATCTGTGGAGGGGATATAGGGTTAGGCTGTGGGAAGGTGGGGTTAGGGTTAGGCACCACTGGGTGGAGGTTAGGTGTAGGCACTAAGAGGGGAGGGTTAGGCTGTTGGGCAGGGGGGTTAGGTTTAGGTACCACCAGGGGGAGGTTAGGATCAGGCACTTATAGGGAAGTTAGGGTTAGGCTGCAGGAAGGGATGGTTAGGTTATGGTGTAGTGGACAAGGGGAAAACTCTTACTCAGGGTGTTTATATTCTGACCGCCGGCATAGCCGTGCCCCGGAAAATCATACTGAACCCGTTTCAATAACCATGGCAGGAGGCATCTATTTACACAAGCCACCAGGCACCTCCTGCTGCATATGAGCTGTACAGTATTTCACAGCCGCTGGGAAGCACAAGTAAGCAACTGTGCAATACCGTACAGTTCATATGCAATGCAGCAGGAGGTGCCTGGTGTAGATAGACGCCTTCTATCTGCTTCCGTGATCAATTGGTGCGTCTAGAGATGCATCATTGGATCACTCTACGTGATCATCAGGCTGGGGCTTAGGGGGCACTGCGTGCGAGGAAGTAGTACCCATTCTGCACATGTGCAGTGCACATACCATTGGACTTATATGCTAACCATTGGGTTAAATGGAACAAATATATAGGTTTAGTCATTTGACTTGTTGCTGTAAGTCAACTAGTTCTGCAAATCATCTCACTTACTGTATTTATGGGGCAAAGATATTTTTTAGAATTTGGCGTGGTAAAAATATTCTACAGTCCTCGACACTTGCAAGACAAAGGAATTCAGGTCACTAAATGTTTGGGATGAAACAGTTAAATGTTTCTCGCTGCTTTCATATCACTTGGGCGGCTTCAATTCATTCTCTCAGCTTGCTTCAAATGCAGACTGTTCTAGCTTATCCTGCAACATTTTGTTACCTTAAACAATGAGGCAGGAAATCCTAAAGTGGATTACAAGTCTATTCAAAGCAGCAACAACTGCTACGGGCACCAGGCATAATTCTTTGTGGTGTTTTTCCTTTTACATTTCATCTGTACACATGCGACGGTGCAGACCGGTGGATCGGAAAATATGTTTTGCGGATTTTAATATTCTGCATAAGCATAGCTGGGCCTTCTGGCTATTAAGGCTATTATTTGTATATAAACAATACATACTTTCATTGGCGTTTTATTGTCTTAATTTTCTTAATTACATTTGAGATGTGTATTGTTGGTTTAGCAAGGTAAAAAATATAACTTAAATATTTCAAAATTTAGAATTTTTGTTGTGTTACAAATATCAATCTAGAGGATAGCAGAGGAATTGGCAATTACATTTTGCACTCCTCCATCCAAGTTCGATTTTCACAATGATCACCCATCACTGCACATCTCATTCCCCTGTATGTTTCTCAGTATTTACACTTACTGTATAGGAGGAGATTTATCAAACCTTGGAGAGAGATACATTGCACAGTAATAAAGTACCAACCAATCAGCTTGTAACTGTCAGTAAGTAGCTGATTGGCTGGAACTTATGTCCCTGTGCAATTTATCACGCTCCAAGGCTTGATCAATCTGGGCCACAGTGTTGACCAATCAGCTCTTAACTGTCATTTTTCAAACATAGCCTGTAAAATGACAGATGTTGATTGGCTGGTACTTAACCTCTCTCCATTTAATCTGTCTACAAGGTTTAATACATCTTCCCTTAGAAAGAAAACTTGAAGGTTTTTTTGTACTGTAATTGGGTGTGGGTAGTGTATAGCAGCAAGGTATCTAGACTGCAGCCTGCAAGAGGCAATTATTTAATAGGCAAAACCAGATTATTACCACATTAAATGCACAGATGAAATCCCCAAAGTTATGCTGCCTCACACAATTTGTGTCTTATTATATACTGTAACCTGCGTATTGTCTCAATGAGAAGAACAACAATATACAATTTCTGGAAAAGGTGGCTCTTAATCATCCATACAGTATATGTAAATGCAAAAGCCCTCACTCACTCACTGACTCACTCACTGACTCACTGACTCACTCACTGACTCACTCACTCACTCACTGACTCACTCATTGACTCATCACTAATTCTCTCACAGTACTTCCTGATATGTTAGGAAGCTGAAAATTAACATAGGTATTCTTCAGGTGGGAAATAGGAAAATTACATAATCAGAATTATAATAAACCTCCCCTAAGGGGATAAAAAGGGGGTTGACAAAATAATGTCATTACTGTTGCATTGCTGAGGCTTGCATTGCGTGAATGATAATGCCCAAATGGACAATCAGATCAAAATTTGGATTGCACCTCCAGTGTGTAGAATTGAATAAACTTCAAAAATGGTCCTGTCACTTTTTACTGTATCTGTTATGGGTGCTCCTCCTTTAACGCCAAGAACCATGGATTAATACTTTGACACCCAGCAATGCCTCCTAACTGTCAATCTCCTTGCGAAAGCCCGTGCAAATGGATTCGTCGTAGAATCCATCACTAGGCGCCGATCCGATTTGCACTCGTATGACATGCCTGTGCATTGCGATGCATATGCATTCGCAGTTCGGACCTGATCGCTGCGTGTGATCAGGTCAGAATGACCCCCTAGGTTCAGATTCAGATTTGGTTTGGGATTTTTAAAAAATGTTTTTAAAATAGCTAAAATCCTATTTGGACCTATTTTTCCCCCCTATAGTATTAATAACATTAATGCTATTCATTTTCAGACATTTCAAGTCAATTTTGCCCACCAAAATGGGACCTGAAAGTTCCAAAATGCAATCAAAAATACAAAATTTGGATTTCAAAATCTAAGATCCGACACTACGGGAAGATCCAAAATCAGGATTTGGTTCGACTTGGATCCTCTAAGTTCAGGTGGGTTTGAAATTAAAAAACAAACAAACAATACACTGTTTAAAATTCTTGCGCTGCAAACTGAACTTTGGTAGTTTCAGTCATCATCAACTGAAAAATTACACATAATTACCTTGCACAAAAACTTCTGCAACTTTCATTTTTGACAAACTTTTTTACAATTCTTTACCTACATAGTCTACTGCTGTTTGTCCTCTTTCTCCCTGAACAACAAAAATAACCAATCTAATTAATTTATAAAACAACTGATTGAACGACAGAACTTCTGAAATGAATGCAATCAAAGTAAGTGGAATAATCAGGTGGAATTCACAGAAAAGGTCGGGGTTATACTATATAAAACTTTAATTTTTCTCTCCAGTTATATTTTTATGTTCCAACTATTTCAGTCACTGACCCTAGATATATTATATTTATTTAACAAAAATTCGAACAAAACCAGGTACGTCTTTTAGCACTGGTAATTTTTAAATAAACCATAACCTTTTTTTATGCTTCATATGTTCCCATATATTTCCCGAGAGATACAGGTCATGCAAATACTTGCTCACAAGCTTTTTACTAATTGTGTACTGAAGCTTGTAATGAGTTTCTTTTAAATGTTTCACAGTCCTGGTTTTCATCTTTGTTAATCACAACACATCTCATTTTTAATTCCGTTTTACAGATGAACATGTATTGAATCCCAGAGAGAGTATTTCAAAAGCATGGCAATACACTGGCCTACACATATAAGGCCCTGGCTTCTGCTATAAACACTGTGCATTTAACACATTAAGAATAACGAAGCTAATTATATAAACTATAACTTCATGATGTTAATGATGGAACTAAATATATATATTTAGCACTAGCAACTGGCTTCTGTATACCTAATGAAATTATCCTTAAAGGATAACTAATCCATAACATAAGGTTTGTTTTATGTAAACTTCACAAGTGTGTGGCAACATTTTAGGTTGCTAGAATCATATAGGATGAAGATGATTTATACACTACAGTATTAACCTTATTTTTGTCATTGCATACTTTGTATAGAGGAGTAGAAAAATAATATTCAGTTTTCTATTTATTAAAAAATAGGTGCGATAACTGAAAATCTGCATGGCAGCAATACTGAATTTTATTTGCACCATAATTTACTGATGCTAGGCTCCGGGAACAATAGACACATGTACTTTACAAGGGCAGGGCCGGATTACGTCTCCGGAGGGCTCGGGGCACTTAAGACAGCGGGGCCTCTCCCTCACATCAGCACCACAATCCTGGCTGTGTCCACTGTGCCACCTCCCCATTTTTAGGTTTTATATATATATATATATATATATATATATATAAAACAAATGTCTGGACCGGCACTCCACCTTCCCACACACTGCTGCTCCCGTGCCCTCCTGAAAAAGATGCAAACAATATAACAAATCAGCGGCACTCGGAGGCTGTGGTAAGTCAAAGTGTCATTCACTAAAGAAACTCCAATGTTTCAGGGCTTTCAAACCCCTTTGTCAAGGTGAACAAATAGTGTACAAAAAAGAAACAATACCTTATAAACTGAAGAATCCAGCCAAGCGCTCCACGCTCGCCCGGCCGCACTTGTCCCGGCTCCTCTTCCGGATCACTGTGTGTGACTAAATCACACTGGTGCCGGGTAGCCATGGTAACCCTGGACGCTGACCGGCCAGACCACAGCGCTGTAAAATACAATATTCATAGATACAGTGCAGTATTCGTACAGTAACCAGCCATTAAAATAAGCGGTCCTGCTGGTACAGACATAGGTGCAGGGCAGGCAAATGATTCTACTTTTCACCAGGCTCCACCAGCAGCTTCCACTGCTGCTCGGAGTCTGCTGCTGGTGGTGAAGCATGAAGAGAAGTAGAATCATCCCTATACAGCATCTCCGGCCAGGGGGCCCCATTAGAGAGTTGGGCCTGGGGTACTTACCCCCTAGCCCCCCGCCCATTGATCCAGCACTGTACAAGTGTATTCTCTCTATTGCTGGCAGAAAAATATGCATACACACAGTAGATTGTCCTGGCAGAGTCAAAGCAAAGTCTTTATGTCTTTACAAGACTCCATTGCTGAGAATATGGCAAAACCACCTCAACATTGCATTACCGAGTGGGAAAACAAAAATAAAAACTTTTCTATGATTACTAAATTGCGTTCAGCCTCTATCCTCATATAGCTCTTAAAGTGACAGAGTTAAACAATGCAAACTTATTGAGCACCAGAGAAAACTCCAGTGTTAACCTCTTAATAAATTTAGAATAGTTGAGAACAGTTCCCTCTCCAGTGATAATAGAAGAGAAATGGCTCCTTAGCGGTAAACAATAAAATAAAAAAATCTCATCTTACTATAGAAGCCCCAGACAAATATAGTCGCCGGATGGAATATAGACAGCAAATACTGTAGATAGACCATCAATAGGTTGACACCAGGTGATTAACAGTCAAAAGGTCAACGGGTTCAAAAGGTTGACACAGAAAAGATCAACACATGGTTTTTCATAATTTTTAGGATTGGGGTTAGAGTTAGGGGAGGGTTCTTGTGAGGATTAGGGTTCAACCTTATCCTAACCTTAACACTACCTGTGCTCTGGACCCTGCCTCTTCCAAGCTTCTAATAGTGTGTATGGACATAATTGGCCCTGTTTTTGCAAAAATAGTTCAATGTTCTTTGCAGACAATCATTTTTCCTGAACCACTAAACGAAACAACTGTTAGACCTTTTCTTAAAAAAACTACTGTAATTTAGATCCCAACTGCAAAACCAACTACACACCAGTATTAAACTTTCCTTATCTAGGAAAGGATATTGAGAAAGTGGTTGCAACTTAACCCATCTGACAATCTATAATATTTATGATCCATTCCAGATGGGATTCAGGAGAAGACATAGGACTGAGACAGGCTTGGTACAGTATGTGTGCTTAATGATATTCTGATGGCAAGAGACAGAGTTGACTGTTCAATCCTTATCCTTCTTGATCTCTCTGCAGCATTTGATACCATGGGCCATGGGATTCTGATTGAGCACCTGTACAAATTATGTGAACAGAATGGCACCATCCTGGATCAAATCATTTCTCACTGGCAGGTGACATAGAGTTTTGTATGGACTATATTCATCATCACCAGTGCCACCGCCAAGTGATGCTCCACAAGGTCCTATACTATCCCCCATACTTTATGCAGAATGCTGCTACCACTGGATTAAATAATCAGATGTTTTGACCTGGTCTACCACTGCTATACAGATGATACACAACTTTATCCAGGACCATCATCAGGGGGTAAATGACTGGAGTCCTGGGGCTGGTTCGTGAGGTGTTCCAGATGGCAGGGTTTAGATTGTATTGCATCACAATCAGACATAGAGGGATAGTGCAAACTGCATGTTGAATTTGGTGACAGTGAGCCGAAAGGAGCAGCAGCTTCAAAATTTGTGAGGGCAGCCCTAAATGTAACTGTCTTTTGCTCCGGGTACTTAGAAACCAATAACAACCCTAATTGGCTGTCTAGTTGAACTCCAGGAATTAGAGGTGATAGGATTTCAACATCAAAGCAAAAGACTGCAGCATAGCCAACAGGAATTAAACTTAGGTGTTCAGAATTTCCAAACAGTGATCATGTGCCGCAACTTGGCATTGTCCTGGATGGTGGCTTGACATATTATTATTATTATTATTATTATTATTATTACCACAGGTTAGTTATATAGTGCACACATATTCTGCAGCACTTTACAGAGAATATTTTGTCCATTTACATCAGTCCCTGCACCAGTGAAGCTTACAGTCCCGATCATGCATACACACACGCTTACACACTAGGGATAATTTGTTTTGGGAGCCAGCTAACCCTACCAGTATAATTTTGGATTGTGAGTACCAAGAGGAAACCCACGTAAGTACAATATACAATCTCCACACAGTAAAGGCCATGGTGGAAATTGAACCCACGACCACAGTGCTATGAGCCAGAAATGCTAACCATTACACAGTCCGTACTGCCTGTAAACACTAAAACCTCAGGTATCAGCCACAATCAAATCCTCAATATTTCATCTGAGGAACATATCCATAATAAAGCAAATAATTCCCTCTGAAGATCTGCCAAAAGTCATACGTGCATTTTTATAATTTCGATTAGACTACTGGAATGTCCTCTTCCTTGGTCTTTCAGCAAAATAATTTAATACAGCTTATAGCTGGTACAAAACACAGCTGCCAGGCTGTTGCCCAACCAGCCCCGTTCTAGCAACATAACACCCATTCTCTACTCCCACCAATGGCTGCCTGGAAGATGGCAAATCTTTTTCAAGGTTGGCTTACTGATTTTTAAAGCCATACATAATGAAGAGCCCAAGGTACTTGAAGAAGCTTTTATTTCCATACTGCCCCGCTCAATTACTGTGATCTGTATATGAAGAACAGTACCTACTGTAGAATCTCCAAAAATTCATCTGTAGGGCTTTTAGCCATGTGGCTCGGACTCTACGGAACTCACTTCCCCACACAGTTCAAGAAGCCCCCACTCTAGAATCCTTAAAAAAAAAAGACGCAAGACTTTTTGTTTACTCAAGACTTTCTTAAGTATCTCCATGCTCTCTGTATTTTATGAAAAGCTTTTCTGTACTTCATTGTTTCTGTACTGTATTATCTTTATTCTAGTAACACTAGTAACTGAGAATACACATGGTATATAATGCACCACTACATCATTAATGTTTTTTATAAACATTTTTTATCTGTTATTTTTGTTTATGAAAAGGCAATACTTTAGGCATACCCGGAAATCGAGGGCCTTAGTGAATCCTGCCATGTGGTGTCATAGGTGTTTGGAATCTGATTAGTGTCTCATTTAGCTAGGTATATAATCCCCTCTGGTTTTCATTACTTTCAAGCCTCCTGATGTAGTCCCCCCAGGTTGAAATGCATTGAGCTGCTGGATGCTTTCATTCTCTGCTGGATTCTGATAAATACACCATCTCTTTGGTTATACAGATACGCTTTTACGATTTTATCCTATGTACACAGTTTTAGTTAATTTTGTTTTATTAAATTGTTATTGCGCAGTATTGCACTATGGTTTGCTATCTTTTTTTAATCTTCTATGGATACCTGTTGAGAAAAAAACTCAGTAGAAATCTGACAAGTTGATGTACTGCTATACCTAACACAAATTAGCATGTCAGTTTCTTTTTGTACGGTAATTCACAAACCTGTTAGGTTCCATTTTCTCCTCAATTTCGCAGATTTATCTACCAGGATTACAACTAGATATTGGAAATCAACTGCCAACTTGGACATTTAGGGAGGTGTTCCTTCCTTGGACAAGGATACAGTATACTGACTATCCTGATCTTATTTAAGACTCACACCATTTGATATCCATTGGTGCAAATGCCAACCACAGACTTTTTATTTATTCTATTTTATAACTTAATATATTGGCCTTATATAGTTAGCTCTATGCAGTGCAAAGCTGTTGAAAATACTGTTCCTCAAATTCCTCCAGATTTTTATCGTTCAGCTGAATGGATCTGCAAAATTTTTGTTTGGCTGCTTAATTTAGACTCATTTTACAAGTTTCTTGTCATGTATATCTGTTTTTTGCTGATCCGTGTAATTACTTTTGGGTTTAGTTGAAACTAAATTGAAGGTGAAACTGGACACTTTTATAAGACTTCTGCTCATCTAGAACAGGGCAGAACCAGAGCAACACTGGTAACAGGGAAAGCCACATAGACCAGGAAATGTACTGAAGTATGGATCTGAAATCCAGATTGATACCACCTCAAACCAATCATGGAGAGCTCAACTCCAGAACCTGATCCCAGAATCTTGGAGCTGAAACCCACTACCAGGAATTCAGGATTGTACAGCCAATGGAGTCTAAGAATGGACACAACTAGAAAATGAATCAAGAACTGAACCACTGAACCGAACCAGTAACCAGGAGATCCGAATATAGTGATACTGTACTTGGTAGAGGGCCAGGTGCTTGATGGAAAATGATCACTTTCTGAGAACAGGTGTAGATGAACTTTTGAGGAATCCCAGGCCTGGGGTGACCAGATTGGAACAGGATGATGTTATGTCATAGTCACTCCATGATTTGTTTCTCCCTGCTGTGGCATTACCCCCCAGCTGGTTGAATTGTGCTTGTTACTGGAAATACAGTATGGTGGACCTCCACAATGTTTTTCCTCTATTTTAGTAGTTACAGAATGGACTCAGAGGTCCAGATCTGGTTACGCTTTTGTGGGGCACCCCATGCAGCTTTTTTTACATCTTAACTGTTTTAAAGACTCTTAACCCTAAGAAGCATTGCACAGATCATAGTTCTTCTATTGGATGAGTTTCCCATCATTTTGTCCCTTCTATTTGCCATTGGGTATAAACTGAAAGTACAAAACTGACAGCTTTTAGAATTGGTAAATTCTACTGACATCGAAGTCAATTGACGTTGAACCCCGCTGGATGATAAATATTCACTTTTTTCTGTTGGAAATGCAGTCAATGTCAGATGGTTTTAAACAGATTTAAAGTCAATATAAAATTGACCTTTAGTAAATTTACCCCTTAGTGTACAGAGTGGAGCAGTGAATTGTAGTACAGAGCAGGATTATGGCTGTAAAATAGGCACTAAGTGTAACTGAGTACCTGCAGGAGACCAGGCACTTAATACAGCAGAGTGGAACAGTAGATTCAGGCACAGAGTAGAAGCAACTGGAACCTAGAACCAGGAGAAATAATTTTCCTTAACAGTGAGTTGCTCTGTTAATTAGACTGTCACTGGAACTGGTTTAAACAAGGTGCTCTTAGTATCCATTGGTGGAGTGAGTCATGTGAACACAACTCTTGATCCGATTGGTTTGGAATGTTCACTTGACTAGAATCCAATATGGCTGTGCCCATGCAGTCACATAGTTTGTGCACAATCAGGACAATTCTTCAGGAATGCCAAGAACTGACAGAAGTGACAGCACCAGACAGGATAAGTGGGACTAAGACCCTGTTGTGTTACATCTGGTAACCTATACATTTTTTTATTTGTACTTTTAAGTAAAACAATTTGCACCACATCATTTGTTAGATAAAGAAAACAAGTCTCACTTGGACTATTCAGGACAACTATTTATTTTTATAAAGAAGTCACCAAAGAATCATATTTATCTGAATTGTGCATTTAATGTAAATTCATGAAAGTTTTACATAGCCATGCTTTGTTATCAACACAAATAAAATATACCAGGAGATAAAGGTAGCAGAAAACAATTGAGCTATTTAGTAACCATTCACTTGTACACCGTAGTGAAAGTAGACCATTGTATGTGACATAAATGAGCAAGTAGGCAGTAATTTCTGTCATTGAATACAGTAATTCATTTTCTGATTAACCGCTTTGTAAATTGTGAATAATATATACAGCCTTATTGTTGAGTGAGGGAATAAGCAAATACATCACAACAAGATCTTTATCACGGTCAATTAACATTGTTTTTATGGCTAGAAAAAGATATTCTCAGATTATTTATGTTGCAGAAAGACTATTATTGTCTAATTCAGAGAACTGATTTTCTTCAACGTGTTTTATTATTCTGACTTAGAAGCCAGGTGTGAAGAGTCGCAGATTAATCATACTCTCAATATAGATAACCAATATAGTTACTGTTATCTATTACAGCTGTTTATTACAAATGTAACTTTATAATCATCTGATCTTATCATCGCATAGAAGCATTCTCAGGGATTTTATGATGATTAAGTAGAAATTGGTAAATTGAATAATATAAAAAAATGTTTGTTGCAGCAAAAAAATAAGTTTAAGTATTTGTCATATTTTTCTCCATTGTCCGCAATAATAACTTATAAATTAGAATGTAAGCTCTCACGAGTAGGGCCCTCTTCCCTCATGTCCCATCCTTTTCTTACTTTAATAATCCTCAACTGCCCAAATCCTGCAGTTTTTTGGCCACATTGAACCTTATCTGTATGTCGTCTACTGGTGTAGTTATGCTTAGTTACCCTGTACTTATCCGATATTGTCTTCAACTGTAAGTCACTGTTTTCCTGTTTTGATTATGTGCATATGTACTCTGTAATTGGGCGCTGCGGAACCCTTGTGGTGCCATATAAATAAAGGATAATACTAATAATAATAATAATAATAATAATAATCAATTAGCATATACTGTACATATGCACAATAGTGGGAACATTCAAAAACAGAGAAATCAAATTCCAGGCCCCAAATAATTTACCTTATATGAAATAAAGTGTCTGTTGCTCTCATTAGGCCAGTGGTCCTCAGGACTCCAAACAGTTCATGTTTTCCAGGTCACATGGGACGTCTGCATGTTTATTCATTACTTGCTGACTCATTTTAAAGATCCACAGGTGATTCTTGGGGAGACCTGGACAACATGACTTGTTTGTAGTCCTGAGGACCACGTTTAAGACTCTATGAACTAGAGCAGAGGTTCACAAATGCGGTCCTTAAGGCACCCCAATGGTCAAGGTTTTAAGTTTATTCATGCTTGGCCACAGGTGACTTCATTAGCACCTTAGTCAATTTGATTTAACCATCTGTGCTGATCCATAGATATACTGAAAATCTAGACCATTGGGGTGCCTTGAGGACTGCATTTGAGAACCTCCTCTGTACTAGAGTAAGATGTATACAGCCTTCTAAAAAGTATGAAAAGGGACAAGTGGAGAATTTATCCATAACAAGCTACCTATCATTTTATAGAATGTACTTGATAAATTATAGCTACAAACTTTTTGGTTGCTATTGGTAACTTCTTCATTTGTCCACTTCTCCATTTCTTAGAAGGCTTGATATACTGGCTAAATCTCTGAGTCTATTGCATGCAAAACTGAGATATACATGTTGGGATATAGCAAAGATGTATGTGGACAAATCTGTATTTACCATTTAAACTGGTTAGACCAGGGGTGGCAAACCCGCGGCTCTCGAGCCGCATGCGGCTCTTTCATCCGCCGCATGCGGCTCTTTCATCCGCCGCATGCGGCTCTTTCTTCCGCCACATGCGGCTCAGCCGGGTCCTGGCCATCGCTGCCCTGGCCCCCCAATCCCCCGTGCTCACTGCACTGTTGCTGTCACTCTGTGAGGAGAGGAGAGTGCAGCGTGCGCCTCTCCTGCCCCTCACTCTCTGGCGGCGGTCCATGAGCCAATCAGAGCTCGCGGATCGGCAGCTAAGGCTGCCGGACTGCAAGCTTTGATTGGCTCACGGCAGGGCCGGATTAACAATGGGGCGGATGGAGCTGCAGCTCCAGGCCCCCCATTGAAAACAGGCCCACAGCATTCCCTGTAGTTCAGATAGTGATGAGAGAAAAAAAACTTTTTTTCTGTCATCACCAATAGCATTCTCCTGTTCGATTCTAGCCCAGTCACTGCCAGGCAAGGCTCCGCCTATGTCCTCCGTCTCAATCAACCAACAGAAGAACACAATCGCCTCCCACCCTGCGCTGTCATCTGAAGCTCGTATCCAGTTTGGAAATAAGCTCCACCCCTGGGCCGCAATAAGCCCCGCCCCCGGTCCGCGATAAGCTCCGCCTCCGGTCCGCTATAAGCTCCGCCCCCGGATGACGATAAGTTTCGTCCCCGGACCACGATAAGCTCCGTCCCCGGGTCCGTCTGCAGCTGTTCCCCCGATTTCCAAAAGTGCCTGTTTAAATGCAATCTGAAGCTGAGTCACTCTCTTGACCATTTTAAGCTCCGCCCCCTGATCCCTCCACTGCTGAGGTACCGTACAAAAAAAGCACTATGCTGGCCTGGCTGTATTGCGAACTTAGAGAGCTGTAAGAAGCAGCAGCACAGCTAGGTATGTTCTGAAGGTTATGGGTACTTTAGCCCACTTGATTCTAGCATCTACCAGGACAGCACACTAAGCAGTCCTTACCATCTCACATTGCAGATTTGTGTCATCGCCCAAAATCACAGCGTTGAGTTATATATATTTATATATATATAATAAAAGTTTTATATATATATATATATATATTTTTTTTTTAGCTGTTGATTGCAGATCTTCCCTAATGCCCTCACTTTTAAAACTGTACTGACCATACTCTCTCCCTACCATTTGTTTTCAAGTCTGCTGCGCTCGCCACGCTATGGGCACGGTGGCGCGCTACGCGCGCCACACTATTTTATTCTCCCTCCAGGGGGGTCGTGGACCCCCACGAGGGAGAATACTTGTCGGTATGCCGGGTGTCGGGATTCCGGCGCCGGTATACTGTGCGCCGGGATCCCGACATTCGGCATACAGAAAACCACCCCTTGTTTCTCCCTGATTTACAGTATAAGGGTTGTGTTTCACCACCGTCTTATTTAACCCCTTCAGTGGTAAGTTTTTAATTTAAAAACACACCCTGGAGGGTGTGTTTTTAAATTGAAGTCGGAGAAGGGGGGAAGGTGCGGGGGGCAGGGGGGGGGGGGGGGTCTGATGGGGCAGGGCGAGGCAATCGCCTGACATTTGCCCCGCGGGGATCACCAGCCCCAGCACTGATTCCCGGCCACCTAGCGGTGCCTGGGAAACACCATAAGGCATTTTACTGCTAAGCCTGCCCCCCGGCCAATAAGATTCCAGGCGGGCGGGCTAAACTCCATAGTATACTGATTCCCGGGTGCCATGCACTCTGCACGGCTGTCCCAAGGATATCAGTAGGTAGTATGCCCGAAAATCTTCCGGGTTTGCCAGCGCTGTCATCGCTGGCAAGCCTGGAAGATTTTCGGACATGCCACTGAAGAGGTTAAATGAAGACTGGCAATACTGTGTGAATAAGTGGTTGTGTGACACAATGTGTATAATGGCCCAACTGTGACGTAATGTGACTAATGGGCGCTTCTGTGTGGTGTTATGTTAGTAACGGACACTACTGTGCTGTGTAATGTGATTAATGGGCGCTTCTGTGTGGTGTAATGTGACTAATGGGTGCTTCTGTGCTGTGTAATGTGACTAACAGGCGCTACTGTGCTGTGTAATGTGACTAATGGACACTACTGTGCTGTGTAATGTGACTAATGGGCGCTTCTGTGTGGTGTAATGTGACTAATGGGCGCTACTGTGCGGTGTAATGTGACTAACGGACACCACTGTGCGGTGTAATGTGACTAACGTGTGCTACTGTGCGGTGTAATGTGACTAATGGGCACTACTGTGCGGTGTAATGTGAATAATGGATGCTACTGTGCTGTGTAATGTGACTAATGGATGCTACTGTGTTGTGTAATGTGACTAACGGAAACTACTATGCGGTGTAATGTGACTAACTTGTGGTACTGTGTGGTGTAATGTGACTAACGGGTGCTACTGTGCGGTGTAATGTGACTAACAGGCGCTGCTGTGCTGTGTAATGTGACTAATGGGCACTACTGTGATGTGTAATGTGACTAATGGGCACTGCTGTGCGGTGTAATGTGACTAACGGACACTACTGTGCGGTGTAATGTGACTAACGGGTGCTACTGTGCAGTGTAATGTGACTAACGGACACCACTGTGCGGTGTAATGTGAATAACGGACACTACTGTGCGGTGTAATGTGACTAATGGACGCTACTGTGCTGTGTAATGTGACTAATGGACACTACTGTGGTAGACTGAAGGCGCTGGTGTTCCTGAGAGAGACTGGCCAGGGATATCATGTCCACCCCCCCTTAATCCGTCTCTGTTGCAGAGGCACACGATAGGCCCTTCATAAATTTCAGCTCCAGGCCCATGTGGGTATTAATCTGGCACTGGCTCACGGACCAGCGCCTAATTGAAGAGACACAGTCGCCGGAGAGTGAGGGGCAGCACGGGGGGGGGGGGAGGGGTTTGGGACGGTCATGTATATCTGGCACTGGGGGCATTGCTGGCACTGTGGGGACGTGTATACCTGGCACTGGGGTCATAGTTGGCACTGGGGAGACATGTATATCTGGCACTGTGGGGTCACTGGCATTGGGGACATAGCTGGCACTGTGGGGACATGTATATATGGCACTGTGGGGACATATATATCTGGCTCTTGGGGGACATGTATATCTGGCACTGAGGGGGGCATATCTGGCACTGTGGGGACATATATATCTGGCACTAGGAGCATAGCAGGCACTGTGGGGCATATATATCTGCCACTGGGGGCATAGCTGGCACTGAGGGGAAATGTATATCTGGCACTGGGGGCAGAGCTGGCACTGTGTGGGGACATATATATCAGGCACTGGGGGCAGAGTTGGCACTGTGTGGGGACATATATATATCTGGCACTGGGGGCAGAGCTGGCACTGTGTGGGGACTTGTATATCTGGCACAGGGGGCAGACTGGCACTGTGTGGGGACATGTATATCTGGCACTGGGGGCAGAGCTGGCACTGTGTGGTGACATGTATATCTGGCACTTGGGGCAGAGCTGGCACTGTGTTGGGACATGTATATCTGGCACTGGGGGGCAGAGCTGACACTGTGTGTGGGGACATGTATATCTGGCACTGGGGGGCAGAGCTGGCACTGTGTGGGGACATGTATATCTGGCACTGGGGGCAGAGCTGGCACTGTGTGGGGACATGTATATCTGGCATTGGGGGCATAGCTGGCACTTTGGGTACATATATATCTGGCACTGGGGGCATATCTGGCATTGAGGGAAATGTATATCTGGCACTGGGGGGACATGTGTATCTGGCACTGTGAGGCATATATGTATCTGGCACTGTGGGGACATATGTGTATGTGGCACTGTGGGGACATATGTTTCTGGCAGTGTGGAGGCACCCATTTTTTGACACTTTTATATGTATGTGGCACTGTACTGGGACATTATATGTATTTGGCACTGTACAACATGACTAAAAATGGAGTTATGACACAAGGTCATACTCCTACAAATGTCATAACGAAAGGTGTGCGCACAAAATGGGGTATGGCTTTGTGAAACCTAGGCCACGCCCCCATTTTTGCATGCGCGCCTTCGGCGCACGCAGGATACTGGCTCTTGCCCTTGACTACAGATCTTTTCTGGTTCCTTGCCTTTGACTGGTTGGCCACCCCTGTCCTACACTGTAATATTTTTAAGACTCATTTTAACTGTGGTGAATGCTTAGCCATTATGTCACTTCCTCCTTTTTTTTAAATTACATTTTATTACTATAGTGCATGATTTACCCACCATAACCCTGTATATTCTTACCCATTAGGAATTTATCTAGCCCATTCTTAAAAGTAGTGACCGAGTCCGCCATTCCTACTCTCTCAGGCAGTGAATTCCAAATACGTATTGTCTGTTACTGTGAAGAAACCTTTCTGTCTCTGTGTGCGAAATCTCCTCTCCTCTTACCTAAGCAAGTGTCCACATGTCCTTTGTGATGATCTTACCAAAAACAAATCCCCCGCTAGCTCTGTGTATTGACCCCATATTTATTTGTAAATGATAATCACGTCTCCTCTTAATCTCCTTTTTACCAGTGTAAACATGCCTAGCCTGGCAAGCCTTTCCTCGTATTCTAGCATCTCCATCCCCTTAATCAATTTGGTCGCCCATCTCTGAACCTTTTCTAGTTCCAGGATATCATTTTTGTAATATGGTGCCCATAGTTATGCACAGTATTCGAGATGTGGCATCACTAGTGATTTATATAATGGGAGTATAACACTTGAATCAATTCCCCGCTTTATGCATGCTAACACCTTGTTTGCCTTTTTTTTGCTGCATTCCTACTTTGGGTACTACTGCTAAGTTTGTTATCTATGTGAACACCTAAATCTTTTTCCAGTATAGAATCCCCTAGTTTTTCCCTATTTAGTATGTAGGTAGTGTTTCTGTTCTTGCTACCAAAGTGCATTACCTTACATACATCTCCTATATATTTGCCCAAGTCTGTGACTCTGTGCCCGAAACGCTGGGCGGAGTCACAGGCACAGATCTGGCCAGGAACAGTCCCCTCCCTCTCTCCGCCCAGTCCCCTCCCCATCTCCGCCCAGTCCCCTGTCTCCCTTCTCCCCGTACACTCTCTCTGGTGACACCGCAGCCGCTGACTGTGAGCGGAACTCACACTACCCGCCTCACAGACTAGCGGCTGCTGCAGAGTTCAGGGGGACATGCTGAGCACTGGCAGCTGCTCTCGCTCCCTCTCCCACCCGCGGCATCCACCCGTCACTTACCCGCGGTCGCGGGTGAAAATGGGGCGTGACTTCGCGGAAGGGGCGTGGCTTCGCGTCCCGTCCCCCGTTTTCGGCACAACTCGCCCCCCCCTCCCACCCGCTGCAACCACCCGTGTCTGCCCCCCACCCGCGGCATCCACCCGTCACTTACCCGCGGTCGCGGGTGAAAAGGGGGCGTGGCTTCGCGGAAGGGGCCGTGGCTTCGCATCCCGACCCCCGTTTTCGGCACAACTCGCCCCCCCTCCCACCCGCGGCAACCACCCGCATCTGCCTCCCACCCGCTGCATCCACCCGTCACTTACCCGCGGTCGCGGGTGAAAATGGGGCGTGGCTTCGCGGAAGGGGGCGTGACTTCGCGTCCCGACCCCCGTTTTCGGCACAACTCGCCCCCCCTCCCACCCGCGGCAACCACCCGCATCTGCCTCCCACCCGCTGCATCCACCCGTCACTTACCCGCGGTCGCGGGTGAAAAGGGGGCGTGGCTTCGCGGAAGGGGGCGTAGCTTCGCGTCCCGACCCCCGTTTTCGGCACAACTCGCCCCCCCCTACCACCCGCGGCAACCACCCGCATCTGCCCCCCACCCGCGGCATCCACCCGTCACTTACCCGCGGTCGCGGGTGAAAATGGGGCGTGGCTTCGCGGAAGGGGGCGTGACTTCGCGTCCCGACCCCCATTTTCGGCACAAATCGCCCCCCCTCCCACCCGCGGCAACCACCCGCATCTGCCTCCCACCCGCGGCATCCACCCGTCACTTACCCGCGGTCGCGGGTGAAAAGGGGGTGTGGCTTCGTGGAAGGGGGCATGGCTTCGCGTCCCGACCCCCCGTTTTCGGCACATTGTGGGTCGGGGCATAAGGCCTTCACCCGGACACTGCTGAATCTGCAGTGCTGGCTTCTGCACTGTGACAGGAGCCGGCACTTTGGTGTCACCCCTCAGAGGGTAATACCCGGGTGCGGCCCGCACCCACGTTGTGGCGCCACTGCTCCCGCCCCCACCCGTAGCACAAACACCCGCCGCATCCACCCACCACCCGCGGCACTCCCGTCCCCTCCCCCACCCAGAGCACAAACACCCGCGCCACCCACCCGCGGAACTCCCGCCTCCTCCCCCACCGGTAGCACCAACACCCGAGGCAAACCAACCGCATTCGCCCCCCACCCGCGGCACTCCCACCCGCAGCACCAAGACCCGCGACACCCACCGCATCCACCCACCACCCGTGGCACTCCACCCCCTCCCCCACCCGCAGCACCAACACCCGCACCACCCGTGGCACTCTGCCCCCTCCCCCACCCACAGCACCAACACCCGCTGGCCCCCCCTGCGGCACCCAATGCATCCCCCACATCCGCTCCCACCCGCGGCACTCACGCCCCAACCCGTAGCTCCCACATCTGCAGCACCCCCCGCCCCTCCCCCACCCGCTGCAACCCTGCCCCTCCCCCATACCCACCTCTCCCCCCTGCTACACCCTTCACCCAACCCGCACCACCACCGCAACTGCCCCATCCTGCACCCACCCCTCCTGCACCCACCCCTCCCCCACCCGCACCACCTCCCCAACCCTCGGAACCCCAGCAGCAGCCTCCCACCACCCAATTGCACCACCACTGCTCCAGCCCCTGACCCCCCTCTGCACCTGTCCCCCACCCACAGCACCTCCCCCACCCCCATCATCTACAGACACCTCCCCCACCCCCAGCACTTCTACAAACCATCACCCAACCTCCCCCTCTGCAACCCCAACTCCCCCTACATCGCCCCTCCCCCACACACAGCACCTCCAGACCCCCTCCTTCATCCACAGCCTCCTGCACCTGCCCCTCCACCACCAGCATCTACAGACCCCATCCACACCCCCTCCCGCCCCCCCCCCTCAACCCACCCGCAGCATCCTCACACCCGCCCCTTCCCCACCGCCGCACCCCCTCCCCTACCCGCCGCAGCTGCACCAACCGCCCTACCCCAACTGCGGTATCCCTGCACCGGCACCCTCCCCCACCCACTGCAGCAGCACACCTGGCCCACTACAACCGCCGTAACCCCACACCCACCACTCACTCATCCACAGCGCCCACGGACCCCCTCCCCCATCCGTGCCATCCCCGCACCCGCCCCTCCCATAGCTACCGCACATCCACATCACCTACCCCATCCAGATCACGTACCCCACCCGCAACACCCCCGCCACTCCCACAACCACAGCACCTACCCGCCCGCATTATCTACAGGCACCCTCCACATCTGCGGACCTCCCACACCTGCCCCTCCCCCACCCGCAACACCTCTGGACCACCACCCGAACCACCTCCGGACTCCCTCCCCCATCCACAGCTCCCCCGCATCCACCCCTCCCCCATCCACAACATCTACATCCCCCATCCGTGCCATCCCACACCTCACCTACCCACAGCACTTCTGAAACCCATCACCTAAGCTCACCCCCCCTGCACCTCAAAACGCACACCCCTACATCGCCCCTCCCACACACACATCACCTCCATACCCCCTCCTTCATCCACAGTCCCCCTCCCCCACCCCTCCCCCACCAACAGCAACTACACTCCCCATCCGCGCCCCCTCTACACCTCCCCCTCCCCCACCCACAGGACCTCTACACCCTTTACGCCATCCATGCCCCTGCACCCACCCCTCCGCCACCCACAACACCTCTGGACCCCCTCCCACACCCAACCCTCCACCACACGTAGCACCTCGAATCACCATCCACAGCCGCTACAAGTGATTCCCACGGATAGGAACCTCACTGAACCCACCCCCTTTCCAAACCCCCCAAACTTTTGTGAGTATAGTTGCTACCAATGGACATTGGATTAATTAGAAACACTAATACTGTGGCCATTATGTGTATAAGCAACACTGCTACCTGTGCCCATTGTGTATAAGTGGCGCTGCTACCTGTGCACACTGTGTGTATAAGCGGCTCTGCTACCTGTGGTCACTGTGTGTATAAGCGGCTTTGCTACCTGTGGGTATTGTGTGTATAAGCCGCTCTGCTACCTGTGGGTATTGTGTGTACACGTGGCTCTGCTACCTGTGGGTATTGTGTGTACACGTGGCTCTGCTACCTGTGCCCATTGTGTGTATAAGCACCTCTGCTACCTGTGGGCACTGTGTATAAGCGCCTCTGCTACCTGGGGGTATTGTGTGTATAAGCGGCTCAGCTAGCTGTGGGCACTGTGTGTATAAGCGTCTCTGCCCCCTGTGGGTATTGTGTGTATAAGCGGTTCTGCTACCTGTGGGTAATGTGTGTACATGTGGCTCTGCTACCTGTGCCCATTGTGTGTATAAGCCCCTCTGCTACCTGTGGTCACTGTGTGTATAAGCGCCTCTGCCCCTGTGGGTATTGTGTGTATAAACGGTTCTGCTACCTTTGGGTAATGTGTGTATAAGTGGCTCTGCTACCTGTGGGTATTGTGTGTATAAGCGGTTCTGCTACCTGTGGGTATTGTGTGTATAAGCGGCTCTGCTACCTGTGGGCATTGTGTGTATAAGCGGCTCTGCTACCTGTGGCCACTGTGTGTATAAGCGCCTCTGCTACCTGTGGGTATTGTGTGTATAAGCGGCTCTGCTACCTGTGGCCATTGTGTGCATAAGCGGCTCTGCTTCCTGTGGGTATTGTGTGTATAAGCGCCTCTGCTACCTGTGGGCACTGTGTGTATAAGCCCCTCTGCTACCTGTGGGCACTGTGTGTATAAGCGCCTCTGCCCCCTGTGGGTATTGTGTGTATAAGCGGCTCTGCTACCTGTGGGCACTGTGTGTATAAGCGCCTCTGCCCCCTGTGGGTATTGTGTGTATAAGCGGTTCTGCTACCTGTGGGTATTGTGTGTATAAGCGCCTCTGCCCCCTGTGGGTATTGTGTGTATAAGCGGTTCTGCTACCTGTGGGTATTGTGTGTATAAGCGGTTCTGCTACCTGTGAGTATTGTGTGTATAAGCGGCTCTGCTATCTGTGGGCACTGTGTGTATAAGCGCATCTGCCCCCTGTGGGTATTGTGTGTATAAGCGGCTCTGCTACCTGTGGCCACTGTGTGTATAAGCGGCTCTGCTACCTGTGGCCATTGTGTGTATAAGCCATTCTGCTACCTGTGGGTATTGAGTGTATAAGCGGCTCTGCTACCTGTGGCCATTGTGTGTATAAGCGGCTCTGCTACCTGTGGCCACAGCACCTTCGTATCTTATCTACAGTGCATTGCTGTTACTCATCTGGTACTTCATAATGCAGACACTAGCAATATATACTACACTCTACACTATGTTATTCATTGTGCCCTGCGGCCACTCTGCACGCCCTCACAAAGGCCTACGCCCCCTTGACAATCGCACGCCCTCCCCCCTTACAATATTTACCCACTGCCATAAAAAAAAAAAAACAGGTAATACTCCATATAATAACAATTATAGCACAGCTGAAGCCCGTGCAGGGGATAATGGATCGTAGCCCCTTGCAACGGTATTTTCTGTATAACACCTTCCCTCTCTTTATCCTCTCCCTACCACCCTGCCTCTCCCTATCCTTTACCGATCGCACAGCGTTTCTGTACATTCCCTTTCTCTCCCCCTACGCCTCTCTATCTTATCTCAACCGAAACCCATTTCTGTATGCCCTCTATACTGCCCTGCGTTTCTGATTCTGTTATCTACCGCCCTGCGTATGTTCAAAGGCGTGCAGAGGTTAACGGGGCGTAGCCCCTAACGACGGTGTGAAGAGCGCCCGTAGGGCGCGATGAATCACCTAGTTTGTCTATATTAATCCTATTTAAGTATAAATCTTTTTCACTATGCATTTTTTTACTTTCTCCTTCCATCACTCACTCTTAACTTCTACATTTTACTATTTCTAACAGTTTTTTTATTAGCTAATCTGTATACAAAGCACAACAGCACTTGGCATGAAATCGTAGCACTTCCTTTACAGATACAGATGTACAAATGTCATATACTGTATCAAATTAATCAGTGCAGTCTTGGGAAATGGTATTGTCACATCATATTGCAATTAAGATGCACATTCGTATGAATAAGAGGCTCAGTGCAAGCCAAGTCAGATGGGACCTGAAAGGGAATGGATATTTGACACAACTACAGCGATAGTATTTGTAGTGCTGAATTCTGTAACCCTATCTAGGGAGGCCATGGTAATATATTCCTTATTCATATCAAAATCTATTCGTAGTGAACCAATCTCTTATGGATGCAGGGGAAGTTGACTTTCATCCTACTGGTATCACCATCTTTGTTGCATTGCTGAGATATCTAAGGAGGGAAACTGTTAGATTTTGGTGTCAGTAATTTTTAACAGCAAAAACAAGGTTCAGCCAACACCAACCCTCCCAGTATTTACTTGGAAAGGGCTACAATAATAATTAATAATAATAATAATAATAATTTTATTTATATAGCGCTCTTTCTCCAACAGGACTCAATTCGCATTACAGACATAAAAAACAATGCACATAATACAGAAGATTTAAATAATACAGCAAAAGATAAGCCACACAGACATAAAAGAAAACCTTGAGCACACAGAAAGCATGATGCATGATTGGTGTAGGCATTTTGGTTTCTAACTTCCAAGGGTTGTGTATTCCACCCTCACAATGTACCAGGTGCGGCAGCCATCTTGGATGCACTGCGTAAGATTACCCAGGGCGGAATAGTCTACCCCTAGAAGAGATAACACAAAATGGGGAGATTGCAGTGTCCTAAAGTTCAGAGTAGGGCTCCACCAAAACCATCAGGTCCATGTATTTTCCATCCTATCCAAAAGTGCACCAGATAAGGCAGCTATGTTTGGCGCACTACGAAGGTTACACTGTAGGAGATCATACAAGGGCCAAATGCATGTATGGGAAAACTGACATGGGTGTAGTAGTATGCTATACCCTGCACAGAAAGATCCAAATGAAGCTCACCCTGCCCATGGAGGAACCATCCGAGGCAGTCATCTGGGTGCACTGTGTAGGTTGCTACTGAAAGAGTGTGCAATCAGTGGAGGTACACATTACAGGGATAGCACACAGTGGAAGTATGCTGCAAGAAGAAAAGAAGAGAAAAACAAATTTGCAGGAACCAACAGAGGAAAACTGTAATAACATTATTTTGAGAAAACTATAAATGTCCTGGTATCATCAGAGCAGTGGGGTGGGTGTGAGAATGTAGGGTGAACACTAATGTAGAATGGAAAAGACCGTGATGTACCAGGTCCTAATGCTCACCCCCCTCAGTTCCCTGCTCAGCTTGAAGGGTAGATCCGGTGGCAGTCATGATGATCTCGGACAGAGGTGTAGTAGGCATTGGTCCTGGTGTTCTCTTGGCAGAGGTGAGGAGAGGTCACATAATGAGTTGCAGTGTTCGTGGAAACAGTTTAATTAGAGAATATGGCGTAGACCAAATCCAGTTCAAACTCAGGTTCTAACTTCATCCTTAAAATACATCCTTAACAAATGCATACTTTACTTCACAAATGCTTGCAGACCAAGTCCTGACTGCATGGCCTTGGTAATATTGCTCTTAAATGCTACAACTATTTCAGCTGGCAAAGGGGGAGGTGTGCAATCAGAAGTTCAGCTAATTAACAGAGGGGATTTTGCATTGAAGACAAATCACAGACATTTGCAGACAAACTTTCTTGGGGTGTGAAAAGTGTAGCCAGAGAGAGAGATGATAAACTCAGATATACAAGCATGAGTATGTTTGGGGGTTTTTTCCTGTGAAGAAAGGAGAAATGGGTTTCAGTTCCGGTTCTAACTTCATCCTTAAAATACATCCTTAACAAATGCATACTTCAAAAATGCTTGCAGACCAAACCCTCATCACTACAACATCTCTCCAAAGTGGGAACAGACAAGGCATACCTCCCCACATGACCCTCTCCAGGAGGGACAAAATGCTCTGCTCCTGGATTTCCCTCTTACTGTATTATTGCCATCACCTGTGCTGAACACCTTTCTTATCCATTAACCTGTTCAACACAGGTGCCGGCAATCATAAATTGAGAGAAAAGTAAAGAAGCAGAGCATTCTATCCCTCCTGGAGAGGGTCATGTTGGGAGGTATGGACAAGGACACTTAGTAAATTGGCAATAACATTCCTCATATCATATGGAAAAGATGAAATGATTATTGTGGTGATACAGGGGTGGCAGATCATGGTAGAATATGAAAAAATACTTGAAAAATGTTTATTTTGAAAACAGAAGTGAATACAGCATGGCATACTTTAACAACATGTAGGGAAGAGCCTAATATGACTAGGTGAAGACAGTGAAAGCATCACCAAGTTATCCACAGATCAATCTAAAAGTCTTTAATCAATACAGGGTCCTAGATGCATATAACCTGGCCCAATGTCCCAAATACCGTATATACTCGAGTATAAGCCGACTTTTTCAGCACTTTTTTTTGTGCTGAAAAAGCCACCTGGGCTTATACTCGAGTCAGTGCAGTGACAGGGAGTGCAGTGTGAAAGAGGGACACGGAGGGCACAGCGCGTGGCTCTCCTGTGTCCCTCCTGCATCTCCGGTGGCAGCGGCGGGTCTATTAAAGGAAGTACCCGTTCGTGACCTCTGATCACGAACCGGCACTTCCTTTAATAGACCCGCCGCGGCCGCCGGAGATGCAGGAGGGACACAGGAGAGGTGCGCGCTCTGCGCTCCGTGTCCCTCCTTCAGAAGACAGCGCGGGATCGACGGAGGGGTAAGTAACAGCACTGGGGGAGCATATTTGGCACTTGGGGAGGGGGCATATCTGGCAGCAACATGAGGGGCATATCTGGTAGCAGCATGAGGGGCATATCTGGCAGCAGCATGAGGGGCATATCTGGCAGCAGCATGAGGGGCATATCTGGCAGCAGCATGAGGGGCATATCTGGCAGCAGCATGAGGGCATATCTGGCAGCATGAGGGCATATCTTGCACATCTGGCACTGTGGGGCATATTTGGCAGCATGAGGGCATATCTGGCACATCAGGCACTGTGGGGCAGATCTGGCAGTATGAGGGCATATCTGGCACTGTGGGGGCATATCTGGCAGTATGAGGGCATATCTGGCACTGTGGGGGCATATCTGGCAGTATGAGGGCATATCTGGCACTGAGGGCTGTATACGGCTAGAGCTGCATTTCCCACCCTAGGCTTATACTCGAGTCAATAAGTTTTCCCAGGTTTTTGTGGTAACATTAGGTGCCTCAGCTTATATTCGGGTCGACTTATACTTGAGTATATACGGTAAGTCAGTGAAATGGGTTCCACAGTAGTGAGCCTCTTGTGAACACTGAAATGCTCCTTTTTATACCCCGAGAAAAGCCTTTTATACCCCGAGAATAGCCTTAAGCTGTAGTTCCTTATGTCTGTGTCTTAGGATCTTAAGGCATACTAATACAATACACATTTACTAAATAAGGTGATTAAATCAGGCAAAGATCCACCCTGTCTGGCTAGATTTGTAACAAGGGGAGTGGGGGTAAACAATAGAAAACTAGGGCTAACATAAATACATCACTTACAGTGTTACATGAAACATAACACAATCTCATATATTATCAATAATAAGAGTTGGGGTGAGCAGTGGCAGGCTATGGAGGACATGGGGAGAAAAAGTACTTACTCAACAGATTTTGTAACAATTACTGTGAAAAGTACTATTACGGTTAGTAGTAAAAAGATAACTAAAATGTTATGGACTCAGGTGAAACGGGAGATATTTACCCAAGAGGACATGTACAACCAGCAACAAGGTAGCTCCCAAACACTGGGTCTTAGTAGGAATACTGTAATCAAATATTTCTTTCTTTCCTCTGTAATAGTGAGGAACACATGAAATGTAGCTTTCTCAATCGTCCAATGAATTCTAACTAAAGTACAGTTACTATAATAGATTAAAAGTATTAATTTGTTTACCTTAGAATTTCTTGTGTGAGGCTGTCACATTTTTGTGGCTATTTCTGAAAATACTGAAATCTGTATTTATTTAAAAATGTGCAAATTGGCGGAAATTAGTGGGAGATAGTGGGCATGGCGGCAGGGCTGGATCCAGGAGGATCCATTCCCAGCCAGCCAATCTGCAGAGGTTGGCAACAGCTCCCATTTAAAAATGGCGCCTGAACGTCATTTTTGAAATTTAAGATGGCCAATGTGAGCCAATTACGTTCCTCCGCATCATCGCCCTGACCTCTCTGACTTGCCAATATGACCCAGTGAGAGACAGCGGCTGACAGTCCGCCAGCTGGGGAAGGAAGGAGCCATCAGGTGAAGACAACAGAAACCCTGGAGAGGCGGCAGCTGTGTAAAATAGCTTAATGGCCACCGCCAGCCAGGTGAAGATCAAGGAAGAAGATGCCAGGAACCCTGGAGAGGTGGTGGCCATGAAAAAGAGCTTAAAGGCTGCAGCCCCCAGGTGATGATGCTGTATAATAAATTATTAAAACATTAAGTGTCCTGCTTTTATTTTAGAATTTTCTTTACAGGTGGACTATAGGAGCCAGCAGGGACTTAATGTCCGAACATGCTGGGACAGTCTTTCTGGGACTGGTAGGCTGCCCATAAAGAACAATATTAGCATACCATGAACCCCACACCCCAGTGCTGGTTGTTGCTCGGAAGAGGGGACCCATTTAACTTTTTGGGGGCCTTCACTTTTTGAGGAACTCCAGACCGGTCATGACCAGGTTGGGGGTGGTTAATTTGATGGCAGGGGGACCCAACACTGAGTGTGTGTCCCCTCCCCACTATGGCATTTCCCCTGGCTGGTTAAGCCTGTTTTTTATTAAATAAGGGTAATATCACGCTGTGTTTTTTATTAAGTGGGCTCAGGGTTTAATTAGCCAGTGTCTCATCAGCTATTGACCTCACCACACGTCACTGCCAATTCTAATATTCCTTATCACTCTATCATCACATACAGAATTCTTTGAGATGTATTACCATGTCACTGTGTGTGAGTAACATCAAAGGCAGACCGTCACTAGCATATGTCAGGGAGGGTAACAGTTGATTTACTGATGGACACAATACCAACAATCATAATCCCAACAGCCATTGACGGACAGTCAAAATACTGACATGATCAAAATACAGTACCTTCCTTAATTATGCCGACATGTTCAAAATGCCAACATAGGGGGTAATTCAGACCTGATCAGAGCAGCATATTTGTTAGCAGTTGAGCAAAACCATGTGCACTGTAGGAGGGGGGACAGATATAACATGTGCAGAGAGCGTTAGATTTGGGTGGGGTGTGTTCAAAATTAAATCTAAATTGCAGTGTAAAAATAAAGCAGCCAGTATTTACCCTGCACAGAAACAATATAACCCACCCAAATCTAACTCACTCTGCACATGTTATATCTGCCATGCCTGCAGTGCACATGCTTTTACCCAACAGCTAACAAATTTGCTGCTGCAATCTGGTCTGAATTACCCCCATAGTCAAAATACTGACATTTGAAATGCCAACAAGTCAAAATGCCGACATGCATTTTTAAGGAATTTTTTCCCCAAAACAGACTTGTTCATACTTCACCATCCCAGTGGATCTGGAGGGGGAATATAATAGTGTGCCGAGTACAGCAAGGCACCATGCAAGGGGACGCGGTACACTTAGACGGTGTCCATGTCGTCCTATGTTGACATTGTCACAAAATACAGAAAAAACTCATGTCTGTATTTTGACATGTCAGCATTTGAAATGTCGGTATTCTGACTATGTCGGCATTTTGAACATCAGTATAATGAATGTCTGTATTTTGACCATGTCTGTATTTTGTCTGTATGTCAATGGCTGTTGGGATTATGACCGTTGGTTTTGTGTCCATCGGTAAACCATACTGAACCCATCAGGGAGGGTGTTACTTGTGGTGGTATCAATGTTTTCATTGGGAAGTACGGATGGTGTAATGGTTAGCATTACTGCCTCACAGCACTGAGGTCATGGGTTAAATTCCCACCATGGCCCTAACTGTGTGGAGTTTGTATATTCTCCCCGTACCTGCGTGGGTTTCCTCCGGGTACTCCGGTTTCCTCCCACAATCCAAAAATATACTGGTAGGTTAATTGGATTCCAACAAAAAAAAAACCCTATTGTGAATGTGTCTGTGTGTACATGTGGTAGGGAATATAGATTGTGAGCTCCACTGGGGCAGGGACTGATGTGAATGGGCAAATATTCTCTCGGTAAAGCGCTGCGGAATATGTGTGCGCTATATAAGTAACTGGTAATAAATAATTGGTTGCAAAACTTTGTTGTATTGGGTGAAAGTCAATTTCTTTTAGCCATTTAGTAAATTGGGCCCTGAGTTACTCAACAGTAAACAACAGTTACTCTAACAGGAAACCATAGATACAAACTAAACTTAAAAATACTATTAACACCAGTCACAAATAAATATTAGTTCAGCTACAAGTTTCATGATAATTCAGCCGATGTTATATTAATAACAATAAACTTTAATGTCAGTTGCTTCCTAAAAATTGCTTGTTGCATAGACCCTGCTAGATAGTCAGATATAAAATAGGGGGAAATTTTAATAATGCATTTTTTTCAATAGACAGTAAAGAGTTGGCATATCTAATAATAATTAAAGCTATTTTTTATTAATAACAGAACAAATGAGACCAGATTTAATTACTCTGCAGCTCATGTCTAATTGACTCCTCTCCACAGATTATTATAATACCCCACTGCATTGCGACAAAGGTGTATATAGAAAAGCTTTGAGTAAAGTTTCTAAAATAAAAGCTCTCTTGTTTCTTACTGTACCTTTGTCAAAAGAGAAAATCATATATTTTAGGTTACATGGTGCTGATAATGGTTGAATAGAAATATCTGAGACTGGATGGATTCAAACTCATTATATACAGTATACAGTACTTACTATGCATCTGCTTTAAATTATCAAAGTTTTGATCCTGTTACTGTAAATGTTTCCTGTTGCTTCATCCAAAATTACCAATATTACCATACTTTTTAAGTGTCACTCTTTTATTAATTTAAGTTAACAAACATGGGCAAATGGCGTGTGCAACATTTAATTGGTGTCATTAGCAGCTCCTGTGATTTAGGAAGAAAAGCCTTTCATTTAGAGCTCAATGATGCAAGACTACGGAGCACTCATCAGATTAAAACATTAGCATTAATACAGCAAACTAAATTACTAATGATTATAATCTCTTTAAGACAGATAACCACTCAGCTGGATAGTGTTTATTTTATACCATATCAGATTTGTTTTATAGATTTTAAAATATGTAAAATATACTGGTTATGCTTTGATAGTTGCTCAAGGGAAACTCTCATCAAGCAAATAGTTTGTTCAGTGTGCTATAAAAAATAAAATTGAAAGTTTGCTGTTTATTCTTTACGTAAAAAAGTAACTTTTTCTGATTTGTTAATATGCTCCGCCTTGTCACTATGCTCCGCCTTGTCACTATGCTCCGCCTTGTTGCTATTCCACGCCTTGTTACTTTGCTTCACTTTGCCACTGCTATATATTTAGTGGTTTCATGGGGAAGATTTATTAAACCTTCTAAAGAGGACATCTGGAGGTGTTGCCAAATTCAACAAATCAGATTCTTGTTGTCACTTAAATGTTACATTCTATAAAATGATATCTTGTATCTGATAGGTTGCTGCAGCCAACTTTCTATTTGCCCTCTATAGAAGGTTTGATAACTCGTCCCCTTAGTGTATGAACACAGGGGTAGACAGTAACATACAATACTAAAGAGGTTTGGAAAATGGGGGGAGCAGGAGTCAAAACAAAACAGAGGCAATGGGGAGCGCGGATTGAAGCAGAGCCGTGGAGTGGAGACTGAGGTAACTCAGCTTATGTTGGATCCAATAAACTACAATAGTCTGTATATAATGTAAAAGTGCATTTCTTTTAGTCCACAATGGAACTAATTTAGACCTGATCGTAGCAGCAAATTTGTTAGCAGATGAGCAAAACCATGTGCACTGCAGGAGGAGGGGGGGGGGGGCAAATATAACATGTGCACTGCAGGGGGGGCAGATATAACATGTGCCGAGAGTTAGGTTTGGGTGGGTAATATTGTTTCTGTGCAGGGTAAATACTGGCTGCTTTATTTTTACACTGTAATTTAGATTTCAGTTTGAACACACCCCACCCAAATCTAGCTCTCTTTGCACATGTTACATCCACCCCACCTGCAGTGCACATGGCTTTGCCCAGCTGCTAACAAATTTGCTGCTACGAGCAGGTCTGAATTAGGCCCAATGAGTAGCTTTAATGTACTGTATGTGTGGTCCATTTAGCCTGAGGAACGTTCAGCTATAGACTTTGTATCTCAAAATTCAGTGGATTACTGTATATTATCAGGCACACAATTTTGTAGCTAGTTTTTTTGCTAAGCAATACGATCCGAGGGCATAACTACACCCTGTCATTAACCTATCACCTATCGAAGAGTCCTGGCTACAGTGTGCTCGCTGTGGAACTATGTGTGAGTTGTTGGGCACATTTTGGGGAGATGTTTGCTATTTTGGGCCAACTCCTGCCCTCTTGGTTGTGTAATTTAATTGCGCAACATTCTCTGCTAATATACTTACTTACTATGGGCTGTCTACAGATGAGTAAATTAATTCAAAAAATAATTTAAAACTAGTGTAAAGAAACCCAACAGCAAGGATCAACTCATGTGACAAGTCCATAAATTAAAAGGAGTTTACAGACCTTGTACCACTCTTCCTACATTTTCTTACATTTGTGAAGACATCTATCCTGTAAATACTTTCTATCTATCTATCTATCTATCTATCTATCTATCTATCTATCTATCTATCTATCTATCTATCTATCTAGCTATCTATCTAGCTATCTACACTATTCAGCTTTTAATATGCTCATAATGAAGGCAGTGGAGAAGAGAGAGTTTTTTTTAATAAATATATAGATAATCCCCTAGATTGTAAGCTCCTTGGAGCAGGGCCCTCTTCCCTTCTGTTCTCACCGCCCTCTTCTCTTGCACTTCAATTACAGCTCTCTTCTACTCAGTAACTGTCTATACCTGCATTTCCTCCTGCTCGTGACTGTTCATCTCTTCCAACAGCTGCCCGGTCCCAGTAGTACGCCGATTACTCCTTATCTCAGCTATATTGTGTACTGAGAACTGTGGTGCTAATTGTTACCTGTGGTCTGCTTTAGTTTTCTGTAATGTTAACATCTGTATACCCTGTATTGTTCTAATGTGTGTTGTATCAACGGCACTGTGAAACACTTGTGGCATCTTATAAATTAATAATAATAATAATAATAATAATAATAACAATATATTAGTAATATCAAGCTAGGTGGCAGTAGTCAGCCACACATTAGGTGTAGTCAGGGGCGCTGGAATGTTTTTAGGTTGGGGGGGGCGTAAAAAAAAAATATTTTGGCGCCCCCATGGTGCGGATGAGCACTTACCTGCAGATCCACGCGGGCGGCATCTCCTTTAAAAACAGCCTGCTACCACAGGGTGCTGTGTCCTCCTATCTTCGTTGTGTCCTAGCCGCTGCCGTCTGTCTCTCCTTCACAGACGCATTACTGGGAGGAGGTGTGGCCAGGCTGGGACATCCCGGGACCATAGCCACGCCTCCTCCCAGTAATGCAATTGTGAAGGAGAGACAGCCAGCGGCGGCTAGGACACAATGAACGAAGATAGGAGGACACAGCACCATGTGGTGGCAGGCTGTTTTTAAAGGAGATGTCACCCACAGGCAGGGCCGGTGCTAGAGTGTTTGGCGTCCCCCTGCAAATTATAAATTTGCGCCTTCCCATCCATAAAAAAGGGACAGCCCGCACTCCAAAAAGGGGTGTGCTCACACAAGGAAGGGGAGTGACCACAATGGTACCCACAATTCAAATTATGCCACACAATATTACAATCTTATTCGCAGTACCCCAAATGTAGTGCCCCTGATTTAAATTACGCCACAAAATAGTGCCCATTATTCACATTACGTCACACAGTAGTGCCCCTTATACACATTACGGCACACAGTACTATTCCTTATACACAATGCCTACAGTAGTGCCCCTTATCAGAGGTGTAGCTAGGTGCCATGGTGCCCTGAGCAAAGGTATGTTTTTCAGCACCACCTTCTCTGTATTGAATTGGTGGCATCTTACATTTGAACAGAAAATGATAGTTTAAAAATCGATGACAGGGCCAGTTCTAGACCTTGAGGAGCTCAGGCCGAAAATTTTCTTGGGTACCCGCCATGCTGAAAACAGGGACAGTGCTCGCCGAAGGCGCGCAAAAAAATATATAGGGCCAAAGAATAGTACCAATTCACATTACCCTGTACAGTAGTGTCCGTTAGTCACATTACACTGCACAGTAGCACCCTTATACACGTTACGCCACACAGGAGAGCCGCTTATACAAGTTATGCCAGAGTAAAAGCCTCTTATACACGTTACGCCACAGTAGAGTACCCTATACATGTTATGCCAGGTAGAGCCCCTTATACACATTATCCAGGTAGAGCCCATTATAAACATTATGCCAGGTACAGCCCATTATACACATTATGGGTGTCATTCAGACCCCGCTGCAATAGAGGCCTGCAGCGCAGTTTGCCGGTGGCAGCAAACTGCGCATGCACAGTGGGCGTGAGGCCATACACATTGTGGTCGCTTCTCCGATGGATGCGACCACAATGTGATTGACAGGTGACAATGTAGCGGGGTTAAGGCAGGGTGGTGCCGGAAAAACGGGGGCAGGCCGGGATCATTTTTGGGGTGGTTGCATGATGTCACACACAGACGTTCTGAAATAAAAATGTCTGCTGACCACCTGACAGCGCAGCCAGCCAACACAACCTTAGATCAGATGTGTCCGCAATCTAATTGCGGATGCATCGGGAGGCGGCCTTACACATGCTCGGCGGCTTTGCCCTGTGCTGGGCGGCCCTCAGCATATGCAGGGATGACTGCATATCTGGCTGCATATGCAGCAATCTGCTATCATCTCTGAATAACCCCCTATGCCAGGTACAGCCCTCATTCCCTCCACAGTGCGGCCCCAGTACCTGCAGAAGGTCCCGTCTCGGGCGCTGCTCCTCTTCTCCCTTCTCCGCCTCCGGTTTCTAGCAGGCTACGTCACTCTAGCAGCAGCGGCTCCATAGGATGTCATCAGTGATGCAGAGGGGGAAGGGGGGGGCAGCGGGTACTAATTACCTGGGCCTGGGACTGATGGAGGGGTCCGCCGGGGGCCCTGGTGCACCGCACTCCCTCCTTACTGGGCGGCAGCAAAAGCTCTCATGTTGGCAGCACAGCACATGCTGCAGTGTGCTGTGCTGCAGTGAGCCAGAGAGGCTGCTGTTACTGCCCAGCCTCTGCCTGTTCCTGTACAGGTGTGGGGGGCGGGGTGAACACACTGACCACAATCCTTCCCCCACTCGAATTGACCCTGGCTGAGGAGCTGAGCCAGGGATGGGGACTCAGTAAAGGACCAGGCACTGCAGATTTCCCCAACTTTTTCCATAAGGGGGCGTGGCCACACCTCCTGCGATTAGGCCACGCCCCCCAAAACGGCTCGGCAGCAGCGTGTAGCTGTGTGTGTGCTGAAGGGAGGCCGCACACAAGGCGGGACTGTGTGGGTAGGTGGATGGGAGGGAGAGACTGGTGCTACACGCTGCCAGCTCCGCCGCTACCTGTCATCCAGTTTGACAGACGCAGTGGCAGCAGCAGGGTGGCAAAGCAGGGAGTGCACCTCCTTGCTTTGTATACCCTTGCTGAGCGAGCAGCGCCGGCTCTGCCTGCTCCTCTGTCATATTTGGGGGGGCAAGCTGCCCCCTTGCACCCCCCGTTCCGACGCCCCTGGGTGTAGTGGTAGGGAGATTCACTCACACAAGGTAACAAAGTGGTATACTCACACCTTAAGTCTGCTGTGCATATACACAACCCAGGGGGGGCTATGGGAGTCAAGTCAGGGTGTCCTGATGAGTAGATGCTGGCGTCTCTACCTGATGAGGCAGGGAGCACCATTAAACTCTGAGGCTGTGTTTCTATGAAGTCCAGTGTCCAGAACTTCAAGAGGCAAGGAGAACTGTGAGACTTAGGCCCAGATTTATCAAGCCCTGGAGAGTAATAAATAGCACGGTAACAAAGTACCTACCAACCAGCTTCTGTAATTTTTCAAACACAGCCTGTGACATGGCACGTAGAAGCTGATTGGCTGGTACTTTATCTCCGTGCAATTTACCACTCTCCAAGACTTGATAAATGGGGGCCTTAATATGAAGTGTACAGATTTGCTTCCCACTATAGTTAGGGTTCAAGAAGTGAGACAGCGCCCTGAAAGAGGGATAGTTGTGTTTCTTATTATGCATGCTGATTATTTATTTATTATTTAATAACAGATTCTTTAAGCGCAACTAATTCTGTTGCACTTTACAAATGGGAAACAACAGTGATAAATTACAACAAAGCTCCATTTTATTTTTAGAATCTTGAACGTGCTATATAAAACTAAACTTATTAGTTAAATATTTCAATTAAGATCCTTTACAGGGTTGGAAAAAAGATTTTTTTTATGAAATCTTTTTTTTGTACTTTTTTTCATTCATGTTTTAATGGAAAAACATGAATCCTGCTTATTATATTGACAGTGAAAAAAATGCTACTTGGTAGGAACCTTGATCAACCATGTTTTACTGCTTTTTTACATTAACAATCCAGGCTTTGATATGATTTATTTTACATCTACAGATACTGCTTATTATTCCTATTACACATGAATATATGTAAATAGACTTAACATATTAAAACACACAAAGTACACTCAGAGACGTAGGACTGAAGGTTTTGAATTTAAACAAACATTAAGAAGATTAAACCATGAGGTGTTTCTCTGTGTATTGCCTCTTTAATGTAAGTTATTTATGCTTCACGATTGAGAATTTTAGTTGTGGTTTTCTCCTGTCCTATAAGATTGTTAGGGGAGGAGTTTGTGGAGTCTTTGCTGATGCTACTCAGGTTTAGTACAGCTCTGATCTGGTTCACCCTCCCAACCTCCCTATATCTCTGTTATGTGTGTGTATTTACGGCATTGGTTCAACTCACTCAAATGAAGACCACAAGAAGCAACAAGAATAGTGCAAAGTGGTTTCCCTTATAATAAAGCTTTTTTTTTTAAGAAGTCATGGTGCCTGTAAAACAAAACAATTGTTTTTTTTTCTTTAAATATTTGATTTAAACCAGTCAAACCTTATATATTTACAATTTGTTTTAAGACCCTCATTCAATTGCAATCTGCTGGTCTAGATTGTTGGAAGAATGTTGGAAGAATGTTGTGTTTTAAAAATATTTTCCTTGGACAGCAGGTGTAGGCAAGGAGTGGCACTCCGGGTGCTGTGGTACTACACATTCCAGCATGCCCTTTCATAGTTTTGCTGTTGGGGGATGCAAAAACATTGGAAGAACATGTTTACTTCAACAGCAGCTGGAGTGCCGGATGCTATCTACCCCCAGATTACAGTCAGCAATGAAAATAAATAGAATTTGTTGTATGTACAATTGTAGAGTAATGGGATCTATAGTATAAAAAAGGCCACAACTACAGACTTTGCAAGCTCAAGCTTATTGAATTGTCTACTGCAGTAAAACCAATAATAAAAACAGAAAAACTCATAATGACCAGAAAATAATATTACAGATGAGGAAGTCTTCATTGCAGCATTTAGCTTATTTGGTCTCCCGATTAGATAAATTGTTATTACACTCTTTCTATTGAAGCACATGGGAATACACATGACATCTGCAATGTGCTATATTAAAAAAAAGTGCAATTACGTCCACTTTTCACTGGTTTGAGTTACCCATTTTTTGTATGTCTCTAAAAGTATAAATCACACAGTGATACTGTAGGATATTTTAGTATCTTGCGAGGTATCAGGACTGAGGTTTGTTTAACAATACTTTATACTAGCATCTCAAAATGTGCCTCCACATGCAGATCACATGGATTGGAGAGACTTGGCCAGTCGACACTTACAATAATAGATAACGTACTGTGGGGGATATCAAATTAGCCCCGGTAATTTGCCAGTGATAATTGTCCCGCCGGGGGCTATCTAGTCAGCCCCAATAAGCTGGCACGAGATGCGACTTATTGGGGATTTTGTTTCACCTGCTTCAGGCAGGCGAAACCAAATCCCCGGAAACAGACCCATTTTTCGGGCGAAAACGGCCTATTTCTACCGAAAACTCACAGGTTTCACTGAACCTGTGTGTTTTCGGGAGAAAGGGCATTTTTTTACAGGCGATCTATTAGGATAGCCTGTAAAACAAAATCGGTGAAACATTGGGAAAAATCGCGATAAACATACATTTTTTGCACCGGATGTGTTCTCGGGGCTAATTGGATATTTCCCTGTGTTGGGACTTATTCTAAATTGGGATTAAATTTAAAAAAGCAAGAAATAGGGAGGCGAATACAGTTATTATGTCTGCATTCAGAGTAAATACCGGCTGCTTTTTATGTAGAACAAAAGTGCTGGCAGGCTTTATTGTTCCACTGCAATTTAGAGCTGAGGTTGGACACATGCCACCCAGATCAAACTCTCTTGGCATGTTACATCTGCCCCACCTGCAGTGCAGCATGGATTTACTCAGGTGTAAAAACACTTGCCTTTGCCTTTTGCTTTCCTCTTCTTTCTGATTAGGGGGAAGATTCCGATCTGATCGCTGGGCTGCTAAGTTTGCTGTCCTGCATTCAGATAGTTGCCACCTACAGGGGGTAGTGTATTTTTGATGTGCAAGTGTGTGATGCTATGTGTACGTCGAGCTGCTAAACTTCACTTTGTGCAGTCTCTGCGCAGCCCAGGACTTACTCCTACAGTGCAATCACATCAGTCTGATTGGGGCCGAAACTGACGTCAGACAACCTCCCTGAAAACGCTTGGGCACCCCAGCGTTTTTCCAAACACTCCCAGTAAACAGTCAGTTACCACCCACAAATGGCTTCCTCCTGCCAATCACCTTGCGAACGCCCATGCAAACTGATTTTTCGCACCATCCCGTCGCTGACCAACGATGCCCGTTGTTGTTGTCCGATGCCCGTGCGCATTGCGGGACATACGCATGCACATTTAGTACCTGATCACTCACTGTGCAAACCCACACCGCAGCGATGAGATGTGAATGATCCCCTAAATCACAGAAGCCTGTTACCGTGTGAGTGTGGAAAGCGTTACAGTTCAGAATTGAAAACATTATGGTTTCATTTTTGTTTCTCATTGACCCAAAATAAACTCTATAAATGAATTACATTTGGTTCATTATGCAGATATGTTAAAATGTTTCATTCAAAATGAAGCTTTTAAGGGACAAACACTACTAAAAATGCAAAAATGAATACATTGAATAAATGTACATTATTAAGGCTTACTTAATAGCTTCATTTAAATGGTTAGCTCTCAGCTTTGTGAATGCAAAATTTTCAATAGAAAAATAACATTTGTACACATTAAAGCATGTCATTAAATAATACTGCTTGAATCAGTAATAAAAGAACTGAGGTTTTTTTTTTTAAATTATCTGTTGGCCAAGAAAAAGGAAACGTTTTCTCTACAACCTCTCAGTACCAAAATGTCTGTCTTTATAGGAATGATAAATTAGGCCATATCTAGGTAGTAGATTAAGATTTCTTATAAACAGGTCTTCAATATCTTTAATCCAGGAGTATTAGGGGTATATGCAATTCACGGCGAATCGCGGCAAATTATCGCCGTTTTTTAATTCGACACAATTCGACAGGTGAATTCCGGCAGGTGGCTGCCGGAATTCACCATATTTAATGAAAAACGGATTCAACAGCCCCGCGGGCGAAAAACGGACGATTTGCCGGATTTTGCCGCAAATTAAAAAAACGGAAAAAAAGTATTATTTATATATTTTTTAAAATATATATATTTTTTTTATAGCTGGAACGGTAAAATCAAGGGAAAAAATGGCGTGGGGTCCCCCCTCCAAAGCATAACCAGCCTCGGGCTCTACGAGCTGGTCCTGGTTTTAAAAATCTGGGGTCAAAATTGACAGCGGATCCCCCGTATTTTTAAAACCAGCACCGGGCTCTGCGCCTGATGCTGGTGCAAAAAATACGGGGGACAAAACGAGTAGGGGTCCCCCGTATTTTTTACACCAGCATCGGGCTCCACTAGCTGGACAGATAATGCCACAGCCGGGGGTCACTTTTATACAGTGCCCTGCGGCCGTGGCATTAAATATCCAACTAGTCACCCCTGGCCGGGGTACCCTGGGGGAGTGGGGACCCCTTCAATCAAGGGCCAGGGGTGAAGCCTGAGGCTGTCCCCCCCATCCAAGGGCTGCGGATGGGAGGCTGATAGCCTTGAGAAAAATGTCTGAAAATTGTTTTTTCCAGTAGTACTACAAGTCCCAGTAAGCCTCCCCCGCAAGCTGGTACTTGGAGAACCACAAGTACCAGCATGCGGGGGAAAAACGGGCCCGCTGGTACCTGTAGTACTACTGGAAAAAAAATACCCAAATAAAAACAGGACACACACACCGTGACAAGTACAACTTTATTACATACTGCCGACACACACATACTTACCTATGTTGACACGAAGCAGTCGGTCCTCTTCTCCAAGTAGAATCCACGGATACCTGAAAATAAAAGATAATTATACTCACCTTCCAGCGTCCAGAGATACATCCACGTCCAGAAAATAATCCAGGTACTTGGCAAAAAAAAAAAAAACGCAATGACCCGATCCTGCGGACTGAAAGGGGTCCCATATTGACACATGAGACCCCTTTCCCCGAATGTGCCGGGACCCCACGTGACTTCTGTCACTGAGGTCCCTTCAGCCAATCAGGAAGCGCTACTACGTGGCGCTCACCTGATTGGCTGTGCGCTGTCTGTGCTGTGACAGCGCATCGCAAAGCCTCTCCATTATATTTAATGGTGGGAACTTTGCCGTCAGCGGGGGGGTTACCCGCGGTCAGCCACTGACCGGCGGGTGACCCCACCGCTAACCGCAAGGTTCCCACCATTGAATATAATGGAGAGGCTTTGCGATGCGCTGTCTGAGCTCAGACGCGTAGAGCCAATCAGCAGAGTGCAAGGACGTTGCACTCGCTGATTGGCTGAAGAGACCTTTCAGTGACAGCTGTCACGTAGAGGTCTCTGCATTCGGGGAAAGGGGTCTCATGTGTCAACATGGGACCCCTTTCAGTCCGCTGGCACGGGTTTTTGCGTTTTGTTATTTTGCCAAGTACCTGGATTATACTCTGGACGTGAATTTATCTCTAGACGCTGGAAGGTGAGTATAATTTTTTAACAGGTACCCTCGGATCGTCGGAGACTGTGGCAGTCGGCGTGTCAACATAGGTAAGTATGTGTGTGTCGGCAGTATGTAATAAAGTTGTACTTGTCACGGTGTGTGTGTCCTGTTTTTATTTGGGTATTTTTTTTCCAGTAGTACTACAGGTACCAGCGGGCCCGTTTTTCTCCCGCATGCTGGTACTTGTGGTTCTCCAAGTACCAGCTTGCGGGGGAGGCTTGCTGGGACTTGTAGTACTACTGGAAAAAAACAATATTCTGACATTTTTCTCAAGGCTATCAGCCTCACATCCGCAGCCCTTGGATGGGGGGGACAGCCTCGGGCTTCATCCCTGGCCCTTGGGTGGCTGGGGGGGGGACCCCTTGATTGAAGGGGTCCCCACTCCCCCAGGGTACCCCGGCCAGGGGTGACTAGTTGGATATTTAATGCCACGGCCGCAGGGCGCTGTATAAAAGTGACCCCCGGCTGTGGCATTATCTGTCCAGCTAGTGGAGCCCGATGCTGGTGTATAAAATACGGGGGACCCCTACTCTTTTTGTCCCCCGTATTTTTTGCACCAGCATCAGGCGCAGAGCCCGGTGCTGGTTTTAAAAATACGGGGGTTCCCCTGTCAAATTTTTCCCCGCATTTTTAGAACCAGGACCAGCTCGAAGAGCCCGAGGCTGGTTATGCTTTGGAGGGGGGACCTAACGCCATTTTTTTCCTTGATTTTACCGTTCCAGCTATAAAAAAAAAAAAAAAATATTTTAAAAAATATATAAATAATACTTGTGTCTCCAAAAAAAGACAAACCAAGTACCTAATCCCTTCTAATATAAATAGATATGCTATTACCAAAAAAAAAAAACACCAAAAAAAACATGTTTTAATTTTTTTTTATTGGTTTCACCCTCCAAAGTGTGGCGGATTGAAAATGACGAATTTACTGTCTAAAAGCACTGTTGTCGAATTTCCAAACTTGAATTGAATAGACTTTGGTCAAATTTCAGCATGTGTATCATTGCAAAAAAGTCGAATTTGTCAAAAGTCGAATTTCAAAAAGTCGAATTTTGAATGTCCGTTTTTTTGTCGGAAAGTACTGAATTGCATTGTCGATTTTTTTTGTTTGGGGCGAAAAATTCCCGAAATTCGACAATTTCGGGAATTCGACCGCAATTGCATATACCCCTTAGTGTTCTAACGGAATTCGGTTTTGCAAGGTAGCTCTTAACCACTATGCTGAAAACTTACATACTCAGTGTGTGCACACCTGGATTCTCTCCTCCTGTGTCCAGCATGCAGCTGTCACAGGTAGTTATAAATTAAGACATTTTCAGCTTTATCTACAATTTAGTAATATCACAACCTTGCAAGAGGGTATGGGCATCAGTGATGTCAGAAATAAAGTCTAGTTGAAAAGCCAAAGGAACTTGCAGAGGTTGGTGGGGTTAGTCCATAACGTGTGCTGTAGTTGGGCAGTTCTTGGAACACATAAAGTCAAATTCTGCAAATAAAACAGGTAAATGCTCATGATCAATTGTGGAATCTATAAGGAGAGAATTGCAGCATGCAGAGTAAACCTCTTTGTATACTATCTCAACTGAGCATCATTTTTTGCCTAGGTTTTATGAGTGTTTGCATTTTAAAACTCATTTTGTATGGAAAATGTCTGAAAATAGTCTCACACATACATACTTTTTTGGGGGTGGTATTCATGTGACCGCCGGTCAGCTGACCGACAGTCACATGACCTCCTCCACCAGCCCGACGGGTCACTGTCCCGATGGTCGGCATGCCGACCAACAGGGACTATTTCCACTCGTGGGTGTCCACGACACCCATAGAGTGGGAATAGAACCCGTGGCGACCGCAGGTCGCCACCGAGCCCACAGCGTGGCGAGCGCAGCGAGCCCACATGGGGCTTGCTGCACTCGCCCCTCCCCGCCGGGATCCCGGCGTCGGTATGCTGCCGGGATTCCGGCGTCGGTAAGCTGACCGGCGGTCAGGAGACCGCCGGTCAGCCGTACTACACCCCTTTTTTGGTGCAACATTAATTTACACTTTGAATATTTCAATGTTGTCATCCCAAGGCATGCACATTATTATATGACAAATATATTTTCAGAGATTTTCAACATTACAATTCTGACCTTGTGTGCATAGTTCTGGAAGACAGATAATCTGACCACTGGTTATCAGTTTGGACATTTCTTTAATGCCACCTACCATGCCCTTGCTATAGATTGTATAATTTAATTTCCTATATTGGGAATTTTGAAATGAACTGCGCCAGCATTACTGGCCAGACATATCATTATTTTGATACTTTGTATGCGGTCAGTTTGACATCAAAGCTTCTTCTATTAACTGTCTTGTCTGATATTGCCTAGTCTTGTCCCCAACTGGTTGTATAGCTATGTCCTAGAAGACAGAGGGTGACATGTAATAGGATGAGATTTTTAGTAAAAATCCGAAATCGCCCCCTATCGCATGTTTTGAAATCGTTAATTTTTTGTTGAAATCGCAAATGTAATAGGATGTGAATTTGGGACTGAAATATGTGATGTCATGCAATTTCACATGATATTATGACCCGGTAATGTGCGCTCTTCTGACCAACCAGAATTCAATTTACAACACCACCATTACACACAAGCAAAGAATCCCACCTATTGGCCGAGCTAAGTCCCTTGGAATCTGCATCACACACCCTATATAAAGGGCGCCAGCACCATTTTGCCCTTTGTTAGGCTGGGAGTAGTGTAAGACGGGGAGGAGAGTATTCAAGAGAGGCAGAGAGAGCAGCATGGAGAGAGGCAGCATGGTGGCAAGGAGGGCAGTGGCTGGGAGGAGACTGGAGGAGCAGGCTCAGCATGAGGAGCAGGATGAGGCTAGTGCTGGAAGCAGCCAAACTGACACAGAGGAGGAGGATTTAGAGAGGGAGCAGGAGGAAGAGCTGGAGGAGCCTCTCCTTAGTGATGTTGACTGGCAGGAGGAGGATGGTGATGCGGGCCAGTTGGAGGAGGAGGAGGCCACAGAGAAGGGTGAGGAGGGTGAGGAAGGCCCTATGCCAGGGCGTACTCCCAGTGGTCGCCATGTGCCTTTCTCCTATGAGGAAAACTGTGCCCTAGTCAGGGCAATGGTGCCAGTTTTTAATCGGCTTCTGGGGAAGGATAAGCACCGCACTAATATGGTGCGTAAGCGCAAAATGTGGGTGGACATTACAGACACAGTTAATGTGGTTTGCATTTTCAAGTGAAAAGTGGTGAACACTAAAAAAAGATGTAACATAATAAGACTGCTCAAAACGAAGATGGCTGCATAGAGAAAGAAGGCCAGACGCACAAGGGGAGGTACCAGTGCAGCCATACAGTTCACAGCCTATGAGGAACAACTTAAGCAAATAATACCACCAGAGATACTTCCCGGGCTACACATAGCTGATACTGATCAGCCTGCATCACCCCTACAAGCTGGTAAGTGATCACATATTTTTGCTAATAAAAATACATTTACATTAACAAACTATGCTAGGTACTCTTGCTGTGTGTTTTACAATGTAATGGTGCTGGACACACATTACTTTTTGCAGCCAAGACACTGCATAGTTGGCAGAGCCATATGGCTCCAAATCATGTCTCATCAGCTCATATAAGCTCAGGAGGTTTGTGCGGTTCAGCCGAAACATCTCCACCACCTCTTGATCTGAGAGGAAGTCCAGGTACACCCTGGCATGGTACCTATGTGAAACACAATGTGTTCTGGGGACCTGGATCTGGTGCGCAGCCTGCGCCCTCCTCCTGCGCAGCTCCTCCAGACGTGCAATATCACATACACACAGCTCAACTCCTGACTGCAAAAACTCCATTGCTCAATCCCTCACAGGTGCCCTGAATGATGTAGGGGTATTTGTAGGGGTGTTTGTGATGAAAGTATGGCTCACCTGTGCAAAAGGAAACCCTTTTTTTTTTTGAATGGTGGAAGTACTCCAAATTTCCTAGCTCTACCTGGTCTGTTTTGTGTGTGGTTTTTAGTAAACTTTTAAGTGCAATTTCCAAAATTGCATCCTATTACATTTGCGATTTGCATACTTTTGAATGCGAAAACATCTGGATGAGATTTGAAGTGCGAAATAAAAACGACAGGTGAAAATGTGCGATTTTCTCTGGGAAAAATGCGAATTAGAGTGCAAGTCGCATCCTATTACATTTGCGAATTACTCAAAACAGGCGATTTCAGCTGTTTTTTACTAAAAGTCTCAAAAGTCTAAAAATCTCATCCTATTACATGTTACCCAGAGTGTCCAATGGCTTTAGTAATATTAACAACAAATTGGAATTGTGATTATAACCATCTAATTCTGATTTTACAAATGGATAATCTATGTAATTCAGTTTTCACAAATCACATTGGAAATAGGGTTTCATGATGTTCCCTTATTTGTCAGTTCTTAAAAAAGTTTTTGGGATATCTATAAATTGAAAAGTTGGAGACTCACTCAAAAATCTTTTAGATAAGTTTGTTTGCCCTATGGCACAAACCTCCTTATGTCTTCTTGAAGAAGTTTGTTAATTTTATTTAAGTGCTGTTATTTTCTGTCTGCCTTTTGAACATGTGGTGATAGGTACATGCTTGAACTGTAGTGAGATGTCTCTAAAGCAGAGGAGAAAAATTCCTCAATTATATTTTACATTAACATTATAATTTGCATTTACATTATAATTTACATTTTGAAGGAGATTTAGTGGAAAGTCATTGTAAGCATGAAAAATAGATCTTACAGTACTTACATGCCTCCTATATTACTGAACTTTCACAGTTGGAAATTGGTTGTCATTTTGAATAGACAATTCGATAAAAATAGCTGGAGCTCTGTAACACTACTATTGTGGCAATGGTTCTACTTGATAACTTGTCCACACATCTTCTCAAACAGTCTGAGTACGAGATAGCCTTAACTGGTTTCCAGAGAAAAGTTAAAGTTGGTTTGGAAAGTGCACCAGATGGCGCAATGCAGCTAAGGTGTTAAAGGCTTAAGTATAAATGTCACCACATTTAAAACACAGAATAAAAACAAGAAATTCAAGCCTCCTTGACACACTAAGCACAAAAGAAAAAGAATATAAATACGTCCCTTCGTATTTAGACATAGGTGTGGCTATTCCTGTCAAACTTCTTCCGGTTGATAATATCCGATGTGTCATCAAGAATGTCGCTAATAGAAAAACGGATGTTGGACTCCAGCGTACCCCATTCACATAGATAGGAGTGAATATGTGCACATAAAGGTATCTATTCACACCCTCAATCGTCTAATGCTTTGTTCATCCACCCTCGAAATGCGGAATAATGGTGAATTGTATAAACTGGAAACAGATAGCTTACAAGGTGGAAAACATACCCCGAAACTCACAGGAAAAGTGTACGTATCAAACACATCCAGGTATCTTTAAAGTGTAATGATTATTACACACGGCGTACCCCGACTCACACTCAATGGTGTATGGCAGCTCCGATCAAGGTTATATTCCTGCAGCCAATACAACAACCTCACCTATAGAAACCTCTTCCAACAAAAGTCATTTCTACGGGTTTCTATAGGTACGGTTGATGTATTGGCTGCAGGAATATAAAAAGTGAGTGAACTAACAAAATCACTAATATTGCCATCAATAATATAGATGTTGATATTAGAGATTTTATAACATGTGATACCAAGAATGTTGTATAAACTATTAAATGTAAATGTGATCTATTTTACATCGGTAGAACATGTCATCCCCATAAAATTAGAATGAGGGAACACATTAGAAATATGAAAAAGGGTTAGAAACCCAATCTTTGTCTCTACATTTTAAAAACAAGCACAACTCTTCAATTTCTGATATTACAGGTTTTTGGGGAATAAGACATGTTCAGGGCACAATAACAAATGGGGATATGGCGAGATTTTTAGCAAAATCTGAAATGAGCTGTATATATAACTTTAACACTCTCAGCCCCCATGGATTAAACTGTGATTTTGAATTGAAGTGTAATCTTTTTCATCTATTATGTTTAATATATATAACATACTTGTTTTATTTAGCAATTTCCCTTATTCAAATGTTTTTTCACCTATATGAGTGATATTCCGGTTTAACGCAACCCTCCGGATGTTAATTTTTATTGTGAGATTTGGAATAACAGACACGATATATGGACTTATGTTTTATTTTATTTTAGAAATACACACACAAAACTACATGTCCCAGGATGCCTTGCATCTTGTTTCAATGTAATACCAACTGCACAACAGGAATTCCAATCTGTGATTTCCCCTGGAAACCAGTCAGAACTTCCCTTTCTGCCGCAATGTGGACTGAAATTCCAGAATCAGCGCCGTTTGACTACACAGGGCACAGCGGACGAACTACATCGCCCATCAGCCCTGTTTTTTGGGAACTTCCGGTTGGCGCTGCTATATCACTTGTTTGTAATGTAATAATATGTCGTTTTTATAGTAAATGATCTGTGTTTAGATATTAAGTATTACAATTATGATTATGCAGTCCTTGTGAAAGGTTGTTATGAAGCAGTATTGTGAAATGAAAAGATACCAATTATGTGAGGTCACTTCCTGTTGTAATGCAATTGGCTACTTGTACTATAAATATCCAGCTCCTGCACACTCCAATTTATCCTGAAAAAGGTCACATGACCGAAATGTGATGATACTATTACCAAGAGTGTGAGTAACTGCATTTTAAATTATTTGAACTTTGTTTTTTTAAATCTATTTTTAAGATTTTTTGCACTGGATCCGTTTTTACTGGCTCTGTTTGTCTTTTTGGATGTATTGTTGTGCATTTTTTTCTGTAAGTATTTTGCATAATCCAATAAAATATTTTTTTGTGATTAACTGTGGACACTAATAATTTCCCTGGGATGGAATCTGAGGAAGAAAAACTCCGCTAACTGTGTAATGATATCTTGATAGGAGCAGCCTTTCATCTCAAAGTGTCAGTCAGGGTACGCTGTGTGTGATAATCATTGTGCCGCAAAGATACCGTGATATGTCTGCTACCTGTATCTTTCCTATGAGTTTTGGAGTATGCCTCCTTTTTGTAAGCTATTTGCCTTTAATACATAAGAATCACTTTTTCTCCACACTCTGAGGGTGGATGGATGTGATATTGGATGACTGAGAGTGTATAAAGATACCTTGATGCGCACATATTTAACTTTATCTGTGTGAGTGGGGTATGCCTCAGTTCAATACCTGTATTAACAACACTTATTGGTATTTAGAACATACTACACATTGTTTTTTTTTTGTTTCTATGACAAATTGAGAGTACTGGTAATTTCCCTGGAGAGGAACCTGAGGAAGAAAACCCTGCCAGTTGTGTAAAGATACCTTGATCGGAGCTGCCATACACCATTGAGTGTGTGTCGGGTTACGCCGTGTGTAATAATCTTTACACCTTAAAGATACCTAGATGTGTTTGCCACCTTCTCGTTTCCTGTGAGTTTCAGGGTACGCATTCCACCTTGTAAGTTATCTGTCTCCAATTTATATGATTCACCGTCGTTCCACACTTCAAGGGTGGATGAACAAAGCATTAGATGATTGAGGGTGTGAATAGATACCTTGATGTGCACATATTCACTCCTATCTGTGTGAGTGGGGTACGCTAGAGTCCAACATCCGTGTTTCTATTAGCGACATTCTTGGTATTCATAATATACTACACAAGGATTGTTTCTTTGTTTTACCTTCCATATCTGAAGATCACACATCGGATATTGTCAACTCAAAGACGTTTCAGAGGAACAGCCACACCTACGGTTAAATACCAAGGGACGTATTTATATTATTTTTCTTTTGCACTTAGTGTGTCAAGGAGGCTTGAATTTCTGTGTTTTAACCAGTTTTCAGTCTAACATGAAGACCGCTTTTCTTACTTCGAGAGTTTCTTCAGTGAGAACAGGTTTCAATCTACAGTACAACGTACATGGTGCATTAGTTACTGGTATCTCTCTGAAAATTGTAGAGGAGAGTGGTCACTAAATGTAACTTTCTTTTATTACATATGAGGATATATGCTGTAATTTACTGTAGCTAAAATTCAATCTTAAATTTCCAAGGAAAGATAAGAAGTTTAATCATTTTCAATGGCACTCATTCTACTGGCATTAAATACCTGAGGTTTTTGTTATTCTCTATTATATCACAGCAGCTACCTGATCATTCTTTCTCTTCCCCTGCTAGTATCATTCTAAGTTCCAAACTTAGAGCCAGTCTTTGAGAAGCTATAGTAGATATCTTATGTAAAAGAATGATCACATTTTACTTTTGCTGAATTTAATTCTTATCCCCGATTTTGTGGCTTTCTTTTTTATTGTGTTTTGGATTCATAATCTGTTAGCAACAGATAATTCAGAAAGCTAAAGACAAAGAAGAGTTTTGCAATGTTAAACAAACATTGGCCACACATTAGGCACTTTGAACTTCATTCGATTGAAGTAACCCTTAAAGTAAGTCAACATGAATTGCCCTTTTAACGGAATGCCAAGCAGCAAGCCAGGCATTATAACAGGAAATCCTGTGGTTGTGGTCCTCATGTTGTAATAGAGTCAGTAAAGCCTATGTACTCAGCATACCATAAACAGTTTTGCTACATTGGTCATCTGAGAGTGAGTATTGACCAGTAGGGTCAATTCAATTAAATGTGTTTTAGCTGTAGGTCTCAATAAAGAACAAACCTGCATCTCAATTTCTTTTCTTTTTTTCTTTGCTCTTTTATGATAAATTATATTCTATTAATATGAATTAAAGAGTTTCATAAACAAATAAATGGAATGAGACTGTTTGGCTCTTCAGGGGGACCTGCTCATTAATTTTGTAAGCCTTACAGAAGATCCAGCCCTACGGTGACAGGGCTAAGGGTCTAATTCAGAGGTGGACGCAGCCGAGCGTCTGTATGCACTGGCCGCATCCTTATAGTCTCTGCACATGCAGTGGCCGAAGTGCGCGTGCGCGACCCTACTCCTTGAGGCTTCATCCAGGAAAGATGCGGCTGCAAGATGATTGACAGCGGTGGCCATTCATGGGGCAGCAAAGCGGCATTGGCAGGGCTGGGTAGACCCAACAGGGGTGTGCCATGACTGTTTCGGGCGACTGCGTGACATCACATGTAGCCGCTCTGATTAAAAAAATTACAGCACAACTTGGGTCAAGCTTTGTTTGATGCATCTAAGATCTAATTGTGGATGCATCGGGATGCAGCCCATCACACATGTTGGGCAGCCTTGCCCTGTGCTGGGTGACCCCAGCATGTGAGGAGATGGACGCAGATCTGGCTGTGTATTCAGTGATCTGCATCCATCTCTGAATCAGCCTCAAAGAGTGGTTCTAGCCACATAGCTAGTTGTCAGATGTGGGGAGGATTTTAAACTTTTATATTCAGTGTAAAAATTTTCAGTCATCATTTTCAAGTTGACCACGGTAGATGGGGTATGTATTCTCTGACCGCAGGTTTACACTCCAGTTGCATCTACATGTTTTAGATACTCTACTTGCAACTCACAAACATAATGTTTGATTGAAGCTCATCTTTACATCTACAGATTTCTCCTCACTTTTACTTTTACTATTTTACTATTTCTGGGTGGACATTTGTGTGGCTTTGTGTGAAACAAAAAAGTGACACCTTATCACATCTTGTAATATGTTAATACAAGTTGTTGTTTTTTTCACTAGAAGAACACTCAAATCCACTCTATCTATATGGGCCCATACATTGTGGGAGAATCAGAGCAATTTCCAGTTCTCCCAATGACTATGCCAGGAGATGGGGAACTCAAATATGTTGAAATCCTCAATTTGATTCTGGCCAAAAAATTATCTGGATTGGCGAGTCAGTTTTTTAACATGCAGTTTTTTTGCTGATTCAATGACCTATCACGGATTGGCTGATCGAATTGACTTGGAATTGTCAGGAAACTGTAGATGTATAGCCAACATTAGTTAGGGCCATCCAGAAGAATAGTTAAAGGAGGAAACATCTGTACTTTCAAAATATGTTATTTATGTGTAATTCTAAGTAAGGCCCATAGAGAACAATGCATACAAACATTATTAATACAATATTGTTATTCCACTACTCAAAAGAACAGAAATTCTATATTTATATTTTGACACTGTTTTAAGAACATAATTGTCATATGAACTAATTTACTAACTCAGTGACTTTTCTAACTGGCAGGTCTTTTTCCATGTTTGTGCTTTAATGAAGCATTTCAGTAAACCTGGCAAGTTGTCAAACCTGCAAGTAGTGACACTAATTGGTGCTGGCGAAAGAAAACAGAAAAGGAAAAAAGCATTTGGCAGAGTAGTAAATCTTCCAGCTTAACTGTGACTGGGAGCCATAGACAATGCAATATTACAGTAGCTTAGACATCAGCATAGAAATACTTCAGTTCCAAGTCATAGATATCAAATCATGGCACATCTGCTTGGATATTTTTCATTCCATTTTATTACTAAATGAATATAATTTTTGTTAAAAAAATGAGGAGTTATAGCAAAAAAATAAAAATAAAGTTAATGTTAATTGCACAAGAAAGTAATTCATCCGATAAAAAATGTAGAGCTAATGCATAACATCCAATAAATGCATGATTGGGTATAGCTCTGGTAGCTTAGATGTGCTTAATAAATGGATGACATAATTGGAAGACCAAACATGTTCTCTTAATTTAGGCATTTTCATTATGCCATCCTGGAAGGCAACAATGCCTCCAAGAAAGAAATTCTTCAACATGATGTGAAGATGGTAATTCAGTGCCATTAATTAGTGACGGGCATTGAGTTTCCCTTTTTTGCCATCATGCTTGCTGTAGCTTTGTTGTTTGAAAATAAAGTAAGCATTATTAAAGAACAGAATATACCATAACCTCATCATTTGCATTTTTATATCACACAGTCTCAACAGTCTGGCATTTTAATTATCCTACCTCAGGAGTCCAGCTATCTTATAACCAAACATCAGGAATTCCACACTTTAATCATCTACCTTAGGATTCCAACTGTCCTATCACCAAACCTCAGGAGTCAAACACTATAATCATCTAACATCTGGAGTCCAACCATCATATCATCAAACCTCAGGAGTTCAACAATTTAATCATCGAATCTCAGGAGTCCAACCATTATATCACCAAACCTCAAGAGCCCAACCATTATATCACCAAACCTCAGGACTCCAAGACTTTAATCATCTAACCTCTGGAGTCCAACCATCATATCAGCAAACCTCAGGATTCCAACACTTTAATCATCCAACCTCAGGAGTCCAGCCATTATATCACCAAACTTCAGGAGTCCAACCATTATATCACCAAACCTCAGGAGTCCAACAATTTAATCATCTAAGCTCAGGAGTCCAACCATCATGTCACCATGGAACCACATGGATGACAGCGGAGATCGCGGCAGACATGAAACGCCACACTGACAATCAGTAATCCGGAAACACAGGAGCGGCGGCGGAGGCCGCAGAGGCTGGAGACGCCAAACGTGATGCCGCTATGACAGCGTCTCAGAGTGACAGGAGGGAGATGTAGAGCATGGACATCAGTAACACAGGTGAAATCCGGCCCTGGAACGCTGAGCTAGACTCAGGAGACATCTAAATGGCAAATAATGGCGTCCAGATACCCGGATCGTGACACATCATATCACCAGGCCTCAGATTTCCAATACTTTAATCATCTAACCTCAGGAATTCAACATTTAAATTACCTAATTTCAGGAGTCCAACATTTTAACTCATCCTACTTCAAGGGCCCAACACATGACAAATTGAAAAGCAAATCATTAGCTCTCCAAGATCTTTGTAAAGTCAAACTGTAATCACAATTGATGAGTGGGAACTATCAGAGAGAGAAAAAGCGAGAGAGAGAGAGAGAGAGAGAGAGAGAAGAGGATGTGCATTTACACTAATTAATTTTATATATTTTGCAGAAGAAAAATAAAACACGTCTACCTAAGCATTTGCAAATGTGTATTTACATTTCATTTTATCTTATTTACAGCACAGGTAATTGAACTCATAAATATGCTACTATTCAATCAGTGTTGAGTAACATAATGTAATACTTAAAAAAAATATGTGGGAAAGATGTATATACGATATCACATTAATTATGTTGCATTTTTGTTACATTCCCAAACATTGTAGTTTTCTTTTGAATATTAACTGCGAACACTATTATAATTCACCTAGGCTGTGCACGTTCATTAATTGGTATCATATATTCCCTTGTACCAATTATCTTCAATTAATTTTTCTCTTGGCAAATAAAAGCCAGATTGCAAGATAAACTATTAGATCACAATTTATGTGCAATTATCTTTGTTGTGTGTTTATGTTTTTCTTTGATGCCATTAATTAATACTGCCTTATATTTTCTTTGTTGGTTATCACTATTTGTTAAAAGCAGAACAATGTGAACTACAGTAAATATTGTTTTAGTATACGTAGTCAAAGTTAAAAGCAGATTAATGTGAACTACAGTAAATATTGTTTTAGTATACTTACTCAAAGGGGTATTTTGAAAACACCTTTACTGTTTTTGTAATTGAAACTTTACATTTTATTGAGACACCTTAGATGAAATGCTTGGTAAGCTTGGAATTTGCATTTATTCCTGATGATATCAAATAAGCTTGATTTAATTTACTTAGTGTACTATGGTCAACCTTTGTCCTTTTTAATTAGTAAAATTATTTGTTATACAATAAACTCAGTTGGTGTTTTAACCTTTTTTGAGGTACACGTCAGAAACTATCAAGTTCCAGGCAGGTCCATAAGGGTATGTGTGAAGATGCCCTAGTGTTATATGTGAATGGATTTCACTTTGCTTTTAAGGTATTAAGCTTTATAAATTATTACCACTTGTCAAAAATTGGCTGTACTATGGTTAACTTTCCTTAATTAATTTGAGGCATCAGAGGCATCAATATCCATTGGATTGCACCTTACAGGAGAATGCAGAGAAAATGTTTTTATGAGAATGTTATTTACACCATTATGATACATACATAATTTATTTGTCTTTTTCAAAATATTTAATATACTTTTAATGCATGTAAAGCAGAATCTGGCACTCCTTTGCAAAAAAATGGCAATGTATTGGGTTCTATTCATGACTACATATAGTACAGCAGAGTTGTACATATTTAGCATGCCAAATACCAAGTTTTAAATCAATTTATAGGTCCAACATTTCAGGATAAGATTATTCTTTCATCAGAGATAAAAATGGCAAAAGAAGAAACACATTCTGAAATATTGGTATTATAGGCTGGTTTAAAAGTGTTATGTGGAGTGCCACCTATAGGGATTTTTTTATATACTGTACCTATATATAGATATATGGGACATACTAACAGTGCATTTTTTCCAGGTTTCCTTACAAGTGAAAGAATTAGAAGCTTCTGTTTATCTTTGAAAATGTGTCAGTTGGTAATGAATACACCTGTGCTCCAGCAAGGAAAACATATGGAAAACATGAATCCCGAGAACTGGATTTGAGAAGCCCTGATCTAAGATATACTTGAAGCATATTTATTGCTTGATATGCTATGATGATTTGAGAAATGTGGAATTCCTGTTTTGTTGTTTTGCAGTATGTCTAATCTGCAGTGCTTAAAGTGGTCCTAGAGAGGTGGTGGAACTCTCCCCCCCTCCCCCCCGGTGCCCATGCAATAAAGGTATTGCGCCTTAGGTACGCACCCCAAAAAGGTGCGCGGTCTCAAAAAGAAAGAGGCGTGGTCACACAATAGTATCCCCAATTAAAATTATGCCACACAGTAGCACAATATCGTTCACATTACACCACGTAGTAGTGTCCCTTATTCATGGTATTAATGATAAACATTAGAGTCCCTTAAACACAAAGCCCACAGTAGTAGCACCCCTAATACACACAATGCCCACAGTAGTAGCACCCTGTAATACACATAATGCCCACAGCACTAGCGCCCCTTATACAATAGATAGTTGTAGTGGCCCTTAGTAAAATGTCCACTATACTTGTAGTGCCCACAGTGGTAGTGCCCCTTATGTAGAGCCCATAGTGTTGGTGCCCCTTATGCAATGCCCCTAGTAGTAGTGCCCTTTATAAAGTGCCCCCTTTACAATGCCCTCATTAGTAGTGCCCCCAGTAGAAATGCCCTTAATGGTAATGCCCCCAGTCATTTAGCCCCCTGTAGTTATGCCCCTGTTGTTATGCCCCCACTAGTTTAGCCCCCAGTGGTAATGCCCCTGTGGTTATGACCCCAGTAATTTAACCCCCTTTAGTTTAGTCCCCCCCAGTGGAAATGCCCCCAGTAGTTTAGCCCCTGTAGTTATTCCCTCAGTAGATTAGCCTCCCTGTAGTATAGCCCTCATGTAGTTTGCCCCATGTAGTTTAGCCCCCCCAGTAGTTTAGCCCCTGTAGTTTAACCCCCATATAGTTTAGCCCTCCAGTAGTAAGGCCCCCAGTAGTTTAGCCCCTGTAATTTAGCCCCCATGTAGTTAGCCCCCTGTAGTTTAGCCCCCTGTGGTAATGCCCCACTGTAGTTTGCCCCCAGTAGTTATCCCCCTTGTAGTTAGCACCCTGTGGTAATGCCCCAGTAGTAATGCCCACCAGTAGTTATCCCCCTTGTAGTTTGCCCACAGTAGATGCGCCGGTAATACACTAACACATGAAAAAACCCCAAAACACAATACTCACCAAGTCCCGCTCCCGCGTCCGACCGCTGCAGTCCTCCCGGCTTCTGCTCCTCAGCACTATGGGAGAGACATCGCACACTGACAGAGCCGGGAGCCAGAGCTCAGTACTGAGCTCCAGCCACCGGCTTCCACTGTGGAGAGAGAGCTGGGCACCCGCTGGTAACACAATCTCAGCGGGCACCCAGTATCTCCCTGCGGCACCGGGCACACATCGGGTTAGGTGAGTTGGAGGAGGCGGAACTATGTTCCATCTCCAAGTGGAAGTGACGGTACGCAGTTCCACCCCATTCTGGCTCACTTTATCCCCTGCTAATCTGCAAGCTATGTCCGGAGAAACAATCTGTTTCATTACACAAAGGTGGTAGTCATATATCTTCATAAGGAAGATGCTTGGCTGAACAACAGCCAGCTGAACAGGGCTTTATTATAAGGGCTGTTTAAAAGGGTTATGAAAATATTACAATATAGACTTACCCAGGACTTCTACATAGTGGCTGTATGTTTGCCATATACTGAAGGGCTGTGCCGGACCAATATGACAATTGCTCTCCTTTCTCTGCAGGTAATCTACGCTCATTTGCATTTGGATCTGCTCAGAATATACATGCAGCAGTGATATTGTTTGTATATTAGGTAATCTAGGTAATCTACACTTTCAATTTGTATATTATAAGCTATATTGTATTCTAGGATGAAACTTTATTGCAGCTTTGAAATAGTTGGTAACTGCTATCTTAGTGTTTGTTTTAGTTGAGTTTTATGGCATGCTCTGTAAACGGGGGTGGGATGTTAGGCCTTGATTGCAATTACTAGACACACATGGGCCCTCATTCCGAGTTGTTCTCTCGCAAGCTGCTTTTAGCAGCATTGCACACGCTAAGCCGCTGCCCTCTGGGAGTGTATCTTAGCTTAGCAAAATTGCGAACGAAAGATTCTCAAAATTGCAAATTGAAATTTCTTAGCAGTTTCTGAGTAGCTCGGGACTTACTCCTACACTGCGATCAGTTCAGTCAGTTTCGTTCCTGGTTTGACGTCACAAACACTCCCAGAGTTCGCCCAGACACTCCCCCGTTTCTCCAGCCACTCCCGCGTTTTTCCCAGAAACGGTAGCATTTTTTCACACACCCATAAAACGGCCTGTTTCCGCCCAGAAACACCCACTTCCTGTCAATCACATTACGATCACCAGAACAAAGAAAAAACCTCGTAATGCCGTGAGTAAAATACCAAACTTCATAGCAAATTTACTTGGCGCAGTCGCAGTGCGAACATTGCGCATGCACAATTAGCAGAAAATCGCTGCGATGCGAAGAAAATTACCGAGCGAACAACTCGGAATGACCACCATGGATACTTACCATTCATAAGGAAGATGCTTGGCTGAACAACAGCCAGCTGAACAGGGCTTTATTATAAGGGCTGTTTAAAAGGGTTACGAAAATATTACAATATAGACTTACCCAGGACGAAAATAGAAGGAAACATACCACCGACAAAACAGAAAAACATCCACCCTTCCTTTCTTTCCCAAACATCTGTGCATTTCAGTGTATGTATATATTTTACCAACTACAATCCTCATGACCTCTAAGAACAAAATGCAACCAATTTTGTAAAAAACTATTTACATTGTGATTTACATGTGATTGTACATACCTGTTTGTCACTTTGCTCTATCATGCACAGCTAACATACAGCGTAACAACACCAGAAAATAGGCACCTGAACTTTTAACTTGAACAAGTGAAACCTTACACTCTCAGCCTAGATAACACTGGTTTCATCTCAAACTAACTATGTTCCATAAATTGATTTTCTGCATTGCTCTTCATGGAGTATTTATAAAGACCATTACATCATTCAGTTTCCCAGCAACTCTGCCCTCTGTACATGTTGCCCCCTCAATTCTACACTCCCCTCTTATTAGCACTCATGAGCTTTTTACTTCCCTATACTCATTGACAATAACATCTACAACCTCTCACCATAAAAACCTTTCACAAACCTCTGACACCCACATTTATCTCTCTCTTCTGCTTCTGATAGCTGGTGACATTTCACCAAATCCAGGACCCAGCCACTTGCATCGCTCACATTCACCTGATTCACAGCAACATAGAAATCCAGCTAACCTCATAAACATCACATGTCTTCCATCACCCTCCAGAGCACTAAAATGTGCCTTATGGAATGCACGCTCTGTTTGTAACAAATTAACATCCATCCATGACCTCTTCATATCCAACAACATCAATCTGCTGGCTATAGCAGAAACCTGGCTCACACAATCTGACACAGCCTCCCCTGCAGCACTGGCACATGGTGGTCTCCACATTACACACGCCTCCAGACCCGATAACCATAAAGGAGGAGGAGTTGGACTTTTACTTTCCCAATCTTTTGCATACACTGTTCTACCACAGGTTCCATCACTCACATTTACATCATTTGAAGTACATTCCATTAGGGTTTACTCTCCTTTCTCTCTGCATGTTGCAGCTATCTACCGCCCACCTGGGCATCCAAAACAATTTTTGGAAGATTTTTCTGCCTGGCTCCCTCACTCCTCTACTCATCAGGCGGGCCACTGCCTTGATCTAGTATTCACCAGACTGTGCTCCATCTCTGAACTCACTAACACTCCTTTCCCCCTCTCAGATCACAACCTTATCACCTGCATGCTCTCCTCTGTTAATTCAAACCCTGTGTTGCTGAAGTCCTCCAATCTTCCTCAAACCCGCAGAAATATTAACACAATTAATCTTCAAGAACTTTCCACTTCACTCCAACAACTTCTTTCACCTATTTCTGCATTCACCTCTCCTGAAATGGCTGTATCATACCTTAATGAGACTCTAGAACTAGCCCTTGATGAAGTGGCTCCAGCTACCCATCACACTCCACGTAGGCCTAGATGTCAACCATGGCACTCCAAATTAACAAGACAACTACAAAAACTCACACGAAAACTTAAACGTCAGTGGCGTAAATCTCGGATTTCAAGTGACTTCCTCACATATAAGACTGTAAGACTTATAAAAATGCCCTGGACACTGCCAAACAAACATATTTCCAAACTCTTATCTCTGCTCAAGCCTCTAACCCCAAATTACTCTTTAATACATTTAAATCACTTCTGAATCCTCCCGCACCTACCCCACCCGCCACTATCAAGGCACAGGATCTTGCTTCCTACTTCAAGGAGAAGATTGATAAGATCTGAGATGAAATGGTATGCTCTTCGGCAGCCAGTGACCTGCTCCGTTCTTTACCTGAACCCTCTGGCACTCTTTCTTCATTTGATCCCACAAATGAAGATGAAGTATCATCACTCTTCTCATCCTGCTTCTCTACTTCCTCTCCTCTTGATCCTTTGCCCTCACAAATAAGAAAAGCTCTGTCTCTGGTGCTCATCCCTACCTTAACTAACATCTGTAATCTCTCTCTCTCTACTGGTATTTTTCCTTCACTCTTCAAGCATGCAGTGATTACTCCCATTTAAAAAACAAAACAAAATTCTGACCCTAATGCTCTCTCAAACTACCGCCCTATCTCTCAGCTCCCTTTTCTCTCTAAGCTACTTGAGAGACTTGCCTACACTCGACTCACACACTTTCTTAACTCATACACTTTGTTGGACCCACTTCAGTCAGGCTTCCGTTCCCAACATTCCACAGAGACAGCACTGACTAAAGTGGTTAAGGATTTGGTCACTACAAAGTCTAAAGGTCACTACTCACTACTTATTCTTCTAGATCTATCTGCTGCATTTGACACTGTAGACCACTCTCTTCTCATACAGACACTACAATCCCTAGGTCTTAAAGACACAGCCCTTTCTTGGTTCCTATCGTACCTATCTAATCGCTCCTTCAGTGTTCACTTCTCTGAATCTACCTCCTCTTCGCTACCTCTTTTAGTTGGAGTACCGCAAGGCTCAGTCTTGGGTCCTCTGCTTTTCTCTATCTATACCTCATCTCTTGGTAAACTAATCAGCTCTTTTGGTTTTCAGTATCATCTGTACGCAGATGATACTCAAATCTACCTATCCTCCCCTGACTTGTCCCTATCTGTACTGGACCGTGTCACTGAATGCCTTTCTGCCATTTCATCCTGGATGACATCTCGCCACCTCAAACTGAATATATCAAAGACAGAGTTAATTATATTTCCACCGGCCAATAGTAGGTACCAACCTGATATCTCTATCACTGTTGAAAACTCGACTATCTACCCTACCCCACAAGCTCACTGCCTAGGTGTCATCCTTGACTCTGATCTGTCCTTTGTTCCCCACATTCAATCTGTCTCAAGATCATGTTACATGCATCTAAAAAACATATCCAAAATACGACCATACCTTACACAAGACACTGCTAAAACTCTAATCCATGCTCTCATTATCTCCCGCATTGATTATGGCAATAGTCTCCTAACTGGTCTTCCCAAAATGAGACTCTCACCACTACAATCCATTCTGAATGCAGCGGCGAGGCTTATCTTCCTCGCTAGACGTTCGTCGTCTGCAGATCCACTCTGTCAGTCCCTCCATTGGTTACCTGTACTCTACCGCATTCAATATAAAATACTATTACTCACACACAAGGCCATTAACCAAACTTCACCAACGTACATCACTTCGCTTATCACAAAATATCTCCCAACCCGACCTCTTCGCTCTTCACAAGACCTGCGTCTCTCATCCACACTCATTACTCGCTCCCACTCACGACTGCAGGACTTTCATCGGGCTGCACCCACTCTGTGTAATGCCCTACCATGCACAATAAGACTCTCCTCTAGCCTCCAAACCTTCAAGCGTTCCCTGAAAACTCACCTCTTTAGGCAAGTGTATCAAATTCCAGAACCGCCCAGATAACTTTCATAAACCTTCCTATCAAATTACATCCACTTTGTACAGTCCACACTTATTCACACAGGTCTTCTCATTCTATGCAATAGATAAGCATATGTACACAAGGAAAGGTGCTATTTCCCTATAGATTGTAAGCTTGCGAGAAGGGCCTTCCTACCTCTATGACTGTTATCACCCAGTTTGTTATTGTTATTTCAAATTGTAAAGCGCAACGGAATTTGCTGCGCTATATAAGAAACTGTTAATAAATAAATAATAAATAATAAATAAATATCTGGTTAAGCTGCATTGAAACGTCTCCTAGATAACAGATTTCTGTTGTACTTTAGGTACTGTATTAATCAGAATTAGCCCTAACAGCAAACTGATACAGTATATCTGTTCATTGAGGAAACACAAAGAATTTAAAATCCATACAATACCAACCGACATATGTATTAAACCTTGAAGAGAGAGAAAGTGGAAAGAGATAAAGTACCAACCAATCAGCTCCTATTGGTCATTTTTCAAACACAGCCTGTAACATGGTAGTTGATTGGCATGTGCTTTATCTCTCTACTACTTTATAACTCTCCAGGGCTTAGTACATACTGTATGCCCCTAATAGCATTATTAATGGGCAATAAGTGAAGGGCTTATTTGGGGACTATAGTACAGTTCCTGATAATCTCAACTTTTTACAATATCTGTCACTTCTGGTCTTTAGTCCAAGGCTATTATTGAATTAAATGGTTCTCAAACTCGGTCCTCAGGACCCCACACAGTTCATGTTTTCCAGGTCACCTGAGTATTTTTTAAATGTGGCAGTTGGTGACACAGGGTACCTGGCAAGTGACATGGAAAATGTGAACTGTTTGGGGTCCTGAGGACCGAGTTCAGGAACCACTGAAATAGATGGTTAGTAAGCACACACGTATTTATGAATAAAATAATTATACCCAACACATTGTAATTGCCTTTTTGTAGTCAGTAATTGGCTAATCCAGCTTTATAATCAGTAATTGCAGTCAGAGGTTTCCTATACATTGATCGTATTGAGTCATTAATTGTGATCCATTACTGTAAGCATTACTGCTGTCATGCATTTATTTGGTGCAATTACACTCATGTATGCTGTTTCCAACACGGGGACAAACAGGACCTGTAGGTTTTATTTTTTACTTCGACTGAAACATTTTAAACTAAAAAAAACCTTGAATATCTTATTGTCTAATTCTTCTGGCATAGACGTGTTTGTGTCTCAGGCCTTTTCTTCCTACATGAATATTTTGTGTTTTAGGTTCAGTTCATGGACAGATGGACTGAATTTCTAGAACATTCTGTAGCAGAGAGAATGCATCAGCCATTTCATGAGGCTACAGTATATTATCCAAGTCTTCATACAGCAAAAGAGGGGATTGCCACCACTACACCTGCACACAAGAGAACCGATTAGTGTGTGTGTGGGGGGGGGGGGAGCAGCAGCCTAGTACACAGTCTGGGGGAGGGAGAGGAGAGCAGCAGGCATGCACACAGTCTGGGAGGAGAGTGAGGAGAGCAGCAGACATGCACACAGTCTGGGGGAGAGAAAGGAGAGCAGCAGGCTTGCACACAGTCTGGGAGGAGAGTGAGGAGAGCAGCAGACATGCATACAGTCTGGGGGATGGAGAGGAGAACAGCAGGCATGCACACATTCTGGGGGAGGGAGAGGAGAGCAGCAGACATGTACACAGTCTGGGGGAGAAAAAGGAGAGCAGCAGGCTTGCACACAGTCTGGGAGGAGAGTGAGGAGAGCAGCAGGCATGCACAAAGTCTGGGGGAGAGAAAGGAGAGCAGCAGGCATGCACACAGTCTGTGAGGAGAGTGAGGAGAGCAACAGACATGCACACAGTCTGGGAGGAAAGTGAGGAGAGCAGCAGACATGCATACAGTCTGGGGGAGGGAGAGGAGAGCAGCAGGCATGCACACAGTCTGGGGGAGGGAGAGGAGAACAGCGGGCATGCACACAGTCTGGGGAGGGAGAGCAGCAGGCTTGCACACAGTCTGGGAGGAGAGTGAGGAGAGCAGCAGGCATGCACAAAGTCTGGGGGAGAGAAAGGAGAGCAGCAGGCATGCACATAGTCTGGGAGGAGAGCAGCAGACATGCATACATTCTGGGAGGAGAGTGAGGAGAGCAGCAGACATGCATACAGTCTGGGGGAGGGAGAGGAGAACAGCAGGCATGCACACAGTCTGGGGGATGGAGAGGAGAACAGCAGGCATGCACACAGTCTGGGGGAGGGAGAGGAGAGCAGCAGGCTAGCAAACAGTCTGGGGGAGGGAGAGGAGAGCAGCAGACATGCACACAGTCTGGGGGAGAGAGGAGAGCAGCAGGCATGCACACAGTCTGGGGGAGGGAGAGGAGAGCAGCAAGCTAGCACACAGTCTGGGGGAGGGAGAGCAGAGCAGCAGACATGCACACAGTCTGGGGGATGGAGAGGAGAGCAGCAGGCATGTACACAGTCTGGGGGATGGAGAGGAGAGCAGCAGACATGCACACAGTCTGGGGAGAGAGGAGAGCAGCAGGCATGCACACAGTCTGGGGGAGGGAGAGTAGAGCAGCAGGCATGCACATAGTCTGGGGAGGGAGAGTAGAGCAGCAGGCATGCACACAGTCTGGGGAGGGAGAGGAGAGCAGCAGGCATGCACATAGTCTAGGGAGGGAGAGTAGAGCAGCAGGCATGCACACAGTCTGGGGGAGGGAGAGTAGAGCAGCAGGCATGCACACAGTCTGGGGGAGGGAAAGTAGAGCAGCAGGCATGCACACAGTCTGGGGGAGGGAGAGTAGAGCAGCAGGCATGTACACAGTCTGGGGGAGGGAGAGGAGAGCAGCAGGCTAGCACACAGTCTGGGGGAGGGAGAGCAGCAGGCATGCACACAATCTGGGGGAGGGAGAGGAGAGCAGCAGACATGCACACAGTCTGGGGGATGGAGAGGAGAGCAGCAGACATGCACACAGTCTTGGGGAGAGAGGAGAGCAGCAGGCATGCACACAGTCTGGGGGAGGGAGAGGAGAGCAGCAGGCATGCACATAGTCTGGGGAGGGAGAGTAGAGCAGCAGGCATGCACACAGTCTGGGGGAGGGAGAGGAGAGCAGCAGGCATGTACACAGTCTGGGGGATGGAGAGGAGAGCAGCAGACATGCACACAGCCTGGGGAGAGAGGAGAGCAGCAGGCATGCACACAGTCTGGGGGAGGGAGAGTAGAGCAGCAGGCATGCACATAGTCTGGGGAGGGAGAGTAGAGCAGCAGGCATGGACACAGTCTGGGGAGGGAGAGTAGAGCAGTAGGCATGCACATAGTCTGGGGAGGGAGAGTAGAGCAGCAGGCATGCACACAGTCTGGGGAGGGAGAGTAGAGCAGCAGGCATGCACACAGTCTGGGGGAGGGAGAGTAGAGCAGCAGGCATGTACACAGTCTGGGGGAGGGAAAGTAGAGCAGCAGGCATGCACACAGTCTGGGGGAGGGAGAGTAGAGCAGCAGGCATGCACACAGTCTGGGGGAGGGAGAGGAGAGCAGCAGGCTAGCACACAGTCTGGGGGAGGGAGAGGAGAGCAGCAGGCATGCACACAATCTGGGGGAGGGAGAGGAGAGCAGCAGACATGCACACAGTCTGGGGGATGGAGAGGAGAGCAGCAGGCATGTACACAGTCTGGGGGATGGAGAGGAGAGCAGCAGACATGCACACAACCTGGGGAGAGAGAAGAGAGCAGCAGACATGCACACAGTCTGGGGGAGAGAGGATAGCAGCAGGCATGCACACAGTCTGGGGGAGGGAGAGGAGAGCAGCAGGCATGCACATAGTCTGGGGAGGGAGAGTAGAGCAGCAGGCATGCACACAGTCTGGGGGAGGGAGAGGAGAGCAGCAGGCATGCACATAGTCTGGGGAGGGAGAGTAGAGCAGCAGGCATGCACACAGTCTGGGGGAGGGAGAGGAGAGCAGCAGGCATGCACATAGTCTGGGGAGGGAGAGTAGAGCAGCAGGACTGTACACAGTCAGGGGGAGGGAGAGGAGAACAGCAGGCATGTACACAGTCTGGGAGGGGGGAAGCCATGCACACAGTCTGGGCTGGGACAGCAGCCAGGCAAACACATAGTCTAGGGGGTTAGAGGAGAGTGCCCATACACACAGTCAAGAGGGGGGGAGAGTAGCCATGCACACAGTTTGGGGGGGCAGCAGCTATGCACACAGTTAAAGGGGGGGTTGGAGTAGCAGCCATGCACGCAGTCTGGGGCAGCAGCCATGCTTACAGTTGAAGGGGGGAAATAGCAGCCATGCTTACAGTTTAAGGGGGAGTAGCAGTCATGCACACAATTGGGGGGAGAGAGCAGCAGCCTTGCATACAGCCTGGGAGTGGGGCGAGCATCAGCCATGCACATAGTCTGGGGCGACAAGCAGCACCAATGCACTAAGTCTTGGGGAGCAACAACCTGTTTTCACAATTTTCTGGAGAGTTTGCATTTTCGGCACCCCCAGCTGTATGGGCTCATTGAGCTCACCAGAATCTATTCATGGCTTACATTTTGGCAGTTGGTTCTTGTGGTGCACGGCATAATAGTTGTACAGTTCAGCCCTTCAGAACCATAAAAAGACATCTGGATTCTCAATTCAGGCTGCACTCGTGCATTTTAACACCAAAAATCTGATTTTCTCCTCTTGTTTTTATGTACTGTAGGGTTATAACTCACCACCTATAACACCATGATAGCCAGGCACAGCAACTATTTCAGCTTGGATGTGCGTCACTTAGTATCGCTGGCAGTTGTAGTCTAGCTCTGTGATTTGTGCTCTATATATAGGTTGAAATGGGTTAGGTATACTTGGCCGGCGCTGGGGATCCCAGCGGTCAACACACTGACTGCAGGATCCCGGAAACAGAATGCCGGTGGGGATGGGTGGGGGGAGTGTGACCACAATGAAGCACCTTGTAGGCTTGCTGTGCTTGCCACAGGTTTTATTCCTACTCTACAGTTGTCGTGGACACCCACGAGCGGGAATAGTCCCTGCTTGTCGACATGCCAACTGTTGGGATTTAGAGGGTTCAGAATGTTGCCATTGGTAATGTGACTGGTGGTTAGCCAGTCACATAACTACAGCCCTGTGAAACATGTATCTGTTTTAACCAATTCCCGACAGAATGCAGAGCTTTTCTTTGTGACATTCACAGGAATGGTGGAGCCGGAGAGGCCACATCCTAGGAAGAAAGCTAGAAGCAATGTTTGGTGAGAAGCACAAGGAGGTGTCTAATCTTGCTGGCATTGACCGCAGTGGCGTGAATAGTGCTAGGGGCGCACGCTGCCCCAGGGTGTCACCTGCTGAGGGGTGACACCAAAGTGCCCACTCCTCTGTGACAATAGCCAGGTGTTGCACTGTAACATTACGTGCACCACCCGGCTCCTGTCACAGTGTATGAGCCGGCACTGCATACCGACTGGTCTCCGGGGGCAACCCGCATATCCAGCACACTCTAAGTGCCAAAAACGGGGGTCTGGGGCACAAGTCCAAACCCTACTAGCAAGGCCACATCCCCTCATTTGAGGTGGTATGCCACAAGCAGAATGGCGTTTGCTGTGAGGTGTTTATTGAAGGAATGGTGGGGTGGTGCTGTGAGATGATTAATGAAGTGGAGGTTGTGTGAGGTGAATTTTAAAAGGGGGGGGTGCCTGTGAGGTGATTCCACTGCACCACCCCGTTCTCCTCCATTTGGGAAGGGCAGCAAGGCCCTTTGGACCTTTTTGGATGTAGTGTTGCTGATTGCGAAGGGGCCCTCATAATAGTTCAAGCTTCAGGACCCCAAAAATGTAGGACTGCCACTGTACCCAGGTCTATCAGTGCTTTTAGGATGGCCCTGGTCAGTGTGTGTTATGGGCGTATAGAAAGAGTTACTTACTGTTCAGTCATTTGTATGCATTCTGCATGCCACATTCACACGAATCTCCTGCACCTAGCATGGTATAGCTGTAACTGCCAATTATAGAAATGGCTGCTGCTCTCACGCACGGAAAAAGTTGTGCAGCCCTGTGTGTACACAATAGTAAGTGAGTATAGGGGGTCATTCCGAGTTGATCGCTCGCTAGCTATTTTTTGTAGCGCTGTGATAAGATAGTCGCCGACGATAGGGGAGTGGGTTTTCGCTTTGCAAATGTACGATCACATGTGCAGCCGAACGGTACAAAAACAGTTTGTGCAGTTTCTGAGTAAGTCTGAACTTACTCAGCCGCTGCGATCACTTCAGCCTGTCCGGGCCCGGAATTGACGTCAGACACCCGCCCTGCAAACACTTGGACACGCCTGCGTTTTTCCAACCACTGCCTGAAAACGGTCAGTTGACACCCACAAACGCCTTCTTCCTGTCAATCTCCTTGCGATCGGCGGTGCGAATGGATTCTTCGTTAAATCCATCACCCAGCACCGATCCGCTTTGTACCCAAACAACGCGACTGTGCATTGCGGTGCATACACATGCGCAGTTTTGACCTGATCGCAGCACTGCAAAAAATAGCTAGCGTGCGATCAGTTCGGAATGACCCCCCATAGTCTCATTATCTCCCCATTTGCAAGCCACTTGCGTTCGGAATGTGGCCGCAAATGTTTCTTTCAATATGGCAACAGAAAACGGACGATGATGTCTTCAAATTGCTTTATTATCAACTGGGGATTGTGCAAAAACAAATATATAAAGTAAGTGATCATCTACTTTAAGGAATTAATCCCGAACGTAAAGTGTAAGGTTTTTGTCAACAAGTAAATCCCTGATTACTTATCACTGCATTTTAAACAACAGAACACTCGCTAAGTATGTTTTAAATAACTACCAAGAAAATATTGAAATAAACTACATTTGGATGTTAATGAATGAGTTGGAACTGAAATGTTAAGGTTATAAAGGCCACTAAACGAGACAAAATTGTGAGCAGAACATTTACATTATTTTTTTATAAGCTTGGTTATGCAGACGTGATCAGACAATTACATGTCCAAAAAACTATTTAACTTCAATTTAACATGCTTTTCCAACACCACACTTCACTAATAGCAAATGAATTGAATAAAATTACAGAGTTAGTTGACCAAGGAAAAACTGTACACAGATCAGGTTCTCTGGCATTTCCGTTAAATACTCTGTTGTCGTTGTATTGTTTTTGCTTTGTTTTGTCATAGCCATACACCTTTATTTGTATGAAAATGTCCATTTATGGGAACGATGTGGATTAGAATAACACAATGGCATTTACCCTGGTAGGATACATTCGGGTTTTGTCCTGCTAAATTCACGTATTAAAGTTGCTTAATCTTCAGCTACATGCAAATACAGTATTTTGTGTTGCTGAAAATACATTTACATGAAATAAAGACAGTGTTAAATTGAGCATATAGGCATTGGTGGATTTCGCAGTAGTAACATGAGGCATATGCCTAGGGGCGCCACTGACTGGTGGGCAGAACAGCAGGCTTCCTTGCACTACAGCCCTGAAAGGTTGCTGATAAGATGAGGCCAGTGATTATTTTCTTGGCATTACAACTTAATTGTTTTACTTTTCAACTGGTAGGGAGAGGCAGGGACAATAGATAGTAAATTGTAATGCTGGAGGTGGTGTGGAGTGAGGTGGGGCCTGCTCTGGAAGTCTGGAGACATCAGGACTTGCCTTGACATGAAGGCGGCAGTGATATGATAGGGGGTAACCAACAATGGTGTGCCAAGTGGCGGTCTGACCCCTGAGTTTGCTCCTGCATATAGGGGAGATTACAGCATTACAAGACTCTCATTCCTCTACTAGTGACCAGATTTTTACTCTTCCTCAGAGGAAGAGGGCTTAAGTAGTCTGCCTTATCACTCAATAGGTTGCCTTTGCACTTCCACATGCTCGGTGTATGGGAAATAACAATTATAATATGAACATTTTTATGCAATTTCATTTGCATCCCAATAGCGTCTCCACTTGGGACTGAATGGGTGTAACCTGCCTGTAATTAGGGGTTCTCATATACCGTAGGTGAGGTTCATACAGGGCACGTAGGCGGAATTGCGGGTTGTGTAGACTTGTGCAGACATGCAATTACACCTGATACTGGATGGATCAATTTTACAAAGAATAGGACTGACATTGATGATGGATATGCTAGGAATACAAACATATAAAGAGGGTTGTCTAGCCACATAGATGCATGTAACGCTGTATACATGGGCACAAATACATGATTATTTCCCATCATGCAATGTAGGAGCATGCAATTGAATACAACTCAGCATCAGTCCCAATACAGGGGGTCATTCCGAGTTGTTCGCTCGCAAGCTGCTTTTAGCAGCTTTGCACACGCTAAGCCGCCGCCTACTGGGAGTGAATCTTAGCTTCTTAAAATTGCGAACGAAAGATTCGCAATGTTGCGATAAGACATCTCTGTGCAGTTTCTGAGTAACTCGAGACTTACTCGGCATCTGCGATCAGTTCAGTGCTTGTCGTTCCTGGTTTGACGTCACAAACACACCCAGCGTTCGCCCAGACACTCCTCCGTTTCTCCAGCCACTCCCGCGTTTTTCCCAGAAACGGTAGCGTTTTTTCACACACACCCATAAAACGGCCAGTTTCCGCCCAGAAACACCCACTTCCTGTCAATCACATTACGATCACCAGAACGAAGAAAAAACCGTGAGTAAAATTCCTAACTGCATAGCAAATTTACTTGGCGCAGTCGCAGTGTGGACATTGCGCATGCGCACTAAGCGGAAAATCGCTGCGATGCGAAGAAATTTACCGAGCGAACAACTCGGAATGACCCCCACAGATTTTTCCCCCCTCTGATTTTGTGCAAAATCCCAACGAGATGATGTTTCACCAAACTTTGAGTTTTCTATTTCTGTTTAAGGGGACTATTCATGAAGCAGTGAAAAGTGTGAAGTGAGCCAGTGGAGAAGTTTGGCAACCAATCAGCTGCTATGTATATTTTTACAGAATGCATTTAATAAATGTTATCTCAATACTGATTGGTTGCCATGGGCAACTTCTCCACTAGCTCACTTCTCCACACTTTTCACTGCTTCATGAATACTCTTAAGTAAGGTATAAACTGTCATCTTGTATCGAGAATGTACATCTTACTTTAAGACACTCATGGAAATAAATATACAAAAAATAACAAGATATACTGAGGTATTCTTATTGGTCTTTCACCAGTCCTGAGAAATATGTCCAGCCTTGAGATTCCTCTTTTTTTCCCCTCACTCACCCTCCATATTGATTGCACTTACAGGACTGTATTGCATGTGACAATCAATTTGAAAATTTCAATTTGTTTCACTCAGTCTTATTTTTCTTATTCACTTATTCCGCCATGGTAGATGTATATATGAATGATGTGCGCAGAACCCTATGTTTTTGATTTGATTCTAAAACATCGTCATATTTTGGCTTTGCAAAACCACCATCAAGTGTTTTGTGTTTGGTTTTGGATCTAGGTTTCATTAAAAATCAATACAAATAAAAACATGTTGGACCTATTTTGTTACTATTGTGTCAATAACATTAATTTCCAGCCATTTCTCGTCAAATTTGCCCACTTCACCATACATTGTCCGGAGTGAAATGGAACCTGAAATCATGAGGGAGGGACTTATATGCAATCCAAAACCCAAGATTCAGTTTTTAAATCCGAGTTCCGAACTCGACAGAACACCCGACTCTGGGCCCAGTCCACTCAGATCCCCAAAATACAGGTGTGTTCAGTTTTTAATAGAGATTTCCAGTTCAATTATGACTAGGCTCTTCTAACCAAATTTAGATCTGATAACGAGGCAAAACTTCATCTTTTCAAGTATATTGGCTTTTGCATGTTTTGAATCACCTAAAACAATCAAAGATGTCCCTGAGAGATGAAGTTTTGCCTCATTTTCAGATCTTAACTTGGCGGGAAGAACCACGTCAAAACGGAATAGTACATATCTAGTTTTTAACACAACCAAACCGGTCATCTAAAATATATACAGTAGCTACAGATGTAGCCACACTTATCATGACTACATCCACACAAAACAAGCACACTAAGCATGGCTAGATGTGCCCACGCCTAGCCGTGCCAAGCTGTGGCAATTGTCACTCCCAATCATGTGAAAAGGGCACATGCATGTCTAAGATGCATGCGCACCCCAGATGTGCATGCAGTCGCACCTAACAAGGTGTGATCACAGCAAGATGTAGCCCCGATGAGGGTGGCTACATCTGTACATGAAATGAAATGGCTTTTGTAACCGACATACACGAAGACAGTATAGAGAAATACAAAGATATGGATACTCGCATACAAGGGCAGTGCAATTAGTTTCTGGATGCACAAAAAGTATTATATTTACAAACAAAGTAAACATTATATTCTTTCAAAGTATTCACCAGGAGTCAATGCAAAGTTCAGTGTGCTTAAACCACTTGGTGAAGAAGCTTTACCAGTTTGAAGTAATATGTCTTCTACATACTGGATGAAGGTCTCCACTCAGCTTGGATGAAGGTCTCCACTCAGCTTACAGTGACTCAAAATGAAACACAGCATCTTAACGCTTGATTTGTGGGTTCACAAAGAAGTTACAGGGGGCCAGGTCTGGACTATACACTGCGGATGACCAAGCTCCTGAAAGCATTCATGGACCAGTAAATCCACAACTTTCCTGGACTTGTGGGCAGCAGTATTTTCATGATGGAGAAGGGCATGAGTTCTTGGATGGCATCAAGAAATCACTTCCAGCTCTTCGGGCAGGCAGGCGTTGGTTGGCATTCCAGTCCACAGAGATGGTTTGCTTCTGCACTAGTGGTACGGTAACTACATGACCAGTCTTGGCCACAAAAACTGCCACCATTTTCTGGGCCATGCTGTGCTTGGAACTTATGTGGCAGCACACCTCCAACTGGGGTCCACTGGGACGAATGTTGTTTGGTCTTGGGGTCAAAATTGTTGATCCGGGAATCAAGGCAACAAATGATCTCCCAGACAAAGTTTAAGTGACTGCCATCATACCTGGCCAGAATGTTGCAGCACCAAGTCATCCAAGCCTCTTTCTTTTCTCAGGTCAGCTTTTTTGTGGAGTATCAAGCAGGTGGATACCAATAAGATGCCTATCTCCTTCTGTAACTGGGCCACAGTCACCATTGTATCCACATCAACTATGGCCCACACAGCAGCTTTGTTGTCCTCGGTGATGGACATCTTCCATCTCCTCATCTTCCAGTGAATGTCTCCAGCTCTATTATTCTAAAAACCACTCAAGCACAGTGGTTCAGAATGGTGCTTTCTACCCAAAAGCAGATTGTAGTTGGTCAAAACTCTCCTGCTGTCACAGACCACTATCGAAGTCAGAGAAGATCATGGCTCTCCAATTGCCTCTATTGAGCTCCATAAAGAGTTTGTGTAGGAAGTGAACATGCTACTTCGATGTACAGTGCTGCTTACAGTATATACTGTATGGTTCTGTGCCATGACATTTCACAGCAAAGTTAGTCAGAGATTACAGTTCAGTCTCAGTCAGATTGTGTCTACTCTACCTATGCACTGCACATCCAGAAACTCATTGCACACCCCTTGTATTATCTTCTTTATTATAATAGTTCTTGTAATTACTTAATTTGCTACAGACACAACATTATCAGTTAAAACAAGCATACAGAATAAATAAAAGTCTCAGGACGAAAGTTCTGTAAATCTATCTATCAAAGTCACAGTTAAAGTGTTTCCAAATGATGCAGAAATGGTAACTTCCTAGTTTGTATTCCTTTAAATTAGTATAGGAAAGTTAGTACCTCCAACATCTCACCGTCAGTTGCATTCCGATCCAATGGGGTCTTTATCAAGGCAGGTGAGTAGAATGTGGAGATGGACAGATAATATATGTTCCCTTGATTCCTGGGAGTATATGCAGGTGAGCAAACCTGACTTGTCCTTTTACAACTTTATACAGAAATAAGATTCATGAGAGTTTTTATTGTAATATTTCATACTACTAATTTGAATAACCAAAAATGTTCAAATGGTAGTACTACATCATTGTGTAAATGACTATTATATCACCATATTATCAAGGCTGTGATCATCTGATTAGCTTCCCTTCTTTATTTTGCAGTAACCACAACTACATTTAAAATAAACATCAATTATTTTCAACATATATTATAGTCAGTATAAAATATCTGGCTTTATAACACATCCTGATGAAGGAGGATTATATGTCCTCTGAAACGTTGACTGCTCAGAATAAACCTTTAACTCTGTTACCTGTCTCCTGTGAGTGCCGATCTCCTGCCTACTTTATATTGTTCCTCATTGTTTGGGTACCAGGAGCAGTTGATCTTGTGACGTTGTGAGTGCCAGGCTTCCATGAAATTTTATCTATCTATCTATCTATCTATCTATCTATCTATCTATCTATCTATCTATCTATCTATCTATCTATCTATCTATCTATCTATCTGTCTATCTATCTTTCCATCTATCTATCTATCTATCTATCTATCTATCTATCTATCTATCTATCTATCTATCTATCTATCTTTCCATCTATCTATCTATCTATCTATCTATCTATCTATCTATCTATCTATCTATCTATCTATCTATCTATCTATCTTTCTATCTATCTATGTAAACATGCTCTTTTTTACATGATACATTAACATCAATACAACTGTTTCATTAGCTGCCACAATACTTAAAAAATCCCCACCCCACAACATACACAAACAACATTGTAACAGCCCCAAATAACTCCAGAATACCCCTATACAACCCCCATAATAGTAATACACCCCTGCTGTGCAGTATTGCTACACAACCCACCAGTGTTGGACTGGTGCATGAAGGGCCCACCGGGGGATGCTGTTGTAGGGGCCCATGCTTAAAGGTGTGACCAGGCTCCACTGGTGCGTGGCCAGCCACCACAGAGGTTTGGCTAACCGTTACAGAGTATATGTTCTGTTCCCCTTGGTAAATATATAATAAACCGTATTATTGTGAAGTATAATGTAACATAAGTATAATGCATAATTCAAGTGCACTAGGATAGAGTCTGGAACCTGAACCATAGAGGAGGAGGAGGAGGGCCCACAGACAGTGGGGCCCACTGGTGGTTTCCCCTGTGGGCCAGTCCGACCCTGCAACCCACCTCCCCATATAACACTAATACATCCCCAAGTACTATAAATATACAAGCCAGCCCCCAACATAACACCAGTAACACCCACTCCTCTACAGATACTTACCTATAATTACTAGAGATGAGCGGGTTCGGTTCGTTGAGATCCGAACCCCCCCGAACTTCACCTATTTTACACAGTTCCGAGGCAGCCTTGGATCTTCCTGCCTTGCTTGGTTAACCCGAACGCAGCCGAACATCATCATCCCGCTGTCGGATTCTCGCGAGATTCGTATTCTATATAAAGAGCCGCGCGTCGCCACCATTTTCACTCGTGCATTGGAGATTGAACGGAGAGGACATGGCTACGTTCTCTCCCTGAAAAGCTCCATATCTGTGCTAAGTGTGCTGCAAATATCTGAGCTCAGTGTGCTGCAAATATCTACGTTCTCTCCCTGAAAAGCTCCATATCTGTGCTAAGTGTGCTGCAAATATCTGTGCTCAGTGTGCTGCAAATATCTACGTTCTCTGCCTGAAAAGCTCCATATCTGTGCTCAGTGTGCTGCAAATATCTGTGCTCAGTGTGCTGCATTTTGGTGAGCAAAAGTATATAGTTGTACAGTACAGTAGGCCATTGCTATATCTTGCAGCTCTGTGTCACTGCAAGTATCCATTCCATATCTGTGCTGCATTTTTGTGAGCAGTCGATATAGTAGGACAGTGCTGCATTTTGGTGACCAACAGTATATAGTTGTACAGTACAGTCGGCCATTGCTGTATCTTGCAGCTCTGTGTCACTTCAAGTATCCATATCTGTGCTGAATTGTTGTGAGCAGTATATATAGTATTACAGTGCAGCATTGTGGTGACCAGTATACTACAGTACAATAGTCCAGTGCTGTTCTCGCTGCTCAGTGTCAGTTCTCCGTAGTATCATCAGTGCTCAGTATAATCAGTTCTCAGTATAATCAGTTCTCAGTATAATCAGTGATTGATCAGTATGATCAGTTCTCAGTATAATGAGTGCGCTGTTAGACGTGCGCCCGTTTTCCGCCATTAGTGCATTGGGATTTAGACAATTGATGAAGTTATTGTGTCCCCGGTACAAAATCCCATCTAGATTCCAGTTCACTAGGCAGGCGATAGCGAGATTTTACCAATTAATATCAGTGATTTATAATTAATTATTAATGACAGTGATCTTGCCAAATGATTCCAGTGATTCTGTCATTTTCTTCCAATGATTTGGACCAATAATACCACTGATTAGAACGAATAATTCCTGTGATTTTGTCATTTTCTTCCAGTGATTTGGACCAATAATAACATTGATTAGAACAAATAATTCCTGTGATTTTGTCATTTTCTGCCAGTGATTTGGACCAATAATACCATTGATTAGAACGAATAATTCCTGTGATTTTGTCATTTTCTTCCAGTGATTTGGACCAATAATACCATTGATTAGAACGAATAATTCCTTTTATTTTTTTTTTATTTTCTTCCAGTGATTTGGAATTATACCATTGATAAGAATGAATAATTCCTGTGATATTGAGGTGTTTGTGTCACTTAGTTTAGCCATCCAGCGACCACAGTGCACCTCTTTTTCTCTTTTCTTTGCATCATGTGCTGTTTGGGGCCAATTTTTTGAAGTGCCATCCTGCGTGACACTGCAGTGCCACTCCTAGATGGGCCAGGTGTTTGTGTCGGCCACTTGGGTCACTTTGCTTACTCATCCAGCGACCTCGGAGCAAATTTTAGGACTAAAAATAATATTGTGAGGTGTGAGGTGTTCAGAATAGACTGTAAATGAGTGGAAATTATGGTTATTGAGGTTAATAATACTATACGATCAAAATTACCCCCAAATTCTATGATTTAATCTGTTTTTGAGGGGTTTTTGAAAAAAAAAACACCCGAATCCGACAAAAACTTTTCAGGGAGGTTTTTGCCAAAACGCGTCCGAATTCAAAACATGGCCGCGGAACCGAATCCAAAACCAAAACCAAAACACAAAATCCGAAAAATTTCCAGTGCACATCTCTAATAATTACACGAGGTTCTATGATGTCAGCCCAGGGACCTGCAAGCCATGCAGGTGATGACAGCCAGGGACACAGGCACAGTCAGGAGCTGTAGAATAAAAAAGGGTTGGGCCTCATAGAGGAGGGCCGGAGCCTCAGGAGGGATGGAAAAAGTGTCGATAAGAAAGCAGCACATTGGTTGCAGGTCCTGGGGCTGGGAGCAGCCACCATGCAGGGAGAAGGAGGCCGGCATTGGACACTGATGCTGCTTGCTGGCTACACCAGACCTGTCAGGCTGTGAAATGTCTGCAGTCACGGCCATACAGCAGATGGTGTGCGAGGGCAGCTGCTGTGGCTTATTAGATCCGTGGCTGCCGCACTGTGCAGGTAACTTCAGTGCTGGTGCTGGCTACGGGAGGCAATTGCGGCAGGTGGGGGTGGATGAGCTGCTTGGACAGGGAGCCAGGTGTTATCAGATTCTCCCCATTCCGGCGCCCGGGGCACTTGACCCCTTTGCCACCACCCTAGTTGCGGCCCTGTCCATAGATATCTCCATATATCTCTTTTACAGGGGTGTATCTAGGGGTATGAGTGCTCCTGGCAAAGTAAGTAACTGGCACCCCCCACCTCCCCCACCCAGAGTGGGGGGGTTACAGATAGGTTGAGGTCAGGGACACTGAGGGAGAATTACAGGGAGGGTGTGGGTAGGGACAATGAAGTGGAGGGCTTACAGGGAAGCTGAGGTCAGGGACACTGAGGGGAAATTACAGGAAGGGTGTGGGCAGGGACACTGAGGGGAATTACGGGGAGGGTGTGGGCAGGGATACTGAGGGGGAATTACGGGGAGGGTACGGCCAGGGACACTGAGGTTGAATTACAGGAGGGTGTGGGCAGGGACACTGAGGGGGAAGTCACAAGGAGTCTGAGGTCAGGGACACTAATGGGATTTACAGGGAGTGTTTTGGTAGGGAAAATGAGAGGTAGGGGCTACAGGGAGGCTGAGGTCAATGACACTAAGGGGCAATTACAGGGATGGTGCGGGAAGGGACACTGAGAGGGAATTACGGGGAGGGTGCGGGAAGGGACACTGAGAGGGAATTAAAGGAGGGTGAGGACAGGGACACTAAGGGGGGAGTCACAGGGAGGCTGAGGTCAGGAACACTGAGGGAGAATTACAGGGAGGGTGCAGGCAGGGACACTGAGGAGGAATGACAAGGAGGGTGCAGGCAGGGACACTGAGATGGCATTAAGGGGAGGGTGCAGGCAGGGAGACTCAGGGGGAATTACGAGGAGTGTGCAGGCAGAGATACTGAGGAGGAATTACGGTCAGGGTGCGGGTAGGGACACTGAGAGGGAATTAGGGATATTGTGCAGGCAGGGATACTGAGGGGGAATTATGGAAAGGGTGTGGGCAGGGACACTGAGAGGGAATTACAGGAGTGTATGGGCAGGGTCACTGAGGGGGCAATTACAGGGCAGGGACACTGAGGAGGAATTACAAGGAGGGTGCGGACAGGGACACCAAGGGGATATATGCACACATACATACAGTTAAAAACCCATCTCTAGGTGTGATGGCACTACATGTCCCAGCAAATCTAGTTGACAAGGTGTGCTGGGACTTGTAGTCTCAACACAGCTGGACAGGCAGTCACCGGTCTAGATACATCTCCACACAGAGCTCTTTGTAAACTGTGATCCAGACTGCCAGGATAGACCATGCAGTGCAGCTACGGTACCGCAGTAAATGTACAGGTCTGCTCATGCTGCACTGCTGACTGGTGCTGATTGTAGTTGCTGGTGTTTGCTGACAGACCACGTGGGACCAATGAGAAGGGGAGCGGATGAGGAAGAGGAGGTGCCTCGCCCCTCCCCATACCTGGAAGTGCCTCGCTCCCCGGCTATATTCACCATGATTGTGACTGTGGTCACAGAGAGTGTCAGAGTGCAATACGCTTTTGAGAGTCCGGCAGTGGATGAGCACTGCAAAGGGATGTACTCGGTGAGAACTACTATGTCATGCTACCCCTTGGCATGGGTTGCACAATAACCCCAGATACCTGGGTGTAAGACTTGTAGAATGCCCTCAGCATGTCTTCTTGTTTATAAGAGCTGCTATTTCCATAAGACTTTATACATCTACCGGTACTGGGATGCCCACCAGGACGTAAGCCACTGGAGACAGTATGAGCTTACCCCCAAGATGACCAGAGTTATCTGTTGGTAGAAAGAGCAGGGACAGGAAGGTAATGACTGTAACCAGGTATGGGTCGGAGGACTGACAAACAGAACTGGAAAGAAGTCTAAGAATACAAGTGGCAGTAACTGTTGTGGAATGGGACTGTGGTGAGAGAGGCAAGTGTTGTGATTATGTACGAAACAGCTGTATGCAAGTAACTAAGATAATGGAAGATTACAAAAGGCAAAGATAAGTAATAAATATTGTGCAGACAAATCCACATTACACCTGATGCAAAGGCATGCAGGATCCAGACAGAACAGGGCCCAGCAGAGATTCTTCAGCATGAGGCACACAGGGCTGGCAGTTTCTCACTAAAAGCAGAAACTATAACCAGCGATTTGGGAGTGACCAGGAAGGGAATATAAATGGTACTTGAACCAATCAGAAGCCTGCTGCCTAATTAAAAAAAATCAGTGCAGCTGCCCTGCTGCACGTATAACTATAAACTATTTAGCAACTGGGAACACCATCCGCCTCTGGTGTCCGCACTGCTGACGCCCGATGGCTCCCAGAAAGCATAGCGCCTTTTGCTAGGCGCTGGGTGGGGACCAGCAGCCTTAAGAGGTGCGGCGTCCCGCTCACCAGGTAAATGCCAGGACCCGCATCTCCCCACAGCTGCACAGGGGCTGCTAACAATACCTAAGTAAATTAGCTCATTAAGGATTCAATTGTGATATCAATTCCAATACCTGGATCAGATATACATCTTTAGAGCTTAAAAGTAAATAACAAACAATATAGCAATAATATAGCAATGGACAATTCATACATCATAAAAGTTAATATGATAAAACAACATTAAAAACAGGAAGAAAAAAAACAAGAAGACAGCCACACTCACTGTCTTCGGGCTGTTACATACATTGCGCCCTCTTTCCGGTGTCCACATAGTAATTACTGCACATGTGCATTCAGTAATGCGCCACTTCCTGCTTTGTAATGCAGAAGTCCGAGTTGGAAGTAGCATGGCCATTTTGGGTGAAACAACATATCACGTTCAATGCTGAAGTCCAGGTTTGATAGCGGCGGACATTTTGAAGAAAATCAATCATCAAATTCAAAGTTCTAGGGCAGAGGTTCTCAAACTCGGTCCTCAGGGGCACACACAGTGCATGTTTTGCAGGTCTCCTCACAGAATCGCAAGTGAAATAATTAGCTCCACCTGTGGACCTTTTAAAATGTGTCAGTGAGTAATTAATACACCTGTGCACCTGCTGGGTTACCTGCAAAACATGCACTGTGTGTGCCCCCGAGGACCGAGTTTGAGAACCTCTGTTCTAGGGCATGCAACAAACTGCTGTTTGCAGAAGAAGGAAGAACTAAAACCCTCTAACTCATAGAGAAAAATGAATGAATGAATGAATGAATGAATGAATGAATGAATGAATGAATGAATGAATGAAGAAATAAGAGGCACTGTCTGTCAGACAATTTAAATAAAACAAAATTACAATTTAAATTCACATGTTGAAAAATATTTATAAAATTGATAATATAAACCTACAGGAAAATTCTCAACTATATAAACCTTCCCTATTATACAAGAGCAGCTGTTTATTAACTCTTATATTCTGGCTACTGGAGTGGTTATTTGTTGAATTTAGTGACTTTAACTCTATCATTTAATCAATCTGTTAATCCTATTAATATATGTCGAATAATACCGTAGGAATAGTTTATATTCAATGTGCATATATTTGAGAAACTCTCCTGTTGGTTTATAATAACAATTTTTTATGCTATACCGGCTGCGTGATTTAAATTGTCATGTTTTTTAAATATACTGTCTGTGCCTCCATTCATATTGGTGGTACCCCTGCAATTAATTTTTATAAATATGCCCCATAATATCACGTTTACAGCAAAAAATTAAATAAAAAATCATAACACTTACACAACTGAAAAGCCTTATACACTTTGTATGCCAGAAGAAAGTATAAAAGATTGGTGCTCAACCTGTTCCAGATTTTAACAATTTGATGATTGATTTTTTACCCCTAAAACATTTTCATTTTCATTGAATAAACTTGAAAGATTATTTTTCAAGAAATATTTAAATATCTAAAAAATAATATACTGGAGGGGTGGGGAGGGGTGGGGGAGGAGGAGGGGGGAGGGGGTTGCAGCCTAACACCCAACCCTGGGGTATATTTACTAACATTCGTAATTTTCGGAAAAAGGTCAAAGTTCAATCACGAATGACATAGAAAGTGTAAAACTGCAACTTTTTGAATTTATTACGCCTAATTTACTAAGCTGTCGTATTCGGATTTTTCATTTGTTCCGATGTCGATGTCATTCGTGTTTTTTTCCCGTTTTTTACGGCAGTGATTAGCAAAACACTGCCGACTTTATCACAATGAATCTCTGCCGGATCTGTGTGATCCGTGCTGGGGTTCATTTTTTTTTTTTTTTTAAATAAACACTGTAAAACGGAGAAAAAAAATGCGTGGGGTCCCCCCTCCTAAGCATAACCAGCCTCGGGCTCTTTGAGCCGACCCTGGTTGCAGAAATATGGGGGAAAAAATGACAGGGGTTCCCCCATATTTAAGCAACCAGCATCGGGCTCTGCGCCTGGTCCTGGTTCCAAAAATACGGGGGACAAAAAGAGTAGGGGTCCCCCGTATTTCTAAAACCAGCACCGGGCTCCACTAGCTGGACAGATAATGCCACAGCCGGGGGTCACTTTTATATAGTGCCCTGCGGCCGTGGCATCAAAAATCCAACTAGTCACCCCTGGCCGGGGTACCCTGGGGGAGTGGGGACCCCTTCAATCAAGGGGTCCCCCCCCCAGCCACCCAAGGGCCAGGGGTGAAGCCCGAGGCTGTCCCCCCCATCCAATTGGCTGCGGATGGGGGGCTGATAGCCTTTTGTGAAAATGAAAAGATATTGTTTTTAGTAGCAGTACTACAAGGCCCAGCAAGCCTCCCCGGCATGCTGGTACTTGGAGAACCACAAGTACCAGCATGCGACGGAAAAACGGGCCCGCTGGTACCTGTAGTACTACTACTAAAAAAATACCCTGCGGTTGACCGAAAGTGACCTCACCGCTGAGCAGAAAGTTCCCACCATTGGTTACAATGGAGCGCATAGGCGCTACATTGTAACACTGCCGTGTGCCGCCTGTCAGACAGTACAGGAGCACACAGCCGATCAGGAGGGTGCTACAACGTAGCGCTCCCTGATTGGCTGAAGAAACCCACTTAGACATCAGTCAGAGTGGGTTTCTGGCATTCGGGGAAAGGGGGCCCATGTGCAAACATGGGTCCCCTTTCAGTGCGTGGCTCGGCTCTCCTTTTTTTTATTTTATTCAAGTACGTGGATTACAAATGGATGCTACGAGGAGCCTGGGACCCTGGATCTGGTGAGTAGAATTTATTCAACAGGTACCCCATGGATTCTACTGGAGAAGAGGACAGACCCTCGTGTGAACATAAGGTAAGTATGTATGTATGTTTGTGTGGATGCATGTAATAAAACTTTACTTTCAAGGTGTGTGTGTATTGTCTTTTTTTGGGTATTTTTTTAGTAGTAGTACTACAGGTACCAGCGGGCCCGTTTTTCCGTCGCATGCTGGTACTTGTGGTTCTCCAAGTACCAGCATGCGGGGGAGGCTTGCTGGGCCTTGTAGTACTGCTACTAAAAACAATATCTTTTCATTTTCACAAAAGGCTATCAGCCCCCCATCCGCAGCCAATTGGATGGGGGGACAGCCTCGGGCTTCACCCCTGGCCCTTGGGTGGCTGGGGGGGGACCCCTTGATTGAAGGGGTCCCCACTCCCCCAGGGTACCCCGGCCAGGGGTGACTAGTTGGATTTTTGATGCCACGGCCGCAGGGCACTATATAAAAGTGACCCCCGGCTGTGGCATTATCTGTCCAGCTAGTGGAGCCCGGTGCTGGTTTTAAAAATACGGGGGACCCCTACTCTTTTTGTCCCCCGTATTTTTGGAACCAGGACCAGGCGCAGAGCCCGATGCTGGTTGCTTAAATATGGGGGAACCCCTGTCAATTTTTTCCCCATATTTCTGCAACCAGGATCGGCTCAAAGAGCCCGAGGCTGGTTATGCTTAGGAGGGGGGACCCCACGCAATTTTTTTTAAGAAAATAACCACTTTCCCACCCCTTCCCACTGATATACATGCACGGATCTCATGGATCCCTGCATGCCTATACAATCACGGATTAAAAAAGCAGGTCTGGTTTTTTTTTGCACTTTTTTACGAGTTGTAATTTTTCACGGCAGTGTTTGTTTTTTTTTGCTTTGCACTTCTTAGTAAATTACCGAGATTCATAGTTAAACAGCCGCGTTTTGACCGATGGTGTATTCATTCGTAATTTTTTTGTTGGACTTCCAAAAAATTACGAATGCCCTCATCACTGCCGTGATTATTGCTTAGTAAATTACCGAGATGACACTTTGATGAAAAAACGGCATCTCGGTCAAAATCGGGACCTTAGTAAATTTACCCCATTGTGTCCATAGGCCCCCATTGTTATATTTCTTCCCACCTAGGGATGTGCGGTGAGGTACTGTAAATGCCTCAGGAGGCACAGATTAATACCAGAACAAGATTTACACATAATATATGAGCAAATGGTTGCATGTGGGCATTATACACAGGTGCAGAGGTATATACATGTGGGCATTATACACACGTGCAGCAGTATATATGTGTGGACATTATACACAGATGCAGCAGTATATACATGTTGGCATTATACACAGGTGCAGCAGTATATACATGTGGGCATTATACACAGGTGCAGCAGTATATACATGTGGGCATTATACACAGGTGCAGCATTATATACATGTTGGCATTATACACAGGTGCAGCAGTATATACATGTGGGCATTATACACAGGTGCAGCAGTATATACATGTGGGCATTATACACAGGTGCAGCAGTATATACATGTGTGCATTATACACAGGTGCAGCGGTATATACATGTGAGCATTATACACAGGTGCAGCGGTATATACATGTGGGCATTATACACAGGTGCAGCGGTATATACATGTGGGCATTATACACAGGTGCAGCAGTATATACACGTGGCATTATACACAGGTGCAGCGGTATATACATGTGTGCATTATACACAGGTGCAGCGGTATATACATGTTATATTGCTTCCCACCTAGGGATGTGCGGTGAGGTACTGTAAATGCCTCAGGAGGCACATATTAATACCAGAACAAGATTTACACATAATATATGAGCAAATGGTTGCATGTGGGCATTATACACAGGTGCAGAGGTATATACATGTGGGCATTATACACACGTGCAGCAGTATATATGTGTGGACATTATACACAGATGCAGCAGTATATACATGTTGGCATTATACACAGGTGCAGCAGTATATACATGTGGGCATTATACACAGGTGCAGCAGTATATACATGTGGGCATTATACACAGGTGCAGCAGTATATACATGTGGGCATTATACACAGGTGCAGCAGTATATACATGTTGGCATTATACACAGGTGCAGCAGTATATACATGTGGGCATTATACACAGGTGCAGCAGTATATACATGTGGGCATTATACACAGGTGCAGCATTATATACATGTGTGCATTATACACAGGTGCAGCGGTATATACATGTGGGCATTATACACAGGTGCAGCGGTATATACATGTGGGCATTATACACAGGTGCAGCAGTATATACACGTGGCATTATACACAGGTGCAGCGGTATATACATGTGGGCATTATACACAGGTGCAGCGGTATATACATGTGGGTATTATACACAGGTGCAGCAGTATATACATGTGGGCATTATACACAGGTGCAGCAGTATATACATGTGTGCATTATACACAGGTGCAGCAATATATACATGTGGGCATTATACACAGGGGCAGCAGTATATATATGTAGGCATTATACACAGGTGCAGCAGTATATACATGTGGGCATTATACACAGGTGCAGCAGTATATACATGTGGGCATTATACACAGGTGCAGCAGTATATACATGTGGGCATTATACACAGGTGCAGCAGTATATACATGTCGGCATTATACACAGGTGCAGCAGTATAAACATGTGGGCATTATACACAGGTGCAGCAGTATATACATGTCGGCATTATACACAGGTGCAGCAGTATATACATGTCGGCATTATACACAGGTGCAGCAGTATATACATGTTGGCATTATACACAGGTGCAGCAGTCTATACTGCTGGAAATTTGCCTCACCCCACTGCATGCCACTGTTTCCACCCACCATCATAAATATTCCCCCTAGTGACATAATATCTCCTAAATTGACAACCCCTGCAGCCCTGGTTGTAACAGATCCCCTGGAAAGACCCACACCCACACCCCAAGCGTCAATGGTCCCCAGTTAAGTACCCCCTCCCCCCAATGTGATACTATATATTTTTATTATTATTATTAATATATACTCCTTCCACCCACAAGGGGAACATGGGGCAGGGTAACTGATCATCAGCTCCCCCTGCTGCAGCTGATCTCTGCACACTCAGCGATCAGCATAGATGTGCTATTAAGGGAGTGATGTTCCCCTCCCAGCACGTTTATCTCTGATGCATGCATCCCGGAATTCCACTCACAAGGCATTCTGGGGCATGATTTCGGAAGTGATGTCGGCAGATCACAGACCATGGCATCACTTCCAAGGAGTTGCTGCAGATGGGGGAAGTTCATTCAGCAGTTGTGAAGAGTGGGGGACACAGCGGGGCTTGACGGCTGTATGTGATGCGACCTGGCCAGGTAACGCACTGCGGGCTGCGGTCGCATCACACACAGTACTGGCTGGGAAGTGGTTAAACAGCTAAAGGCCCTCATTCCGAGTTTTTCGCTTGCTAGCTGCTTTTAGCAGCATTGCAAACTCTAGGCCGCCGCCCTCTGGGAGTGTATTTTAGCTTAGCAGAATATCGAACGAAAGATTAGCAGAATTGCTACTAAATATTTCCCTGCAGTTTCTGAGTAGCTCCAGACCTACTCCTAGACTGCGATCACCTCAGTCTGTTTAGTTCCTGGTTTGATGTCACAAACACGCCCTGCGTTCGGCCAGCCACTCCCCCGTTTCTCCAGCCACTCCTGCATTTTTTCCAGGCACGCCTGCGTTTTTTAGCACATTCCCTGAAAACGGGCAGTTTCCGCCTGGAAACACCCACTTCCTGTCAATCACACTACGATCACTAGAGCGATGAAAAAACGTAGCTCGAGCTTGTGTAAATCTACAAAGTTTTGTGTGAAAGTACTTAGCGCATGCGCGCTGCATACCATGCGCATGCGCATTTTTGAAATTTTTTCACTTGATCGCTGCACTGCGAAAATCGGCAGCGAGCGAACAATTCGGAATGACCACCAATGTCCAAATGAATCCATTGGTGTCACGTTTACAATGATTTTGGCATATTCTGTAGGTCAGTCAACAAGAAAAAAATGGGCACAGCACATCTGAGCAAACTTTAGGTGGAATAAAGAAAATGAACCCCCACTGTTAATTCATTTTCTATGGTGCATTCACAGGGGTTTAAGTAATTTAATACACACAATGTACTGTAGCAAAATAATACATTTCAGCACAAATCAATATTTATAATAATTGAAATAATTCAATTAAAACTGGAAAATGAATTGTTTGCATATGATGAATAAAATAAATGAAACACATAACTCAGTCCAAGTGCAGCCTTGAATAAATGTAAAATGAAAACCAAAGTGTGGGCAAATGTTAATTTCACAGCCATTTATTTCTAGACTGCAAGCTCTATCCTTGTGTATCAAAACCTATTTCCCCATAGAGTGTAAGCTTGCGAGCAGGGCCCTCCTACCTCTATGTCTGTCTGTTTTTACCCAGTTTTGTTCTATTACTGTTGTTCTAATTGTAAAGCGCAATGGAATATGCTGTTCTATATAAGAAACTGTTAATAAATAATAAATTAAAAAAGGGCTTGGCTCTCTATAGTCTCTGCCTCATATCTGGATGTGTCCTCAAACACCTAGTGTCTTTACAAACGGCACATGGTGCGTCTGAGCTGCACCAAGAGGTGTTGCATACCTTCTTTTTCTTGCAATTTTGCAACTTACTTACACCACAGGCACAGAAAAGACAACCACAGTGTACCATAGATGCTGGGCTGTGACTGTAACCGCACAGGAATTAGTATGAAACATGTATGTGTACACTGTAGCTGCCGATGAAGGACAATGGAACTCAGTGTGAGGTTAACTGTGGCTGCTGCATTGTAGCACTTTGAACACAGATTCACATTCACACATAAAATTGATCAGCACAAAGTAGTTTTGTTGCTTTTATGTGTCTTATTGAAGCAAATAAGATGCACATTTTGTGACAAAAGATGGTCGGCGCAGCTGAGTTGCCCCAGACCTGACACAGGACTATATTCACATTGGATCGGAATTGCAAAGCTGCTCTTAGCAGTTTTGCATTATGATCCTTAGCAATGCCCCTAATGCCAGCATTTGCGCTTGTTAAAAACTGCGATGCTATCGCAGTTCAGGATGAACATTGGCCCTCATTCCGAGTTGTTCGCTCGCAAGGCGATTTTAGCAGAGTTACACATGCTAAGCCGCCGCCTACTGGGAGTGAATCTTAGCTTCTTAAAATTGCGAACGATGTATTCGCAATATTGCGATTACAAACTACTTAGCAGTTTCAGAGTAGCTTCAGACTTACTCGGCATCTGCGATCAGTTCAGTGCTTGTCGTTCCTGGTTTGACGTCACAAACACACCCAGCGTTCGCCCAGACACTCCTCCGTTTCTCCAGCCACTCCCGCGTTTTTTCCGGAAACGGTAGCGTTTTTATCCACACGCCCATAAAACGCCGTGTTTCCGCCCAGTAACACCCATTTCCTATCAATCACACTACGATCGCCGGAGCGAAGAAAAAGCTGTGAGTAAAAATACTATCTTCATAGCAAAATTACTTGGCGCAGTCGCAGTGCGAACATTGCGCATGCGTACTAAGCAGAAAAACGCTGCGATGCGAAGAAAAATACCGAGCGAACGACTCGGAATGAGGGCCATTGTGACCATTGGTCGCGATGTTCATCTGTGATTGCAGTCTGAGTAAGTCTGACCTTACTCAGGTCACAGGGAGGCTAGCTACGCCAAGGAACCTGCAACAGCGTTGCAGTCCTTGGCCTCACCACTCCCAGAAAACAGGGGACGACACGCTCCCGTTCTCCCCAACACCGGCTGCCTCCGCCTCCGTCTGTTCCCCGCAAATGCCTCTGCCGTCAGGCAGAGTCATTCTCATCATAGCACATGTGCAGAACGGGCCCGGCACCTGCATAGTTTTCAGATTATCAGGAAACTGCAGGTTGTATTGCTGATGCCATCCAACCTGAATAAGGGGTCTATTTACTAAGCCTTGTAGGGAGATAAAGTCGCTGGAGATAAAGTACTAGCCAATCAGCTCCTAACTGCCATGTCACAGGCTGCGTTTGAAAAATGACAGGAGCCGATTGGCTAGTACTTTGGGGGTCATTCCGAATTGATTGCTAGCTGCATTCATTCGCTGTGCAGCGAAAAGGCAAAAAAATGGCACTTCTGCGCATGCGTATGCGGCGCAATGCGTACGCGCAACATACTATTACAACGAACAATGCAGTTTCACACAGGGTCTAGCGAAGCTTTTCAGTCGCACAGGCAGCCGCAGAGTGATTGACAGGAAGAGGGCGTTTCTGGGTGGCAACTGACCGCTTTCAGGGAGTGTTCAGAAAAACGCAGGCGTGGCTTGGTGAACACAGGGCGGGTTTGTGACGTCAAATCAGGATCTTAATGGTCTGAAGTGATCACAAGCGCTGAGTAGGTCTGAAACTGCTCTGAAACTGCACAATTTTTCTGTGGCCGCTCTGCGATCCTTTTGTTCGTACTTCTGCTAAGCTAAAATACACTCCCAGAGGGCGGCGGCATAGCATTTGCACGACTGCTAAAAACTGCAAGCGAGCGATCAACTCGGAATGACCACCTTTATCACCAATTACTTTATCTCTATCCAAATCTTAGTAAATGTATTAACCTTCTACTGTATGTGCTTGTTCTAGTTTTGGCTGAAATTTAATAGTCCGCAAAATCGAAAACAATAAATAATTTTATAAGGAACAATAACTATTTCTCACATGGTAATCTACTGTATGTGATGTGCATTAGGCAATAAGGTAATTACTGACATTTAAAATCTAGTGATATACTGTCATTGAAGAAACCTACCGTAGCCCAATATTACTGCTGCAAGGATGGAAGCTGAGGACCATCCTTTAAGTTTTCTGAAGCGGCCAGCTATTACTAACTCCAAATCATGCACGGATTTCCCATTTACGTTCAAGTCCAGTAACTTAACAAAAAGAGACAGTTGCAAGAAACATTTGCTTTAATTTTAGTTTCTACGGCTTATAAACAATTAGAGAATAATTATAATAAAATTCTTTCTGTGGTAAAGCAATCAAAATATAATTCCAGATACTGTGAAATGGCTTCAGACATGTTGAAATCACAATGAACAATATTTACTAGCATTAGTACAGCTCGCAATGCCTTTTAAAAATGAATTTGGCCAATTATTATGAGAAGAGAAAAGCAATGAAGTCGAAGCCATAAAGATGCAATGATTAAATCACACACACTATCATTCTTTCTTCCTGACAGAGTTAGAGCGTAAAGTAAAATGAGTATGATAATATGGCATTAGAAAGACATTGCAAACTGCAATCAAATTTAGCAGTTGGTTGATATGAATTAGGAACATTTTATAAGTCAAAAAAGCCTTTATTTAGAGGTGACTTTGTACGTCGGGATAATCGTTTTCATATAAAAACAGAAACTGAATTTTCTATTTAGATGTACCGACTACAGTATGTCATTTTTTTGCTAAATATTTTCATAACGTTAACAAATATAAAAAAATATTGCAATAAAATTAAATAGGTAAAGCTGTATACATTAAGATTGAGAAATTCTATCATCAGAACTCCTCGCTTTATCCCTTCCCCCTCCCTTTCTTCATTTACTCTTCTTTTTCTTTCCCTATCTTCTGTCCTTCTTTTCTCCTCCTTGTTTTCTCTCTTTTTCTCTGTATTTGGGGCAATTTGTGGATTTTGATTTCCACTTACATACTCAAAAAGTAGAAGAGTTTTAAGGTTCTGCTTGTTTTTATACGACACATCTACTTTTTCTCAAATGTACCTTGAATACTGATACAATAAGGTTGTGGAGAGTGGATGTTATTACTCTGTGCCTTCTCTGAAAGAGTTTTATTTGTGCTATGCTCTTTTATGCCCCTCTTCCTCTTTGTTACTGTCTGTATTGAAAAATTATGAAAATCTAATAAACAGATTTTTGAGAAAAAAAAAGATTGAGAAATTCAGTGTATAAGAAGTGAGAGAATGAGAAAGAGAAGAAGTGAGAGAATGTAATTCACGAGTAAGTTGCAAGGTGTAATATACTGTAGAAAGCACATTATTGAATCCCAGCCATTCCTTATGTTCAAAATGTCAAAGATTTTATTTCAAAACTCTAGCTGCTAACTAAATGTATCTTTCTTTCTCCTGTTGTTTCAGATTTATTTTTATAGAGACCAGTTATAATCTTTTATATAACAATTTTTTTCATGTAATTCAGGTTATGGAAAACCCTTTCCTCAAAGAAGCTACAACCAAACCAAATATTCAGATGTTTCCTCATTTAAATTCCCTTTTGGCTGTTTATTTGCGTAGAATTGTGTGATATTCTAGAGAGAAGAAAAACATCTCATGGTAAGGTGTAACTAGTGGTGGATATGGGGAGAGGGGCATCGGGGAGTTCACCAGCCATAAAATACATGCCTCCTCCTTCAGGCAACGGTGTTCTCAAACGAGCTAAGTTGGAGAGGGGTGGGTCAGGGATGGAGAGGGGTGGGTCAGGGAAAGGATGGATGATTGTCAGAGGGTCTGGTGAGATGTGATTTATGTCCTGATGTATGGAGTCAATTTTAGATGTGAAGGGGGGGGGGAGGACAGATGCTGATAGTGAGGAGGAGAGTCAAGACAGGGGTGAGTAGAGGATGGAGTTGAAAGTGGCAAAGAGATGCCAGGGTTTGAAGACTGGGATGAGATAAGGTTCTTGAAATATGACTGTTTAGAGAGGGAACGGACGGCACTGTAGGGGATGTGGTCACTATACTGACGCTGGAATCCCACCCGGTTGAAAACCCGACAGTCGGCATGCCAACTGACAGGGACTATTTCTATGTGTGGGTGTCCATGACATCCATAGACTATGAATAGTACCTGTGGCGAGTGCAACGAGCCACTGAACCCATTGCATGGCAAGTGCAGTGAACCTGCCAGGGGCTTTATTGCGCTGGTTCCACCCACCGGCAAACTACACACCAGGATCCTGGCATCGGTATGGTGACCGGCTGTCTCCCAACCGTCGGTCACCCATACCAAACCCCACTGTAGGGTCAGTACATACATTTTAAATGGAGGAAGTCTGTCTTAGAGTATGATTTCCACCACTGTCGCATGGCAGTTTGTGAAGATATCTGGTGAATTTGGAATGCCAGGGTTGAGTTCTAGATCTGCGAGGATGAATAGTGGTAACTAGAGCAACAGAGTAGGGGAGCAGAAGTAAAGAAGGCACTGTATAGGAAAGTGACTTGTTCATGGCAGGAAAGATACAGAGAGAGAATAGGAGAGATAAGTGAGTTGAGTAAGGAGGATAAGGAAACGGTCTTGTTACCATCAATGTTACGCTTAGTGATGGTAGCCATCAGTGGCAATTTTCCCAGTACGCATGTGGGGCACGTGCCTTGGGGAGGCACTTGCTGGGAGGCAGCACCTGGATGCTTGTTTTGGTACTGTCAGCCTGAAATGTTTCAGTGTACTGTACTATATGCCATTTAGAATGGAGTGTAAATGGGTAGGACATGCACATACTGCCCCTTTAAGCTGTCCTACTTACTAAATACTGTATGTATACATAATAAATAAAAATCTTGGCTTTTTTATTATTCTATTAAATTGACAATTATCAACCATTTGTGGGTAGGACATTCAATGAAAATGAGAAAATTATGCAAGAAATTATGTGAGGAAAACGAGAAAATTATGCAAGCACAAGTGATGGTTAGAGTGTGGGAATGGGGAGTTGGAGTAGTCAGAAATATCACAGGTGAGGGAAGACCAGATCAAGTGAGTTCCCACTCATGTGGGAGGATAGGGAGGTTCATTGGGAGAGACCAAACAATGATGTGAGGTTAAGGAGTTTAGAGGCAGATGATTTTGTGGGGAAATCATTTGGAGGCAAGAGTTCCAAAGTCCAATTCAGTCAAGGGTATGTACTGTAGGAGGAAAACATGGTTATATCATGTTATTAAGATTACAATAACAAAATACTAGTCCAAATAAAGAATAACTAAAAAATTGACTTAGAATATGTAGTAGGAAAATGGGCTTTACTTACATTTGATAAATATGATTTCTGTACAAACAGTTTTGAATAAACTGGGGGATACCAATGCTACAGTAAAAGCCATTGTCACAATAATTTTCACATTGAGAAGACTGGGCACCAAGGGAGAAGTTACCATAGGTGCAAAGTGTGCTGTTGCTGTAGAGACCAGAGCTGAGAAGGGTCACCTTCCTTGTCACAGTTACATGTGTTATATATATTTTTTTACCATTGGGTGATACATAGGGACCCTTTCAAACCTTTGCCTTCATGCCTACAATGTATCTAGATATGCCCCTGGGCCTACTCATTGTAATGTGGTATAAAATGAACTGGATGGTATTATAATGTTACATACTGTAATATGAACTGTGGCACTGTATTGTGGCATAGTATGAAGTGGAGGCTTTATAGTGTGGCATAATATGAATTGCAGACACTGCAAGTCATAGTGTGGATTGGGGGTACTGTGTTGCATAATATGTACTGGCAACCTTACTATGTAACAAAATGTGAACTAGGGCACTGCTATGGTTCCTAAAATAAACTAGGGTACTACTATGGGGCATAACATTAACTAAGACACTACTACAGTTTAGAAATGGACTTCGGCAGTATTATGGGGTATACAATTAACAACTGCTGTGGAGAAGTGTCTCTCTAGGAGTATTGATACAGGGACTCCTTCAAAATGTTGCTGTGGGTCCCAAAAAGTTCTGGCTATGCCTCTGCATGGTGCTATGTGTTTCTACTGGAAATATAAAAATGAACTTTGCACTTTAAACTCTTTTTGTCATTTTGTCATGTCTCATTTAAATATTGAGAATAAAATTCTTAACAATTAAGTATATGCAATTCTGTAGACAGTTGATGACAGTAGTACTCTAGTTCTATGAAGTAGATGAATACTTAAATTAAAGCAAAATAAATGAACAATAGATACAGATGTGTCCTCATACAAGTAGCTTCAATATGCCATGTGATTGGGGTCGTAAGGCGTGAGTGAGCAATCAGATCCGCAACACTCTGCCGGCACCGATTTGTTTCTGCATCTTTTTGCAGGAAATGTTCCAGGAGCATATATTGCAATTATGCAATTAAATACCAAATGCTCTGAATCTTGGGAGCACTCTGCACACGCTGAAAACTTCTGAGTAGCTCTCATGCCAAAAAGCCCAGCACTCAATCGTACTTCCCAAGAGAGAAAGTATATAACAAAAACGGATAAGGAAAATAGAAGCATGCATCCTAAATACTGGAACACTTCTAGAAAGTTGGCATGAACAAAAGTGACCAAGACAAAATGAATTAGTACTAATGAACTGGATTTGTTAAAAAAGATACAAATTTATTATATATTCCACATGATTAGTTGTTGCAACATATAAAATTATTCAGTAAGGGCATATCAAAGCACTGCTTATAATAAAATTGATTAAAATTATCACATGAGCTGGGACTTGTAGTTCATCTTAGGAGTCTAGACTCAGTCCTAGGAAATACATGGTAAATAAATTTTACCAACTGTATTGGAAGATGCGCGACCACTTGTAGCTTGGTTATGGACTCCGCATAGTCCTATTAAAAGCTCCGGTCCAGCCGCAAATGTCCACTTTGCCATAATATTTCCTTACTTGGACTTCTAGGCTTGTCTCCAAATGTAGTAGATGAATCCAAAATTGTAGGCCCAGCTCCTCCAGCACCAAAAACTACACCTTCACTGCACAGTCCTGCACCATGTCAGCATGGAAGACAACCAACATAGAAAGTGGGGCTACAGGACAGATGACTTTATATAACATTACTGGTAATGCAACACGTAAATTGTAGTCTTTGTTGGACACTGCATACAGTCACGTGACATGAAGACTGAATATCACAACAGCTAATTAACATTGTATCTATTAATAACCCATCACTAACCTAGCTATAAAAGAAATTCAATTTATAAGAAAACCAACCCACACACAGTGGCACAAAAAGTCACCTTAGACAGGTAAAGAACTGATTTCAAAATGTTTTTGTACACTGGTCTATTTATGTTTTCTTATCAGAATACACTGAGTTTCGCCTCTTAGAAGGGCATCCAAGTATCCTTGATGCCATTTCATCTGATCAAAATGGCTGGATATCGTGATTAATGACCGATGGTCGATATCGCTGTATCCATTTAAAGGGTATTTTGATTAGCCGAAATTGGACTCGCGATAATGCAAAAACACATGGGATCAGGTATAAATCCCTTATCTCATGTGTCATTGCGGCTCTGGCAGGCCACTTATTGCAGATTATGCTTTGGGTACAATACAACAATTTCAAAACCAGCGCCCCAACTCAATAGTACAGTAACAGATGTTAAGATGGTCCCCACCACCTTTTAAGGTCCAGCAATATAGTATACAATATTAACAACTGTGCGCACCCTCTTAGATATGGGAAAAATTAAGAAAAAGGTGTATACGTCACAATGTTCAATAGGTCTCAGTTTTATATCTGAAGAGTCAATTTAAAGTCCAAATTCCTCGTTTTCATCCGACCCGAAATTAATTCGACATCCGTGCCCTGCTTGGTTTATCAACCCAATCTCCCACCTGATGGGATAATAGCTCCGTATTTAACCAGATTTACAGGGTTGTCAATAAATGCCCACCCAAACAAGCATGGTTATATCACACCGATACCTCCCAAATTCCTTGGGTGTCGTGTCTGTGTTTGGACACGCAGTGTCCAAGCGCTCAGTCTCCTGGTCTGCTACGGTCTCCCCGATCTGCTCACCAATGCATTTCTGCTCCCCTGGGAGCCTGTGGCACCCAAAGCATAATCCCCAATATAAGAGTCAGCATCGGGGGAAGCATCATGCCACATCAGGGCGAATTGGATAGCCCCCAACTATACAACTACCTGCAGTCATCGACCGCGGGTTATTGGATACCCCCTTAGCATGTTAAAATGATATATTTTGAAATATCTTAGTTGTGCTAATGACAGAAAACATACAACGTGCGAACAGAAGCAGTAAACACACATTTTGTAAATTGACAAGAATGTGTACAGACGAGAGAGAGTCACATAGTAACACAACAATAAAACTACCTGCTGCTGTTCATGAAACATCTCTGCAGCAATACGCAAGCTACAGCTGTTGCTTTTTCCCCCAACATGCACTGATAACGTCTATTAATCAAGCATTTTACACAACTCTAGTTTTACATTGGACACAGAGAGAAACGATAGGAAAACAGGAATGGAAATGAAATGACTTAATGACTTTTAGACGGCGCAGTCATATTTTATTTTACTATTTTATCTCTAATGATAAATACAAGTAACTGTAATGTTCCTTTAACTTTATTTTCAATTTTGTTTTACATTAGGAGCCCAATGGCTTCATTATGTTGTCAGTAATGTGTTATGTTTTGTCAAATTCATGTGCCATTCACTGCACAATGTTCTTCTATTCATCCTAGCAGTAGTAAAACTATTTCTTTTTTACTAGAAATGAAACCTACAACAGATGTTCCCTTTCCAGCAAAACACTCTAACATGTGTCAGTCTTTGATAAAATTATGTTTTTTATTATAAATAGGAATACTTTGCTAGTAAACAGCCTGATTTTATTTTTTAAGAATTAAATGCAAGAGGGCTGATGCTAAGTTGAACGTCCGTTTGCTGGTGGAACATATGGTCTTTGTTTTCACGCTGGGGATGCTACGGGACCAAGCACACAATAGCCGTAGGTGAATTATCGGGGGGGGGGGGGGGGGGGTTCTGGGTGCCGGGCAATGGTATATAATACGATTACTAGAGCTGCCGCCACAACATGCAGTGTAAGGGACAGAGCAGAGCTGCTGCACATGCCCAGTGATAGCAATTTCTTCTACCAAGTTTGCTGTGTGTGTGGATCTGAGACCTCAGTCAGTGCACTGGACTAGAGAGTAGCTGCCAGGAAGAAGAGACAGGAGCCCTACCATTAGGTGGGAGAATGTGTGCTTATAAAGCTCAGTTCAATCTCCTACAGGTTCTATTAGGTATGTGTACTTATATATTATGGGATAGATAGATATATAGATATATATATATATATATTATATATTAAAGCATGCAAGATAAGTTTTAAATAATGTTGTTGACCTAATTTAATCACGATAAATGACAACTATTGAGCTGATTTTGAAAGTGAAAAAAAGAAATTAATGTAGGTGTTTATTTTAATACTGTATACATGTTGTAGTAATATGTATCCAAATTTTCTTTCACTGAAAGTACTATAATATTCTCTGCAACAGATTGCTACTTTCTTACAAATTCCCCTAATGACCTCTAATAAAAATGTGAAAATGATGCAGTAAATTTGAGTAACTACTGACACAGAATAACAGGCAGCTATAAATGCATTAATACTTCATGTCGCCATATACACAGTAGCGCCGTGCTTATTGGCTGCAAAGACTATGCCTGGTTATTTGCATTTACACAAACATGATGTTTCCCTTAATAATAGGATGCATCGTGGGTTGCAAACATATTTACAGTACATGTCACACATACTATGCTCTGTGATTGGTGTAAGGATGAATGCGCCTATACTGGCACCAATCACAGAGCATACTTTCAGCGGGAAGAATTCCCTTTGTTTGAATGTGAATAAAAGAGCATCTCAGTCACCGCCCGCTACCCACTTTGCAAAGCTGTTTCCTCGTAATCAGACTTGCTGTGTGGATCGTCTCCGACCTTTGAGAAATCTACTGATAATTTGCTCTCTGTTTCTGCATTTGAAAACTTCTGCTAGCCTCACGTGTTCCAGCTCATTGACACAGTTTTTTCATACAGTATTTGATCGGTAATTCTTTCATTTACTGTTTACAATTATTTATATACTTACATGAATATCCTTACTGTAATGTCCCTGTGCATTGCCCCTTGGCCTGTAAAACGTATGCCATCTCTCACTCCATATCCGAGCGCTGCCATGTGCTGGGGGTTCACGGTCAGCGGCCATTTTGTCAGGTTGCTATGCGATCGAGCTCAGTGTAACGTAATGTGCATAGACTTTGCTTACAGTATCCCGGTGTATTTTAGCTAGGGGATTGTGACGCTCCTTCAGCATTGCCCCTTGGCCTGTAAAACTTATGCCATCTCTCACTCCATATCCGAGCGCTGCCACGTGCTGGGGGTTCACGGTCGGTGGCCATTTTGTCAGGTTGCTATGCGATCGAGCTCGGTGTAACGTAATGTGCATAGACCTCGCTTACAGTATCCCGGTGTATTTTAGCTTGGGGATTGTGACGCTCCTTCAGCATTGCCCCTTGGCCTGTAAAACTTATGCCATCTCTCACTCCATATCCGAGCGCTGCCACGTGCTGGGGGTTCACGGTCGGTGGCCATTTTTAATGTGCATAGACCTCGCTTATCCCCATAGGCCCCTGTGTTTTTTAACTACCATATTGAGATGCACATTTCTAGGCCTACAGTATTTAATATACAGTAAGCAGCATTGTTGTTAGGCAATAATTGAAGAATTTACATACAGTACTGACATGTACTGTATGTAATGCTTGTACATCATGTCAGTCGCCCCTTATGCTGTACACTACTGTAAGTCTCACAGGGCCATGCACTTCCAAGGAGGGTTATTTACTGTATCTGTTTTATACAGGAAAGTAATTGCAGTCCATAACACTGATGTGGTATTTTCAGTACTGTACAGTATACAGTACTAAAATTTGAACATCAGGTACTGTATAGTAAACATGTACAGTATTAACTTTTATCATAAAACTCTTACAAATTTTCAGATGTGTATATTTTAGACTACAATATTCACAAATGTTTTTTCTCCATACAGGAATTACAGTTGGACAACATGCCAGTAACTATCAACAAAACTATGAGCAAGATAATCGCCAACATGAAAAAAGAAAAGAAAACCATCAAAGAGATCCATGCATGGCTCAAGGAAAGTGGCATTATAGTCACTTTAGAAACGGTGCGCTATCATGCTTTCGAGAGAACAACGCCCAGATTTGTATTTCCTACAAAATGCACATGGTACATACTGTTCAGTACTGTAATGTTTAAATGACTTGCTGTACACAATAGACAATTTTTTGGAAATAAAAAAAAACACTTCATCTAACTGTGATTGTGCTGTTCATTAATTCATATTTTTAATACTGTATTGTACTGTAGGAGAGTGCAACAAATTGTGGCGGAACTAACTCGTGAGGATGATGAGCATACTGCTTTGCAAATAAAACAAATTCTCCATTCCAAGTATGACCTGGACATATCGGCCACCAGCGTCAGAAGGATGCGACGGAAAATGGGATGGACCTTTGGCGCAACAAGGTAAAATACTGAAAGCAGTATAAACCATACAGTAAATGCACACTTATTCACTGTTAATAATCCCTTGATAAGTGATATAACAATGCCATAAATCATTATACAGAGTGTGTACTCTATACTATATACAGTATGTGTGTGTATGTGTGTATATATATATATATATATATATATATATATATAAAATCTATCCCAAAAGAGATACCTACTGTATAGGCACTCAGAGACAGCAATGAAGCATTGCCGGTTTATTGTGATGATTACATACTGTGTGTGTGTGTGTGTGTGTGTGTGTGTGTGTGTGTGTGTGTGTGTGTGTGTGTGTGTGTGTATATATTTATACACTGCTCAAAAAAAAAAAAAGGGAACACTAAAATAACACATCCTAGATCTGAATGAATGAAATATTCTTATTAAATACATTGGTCTTTACATAGTTGAATGTGCTGACAACAAAATCACACAAAAATTATCAATGGAAATCAAATTTATTAACCCATGGAGGTCTGGATTTGGAGTCACCCTCAAAATAAAAGTGAAAAAACACACTACAGGCTGATCCAACGTTGATGTAATGTCCTTAAAACAAGTCAAAATGAGGCTCAGTAGTGTGTGTGGCCTCCACGTGCCTGTATGACCTCCCTACAACCCACACAAGTGGCTCAGGTAGTGCAGCTCATCCAGGATGGCACATCAATGTGAGCTGTGGCAAGAAGGTTTGCTGTGTCTGTCAGCGTAGTGTCCAGAGCATGGAGGCGCTACCAGGAGACAGGCCAGTACATCAGGAGATGTGGAGGAGGCCGTAGGAGGGCAACAACCCAGCAGCAGGACCGCTACCTCTGCCTTTGTGCAAGGAAGAACAGGAGGAGCACTGCCAGAGCCCTACAAAATGACCTCCAGCAAGCCACAAATGTGCATGTGTCTACTCAAACGATCAGAAACAGACTCCATGAGGGTGGTATGAGGGCCCGATGTCCACAGGTGGGGGTTGTGCTTACAGCCCAACACCGTGCAGGATGTTTGGCATTTGCCAGAGAACACCAAGATTGGCAAATTCGCCACTGGCTCCCTGTGCTCTTCACAGATGAAAGCAGGTTCTCACTGAGCACATGTGACAGACGTGACAGAGTCTGGAGACACCAAGGAGAACATTCTGCTGCCTGCAACATCCTCCAGCATGACCGGTTTGGCAGTGGGTCAGTAATGGTGTGGGGTGGCATCTCTTTGGGGAGCCGCACAGCCCTCCATGTGCTCGCCAGAGGAAGCCTGACTGCCATTAGGTACCGAGATGAGATCCTCAGACCCCTTGTGAGACCATATGCTGGTGCGGTTGGCCCTGGGTTCCTCCAAATGCAAGACAATGCTAGACCTCATGTGGCTGGAGTGTGTCAGCAGTTCCTGCAAGATGAAGGCATTGATGCTATGGACTGGCCAGCCTGTTCCCCAGACCTGAATCCAATTGAGCACATCTGGGACATCATGTCTCGCTCCATCCACCAATGTTACACTGTACCACAGACTGTCCAGGAGTTGGCGGATGCTTTAGTCCAGGTCTGGGAGGAGATCCCTCAGGAGACTATCCACCACCTCATCAGGAGCATGCCCAAGCGTTGTAGGGAGGTCATACAGGCACGTGGAGGCCACACACACTACTGAGCCTCATTTTGACTTGTTTTAAGGACATTACATCAAAGTTGGATCAGCCTGTAGTGTGTTTTTCCACTTTAATTTTGAGGGTAACTTCAAATCCAGACCTACATGGGTTAATAAATTTGATTTACATTGATAACTTTTGTGTGATTTTGTTGTCAGCACATTCAACTATGTAAAGAACAAAGTATTTAATAAGAATATTTCATTAATTCAGATCTAGGATGTGTTATTTTAGTGTTCCCTTTATTTTTTTGAGCAGTGTATATATATATTACTCTGTGTATATTGTAATGTATGTACAGTTTAATGTATACAGTAGGTATATAATACAGTATACTGCACATACAGTCTACTGTATATACAGTAATCTCTTTCATTACTGTATCTGATTCATTATTTTTGGCTCTTCACAGGATATCTCCCATGATAAGAGATGTGAACAAAGAAAAGAGAGTGGAACAGGCACGGCGATGGATTGAGAGTAGTGAAACATTTCATGATGTCATTTTCACAGATGAATCGTCTGTTGCCCTTGAGCGGTTCTCCAGAATGTCATTCCGGAAACGTAACCATATCTCATTAAAACCACGCCCAAAGCATCCATTGAAAGTCCATGTATGGGGAGGCATACAGTAACACGATTAGGAGCTGGTCCCCTATTATTTTTCGAAGGTACAGTACTATACTTTATTCTGTGCCTGTGTTCTGTAAAAATACATGCTGTACTGTAGAGTACATGTAATGGCACAATAAAATGAGTTGCTTATTAATGAACAACATTTTTTTATTTCTGTAGGGATCATGGATAAGAAATTTTTCCAAGAAACAATAGTAGAGGGATGTATGGTGCCATTTGTGAATAAATATTACCCAACTCACCATAGGATATTCCAAGACAATGATCCTAAACACTCCGCCTCAGCCAAATTTATGGAAGAGAAAGGTATGAATTGGGAACGCACACCACCAGAGTGAGTATTCTTTCAACAGTATACAAGTAAAAAAAAATTATAGCACTCTAGTTCTGTAAATGTATTTTTTGGTTTAATAAACAATACAATAACATATGTTTAATTTTCTCTATTTAATGTCATTAATTGACTAACTTTTTTTCTATACTCTTTTTTTTTTTTTATAGATCACCAGACATGAATCCAATTGAATTAGTGTGGGCTCAATTGAAGAGGTACATTAGGAGTGTTGCGAAGCCAACAACAAAACAGCAGTTGTTGGATGGGATAAATAAATTTGGGCAAGAAGTACTCACACCTGAACATTGTAATAATTATATAAATCGCCTGTATAAAGTATTACCTGTTATAGTCGAAAGAAATGTCCAAGCCACAAATATGTAGTTCTGTACTGTATTTTCTGTTTAAAATTTTAAATTGGTGCATTATTAAAAAAAGTTTATAACATTGCCTTTGTCTGATTATTGCATAAACTAATGTAGACTATTATACAGTAGTAATGTTATTGATGTGTATGAACAGTTCTGTTTTATAAGTCCTGAATAAGAGTACTGTATAGTACATGCAATCGGATGTTGTAATAAATACTTTTTTTTACACGTTAATATTGATGTTTTTCCAATAAATATTCCATTATACAGTATGGTACAGTACAGTACATGGGGGTAACTGTACAGTATGATGTGCCATTATGGGGGAGAAATACTGTATCCACTAAATGTACAGTAAAATGTTTTTTTCTTATTATAAACACACAAATGCATCCCAGATGGAAATCTGCTATACACAGCAGACAGCTTATGGTGACAGAACTTACCTACTGTATCCCCACCCATAGTCGTGGTATATTTTAGATTGCCTAATGAGACACTCCTGCAGCATTGCCAATGATTCATGTAAAACCTGTGTGCAAACAGTATCTCTATTGAATGCAAAGTACAGTAAGGGTACAGTATACAATATTATCAGAGCCATACCTGACCAACATGATGCCCTAGGCTAGATTTTGGATGATGCCCTCTTGCACAGATGCTAGTTCCGCCTCTAACCCTGCACCCCTTTCCCAGCACCATCACCCATTTTGGTGCTCCTACCCCCTATAATTTAAATAGGAACAATGTGCACATTTAGTGCCAGCCCAAAACAGTGCATGTTCTAGCTGGGAAGGGGCATGGTAACACAATAATTCCTTAAGAGGAAATGACACAACACAGTACTGCAACTTTATTCACATTATATCATGCAGTAGTGTCTCTTATTCTCATTACATCATATGATAGTACCACATTACTCCTAACAGTATTGCCCCTTATTCACATTACACCCCACCACTTTGATCTTTATTTACATTAGACCACAGGTTCTCAAACTCAGTCCTCAGGACCCCACACAGTGCATGTTTTGCAGGTCTCACAGAATCACAAGTGAAATAAATGTGTCAGTGAGTAATTAATACACCTGTGCACTTGCTGGTTTACCTGCAAAACATGCACTGTGTGGGGTCCTGAGGACCGAGTTTGAGAACCACTGCATTAGACCATGCAGTAGTGCCCTTTCCTTATGTTATGCCAGAAAATATTGTTGTACACCTTATACACATAATGCCGCACATTAGTAATGCATTTCATATTTAAATTTTCAGATTTCATTTCATAGAGCTGCAGTCACACACAGAATATAGGCATGTACTGTAGCATCTCAATTTATTCAGCAGAAGCTGATTATTCCGGTTTGGCTAGTTTGCTGCCTCTGTATATTACAATACAAAAAAATAATAGTGTCAGTGAAAAAAACACCTCATGACAGATACTGTACACAAGCTCATGTCTAAATATGGTATATGCAATTGCGGTCGAATTCCGGCTGGAATTCGACCGTTTTTAAATTCGACAGTCGAATTCCGGCCGCCGGGGCCGGACTTCGACATATTCAATAAAAAACGGATTTGACAGTCCCGCTGTCGAAAAACTGACCAATTGACGGATATGTGCGTCCTGTATTCGACTTTTTGGACGGCACAAAAGTGTTTAAAAAACCCCGAAAAAAAATGCGTGGGTTGCCCCCTCCTAAGCATAACCAGCCTCGGGCTCTTTGAGCCGGTCCTAGTTGTACAAATACGGGGGAAAAATTGACAGGGGATCCCCCGTATTTTCAGAACCAGCACTGGGCTCTGCGTCCGGTCCTGGTGCTAAAAATATGGGGGACAAAAGACATAGGGGTCCCCCGTATTTTTAACACCAGCTCCGGGCTCCACTAGCTGGAGAGATAATGCCACAGCCGGGGGACACTTTTATACTGGTCCCTGCGGCCGTGGCATTAAATCCCCAACTAGTCACCCCTGGCTGGGGTACCCTGGAGGAGTGGGGACCCCATAAATCAAAGGGTGCCCCCCATCCAGCCACCCAAGGGCCAGGGGTGAAGCCCGAGGCTGTCCCCCCATCCATGGGCTGCGGATGGGGGGCTGATAACATTGTGTCAAAAAAAAGAATATTATTTTTTGCAGCACAACTACAAGTCCCAGCAAGCCTCCCCGCAAGCTGGTACTTGGAGAACCAAAAGTACCAGCATGCAGCGGGGAAACGGGCCTGTTGGTACCTGTAGTTCTACTGCAAAAAAATACCCAAATATAAACAGGACAAGCACACCGTGATAGTAAAACTTTATTACATGCATGCCGACACACACATACTTACCTATGTTGACACGATGTTCGGTCCACTTCTCCAAGTAGAATCCACGGTGTACCTGAAAATAAAATTATACTCCCCAAAATCCAGTGTAGCATCTGTCCTCTTCTTTTTTGTAATCCACGTACTTGGCAAAAAAACAAACCGCATACCCGGAAAACGTCAGTTTTTTGGACAAAAAGTGCTGTATTGTATTGTTGAATCCAATTCGACATGTTTTTTTTTCCGAAAATGCCCGTTTTTTTACTTTTGCGGCAATTCTACCGCAATTGCAATGGCTAGGGGACTTGGCCGCTGACTTACTGTACTGTACCACATCCCTGACTTTAATGAACCACACTGTTGCTTAAGCTCCTTGTTTTGGGTCTGTATACTATACATTATACAGCATTTATTATTTGATCATTCTACGGGACCTCATTGCCTCTGTGTACTGTTATTTTAGTGAGGGGATTATGACGCTCCTTCAGCATTGCCCCGTAGCCTTCAAGACTTCTGCTATCTCTCACTCCAACTCCGAGCTCTGCCTACCACGTGGTGGGGGTTCAGGGGCGACGGCCATTTTGACAGTGTGCTATGCGATCGAGTCCAGTGTACCGTAATGTACATAGACCTCGCTTATCCCTGTCGCCCCTGTGTATTTTAGCGAGGGGATTGTGACGCTCCTTCAGCATTGCCCCGTAGCCTTCAAGACTTCTGCTATCTCTCACTCCATCTCCGGGCGCTGCCTGCCACGTGGTGGGGGTTCAGTGGTGACGGCCATTTTGACAGTGTGCTATACGATCGAGTCTGGTGTACCGTAATGTACATAGACCTCGCTTATCCCTGTCGCCCCTGTGTATTTTAGCGAGGGGATTGTGACGCTCCTTCAGCATTGCCCCGTAGCCTTTAAGACTTCTGCTATCTCTCACTCCATCTCCGGGCGCTGCCTGCCACGTGGTGGGGGTTCAGTGGTGACGGCCATTTTGACAGTGTGCTATACGATCGAGTCCGGTGTACCGTAATGTACATAGACCTCGCTTATCCCTGTCGCCCCTGTGTATTTTAGTGAGGGGATAATGATGCTCCTTCACCATTGCCCCGTAGCCTTCAAGACTTCTGCTATCTCTCACTCCATCTCCGAGCACTGCCTGCCACGTGGTGGGGGTTCAGGGGCGACGGCCATTTTGACAGTGTGCTATGCGATCGAGTCTGGTGTACCGTTATGTACATAGACCTCGCTTATCCCTGTCGCCCCTGTGTATTTTAGCGAGGGGATTGTGATGCTCCATCAGCATTGCCCCGTAGCCTTCAAGACTTCTGCTATCTCTCACTCCATCTCCGAGCGCTACCTGCCACGTGGTGGGGGTTTAGGGGCGACGGCCATTTTGACAGTGTGCTATGCGATCGAGTACCGTAATTTGCATAGACCTCGCTTATCCCTATCGCCCCTATGTATTTTAGCGAGGGGTTTGTGACGCTCCTTCAGCATTGCTCCGTAGCCTTTGATGCCCCTGTGTGTTGGCGAGGGGATTGTGACGCACCTTCAGCACTGCCCCGTTGTCCGCAAAATCTATGTCATCACTCGCTCCATGGCTGGAGCAAGGACTCCATGGGGTAAGGAGTTACAGGCGGTAGCCATTTCGATTGAGTCTGCCCTGCTACAGAATTGTATGTGTACCGTATGGTGCATAGAACCTTAACAGTACATCTGCTCCTGCAGCTTTGCCCTGGTTTATGTGAATTAAAAAAATTAAAAAGTGTCTGGAAAAAACTAACATGCATTCGTACTGTACAGTACTTTAGGAATCGAACACGGAACTCTGAGTATAGGAAGCGGAACACTTCACCACTTCGCCGCAGACAGATGAATAAATACATCAGTTTTGATTAAGCCATAATAACTACGGGATTAGGATGCTAACATACTGTACAATATTCCTAATATCATTAGGCAATAATGAACTTCTAACACGTCCATTTGCGTCAGTGTACACTACTGGTTTTATGTTGCTTTGTCTGCGGGATTCACCGTAACGAGACGCACTAATAAAGTAGTCCTTACTATACAATATACAGTATTTCAGTATTGTATTTTACGGGAGCCCACACGCATGCGCAGTGGTGATTGTAAAAAGCGACATCTGGTGGATGATCGCAGGTATTACACGTAAAGGTAACGCCAAACGTCTGTCTCCGTGCAATTAGATAGCCTCTCTGTGACTAGGCGCGCCTCCCTACGCCCCAGTACGCTGCGTATGCTCGATAGGGACAAACGCCTCAGCCACTCAAGATAAAGGTGGCTACATCTGTATACAGATGTGTCCAGTTACTTTGTTGCTTGAGGTGTACTGCAGAATGCCAATTTCCATGCATGTTCCTGACACCATACGCCATACTGCGCCACCGTTCGCAGCATGTAATCGTATGGGATTGTGGGTGTGAATGCTGCAAATACAACCAGCAATGGGCTCCTTTTTCGTGGCATACATGCTGCAGCACACGCAAAGAAGGAGAAGGGTAAGGAAAGGGGAAAGGGAAGGTCTGTGGTGGCTGAGGTGAACTGTGTGGATAATATAGAGTGGAATCTGGAAACCTAGAAAAAGAGGGTGCAGGGTTAAAGTGAAGTTGGCCAATGAGGCAAGGGCTCGCAGGCAGACCGTTGGAGGCTACACATCACCCATTGAATTGCTGAATTATGAAGACCCTCTGCTGATCATCATACCTTTAAAAATGTTGGAGTTGGGACAACATGTGTACGATTCAGGTGCCCCACCCAGGACAGGTGAGTGTTTGTATTTTTACAAAGAGTCACTGTTTTTTTACTGGCGGCCCAGTTCCATTATAGTTACCCATGCCTAAATAAAATCATTTCACCTAGTTTTAATCATCCAACAAACCTGTGTAAATATTAGATTTCCTGGGTTAAAGGAATATTATGGCAAGACTAACTACTGTATAGTGGCTTGAATGATCATAAGTGTTTTTGCCACTCCTGCTAGGACACCTATGACCAGGGGCAGATTGGGAACTTAACATGGGCCCTCATTCCGAGTTGTACGCTTGCTAGCTGCTTTTAGCAGCATTGCACACGCTAAGCCGCCGCCCTCTGGGAGTGTATCTTAGTTTAGTAGAATAGCGAACGAAAGATTAGCAGAACTGCTACTAAATAATTCTTTGCAGTTTCTGAGTAGCTCCAGACCTACTCACAGATTGCGATCAGCTCAATCCGTTCAGTTCCTGCTTTGACGTCACAAACACGCCCTGTGTTCGGCCAGCCACTCCCCCATTTCTCCAGACACTCCCGCGTTTTTCCCTGACACGCCTGCGTTTTTTTAGCGCACTCCCGGAAAACGCTGAGTTACCACCCAAAAACGCCCCTTTCCTGTCAATCATACACCGATCAGCAGAGCGACTGAAAAGCGCCGCAGAATCCACAGCAAAACTGCTAAGTTTTTAGTTAAATAACTAAGCGCATGCGCCCTGCGTGCCTTGTGCATGCGCAATTAGCAACAAATCGCAGCATAGCGAAAATCGGCAACGAGCGAACAACTTGGAATGACCCCCATGGTTCTGTAAAAATTGTAGAAGTATGGGCAGCACCAAAGGTATACCATGTAATCATGGAGGCAGCACCACCCCTAACAAGTCAACAAACAAAACAGGCCCCACATGCACATCGGCCCACCGTGTATACTCCCTGTCAGCCCTATGGTCGATCCGCCCCGGCCTATGACACCTATTTTTAGTCTAGTCGATGCACATATTGTGAGTCCTAATGCAAACTTTCAAGACTAAAATTAACCAAATTATTGTTGATGTAATTTTTTTTTTTTCAAATTAAAGCCAAGCACCAAAATACAGCAACATCTCGGCCATAACCAGGACAGGATGAGGAGGTGGCAGGAAAGTAATGTTACAAATGTGTCTTCCTGTGAGGCAACAATACACAGCTTGGAATTGTTCACAATTATTTTTTCCTTTTGTGTAAGGCCCACTTTCTGCTGGAACTTCCTCCTACCTTCCTCTGTATCCTTCTATCTGGTCTCAAACTTCCACACAGCCTGACATCCCCAAAGACCCATTGTCACCTCGTGTGTGTGTGCGTGCATGTGTGTGTGTGTGTGTGTGTGTGTGTGTGTGTGTGTGTGTGTGTGTGTGTGTGTGTAGCCAGTAATGATTATCTGTAATGCACAATTAACAAAATAAACATTATGAATTTAAAGGAATATATACTGTATACCTCCTTTTGTCCAAATTTTTGTTTTTGATCTCATGGCTTTTTTAAACTGATTCTGTGAAGGCCCGTGATTTTAAAACAAAAATGTAATAATTTATTTTCTTCTTGTACTACAATTAAAAGCCCCTGCATATTGTAAGCTTGCGAGCAGGGCCCTCCTACCCCTAGCGCCTGTCTGTTATTACTAGAGATGAGTGGGTTCGGTTCGTTGAGATCGGAACGCCCCCGAACTTTACACGGTTCCGAGGCAGCCTCGGATCTACCCGCCTTGTTCGGTTAACCGCTGTCGTATTCTCACGAGATTCGTATTCTATATAAGGAGCCGCGCGTCCCTGCCATTTTCACTCGTGCATTGGAGATTTTACGGAGAGGACGTGGCAGCGTTCTCTCCCCTAAAAAGCTCCATAATCTGTGCTCAGTGTGCTGAAAATATCTGTGCTCAGTGTGCTGCAAATAATCTGTGCTCAGTGTGCTGAAAATATCTACGTTCTCTGCCTGAAAATGCTCCATATCTGTGCTCAGTGTACTGCAAATCTCTGTGCTCAGTGTGCTGCATTGTGGGGACTGGGGACCACCAGTATAATAATATATACTATTCTATAGCTTCTATACTGCTTGTCAGGACACATGTGTCACAGTTACACAGCTCTGTACTGATATATATATATACAGTAATATATATATATATACTATTTTATAGCTTCTATACTGCTTGTCAGAACACGTTTCACAGTTGCACTGCTCTGTACTAATATATATATACAGTAATATATATACTATTCTATAGCTTCTATACTGCTTGTCAGGACACGTGTCACAGTTACACCGCTCTGTACTGATAGATATATATATATATATATATATATACAGTAATATATATACTATTCTATAGCTTCTATACTGCTTGTCAGGACACATGTTTCACAGTTACACCGCTCTGTACTGATATATACAATAATATATATACTTTTCTATAGCTTCTAGTATTACAGTGCAGCATTTTGGTGACCAACAGTATACATATATAGTACAGTACAGTAGGCCATTGCTATTGATATATTACTGGCATATAATTCCACACATTAAAAAATGGAGAACAAAAATGTGGAGGGTAAAATAGGGAAAGATCAAGATCCACTTCCACCTCGTGCTGAAGCTGCTGCCACTAGTCATGGCCGAGATGATGAAATGCCATCAACGTTGTCTGCCAAGGCCGATGCCCAATGTCATAGTAGAGAGCATGTAAAATCCAAAAACGAAAAGTTCAGTAAAATGACCCAAAAATCAAAATTAAAAGCGTCTGATGAGAAGCGTAAACTTGCCAATGCCAATATGCCATTTATGACACGGAGTGGCAAGGAACGGCTGAGGCCCTGTCCTATGTTCATGGCTAGTGGTTCAGATTCACATGAGGATGGAAGCACTCATCCTCCCGCTAGAAAAATTAAAAGACTTAAGATGGCAAAAGCACAGCAAAGAACTGTACGTTCTTCTAAATCACAAATCACCAAGGACAGTCCAATTGTGTCGTTTGCGATGCCTGACCTTCCCAAACATGATAGTATGATGTGTGTTTGAATTTACAACACACAGATACACATTAATTGAGTTGTACATTTTTGCAACCTTGAGTTCTTAATAAATGTAGCAATGCTTAAATATTTAAAGTGTATGGTCTGAAATACTGTTCACAAAATTCTTAGCTTCTACCACAGAAGCACATACTTTTGGAGATGGTAAAACTACCAATGTTGTGTATTATACGTATAGGTTAACAGCTGTTAATCATGGAATGCCTGACCGGCCTTTCACTTACTGTGCTTACAGAGTTGACTGATGAAACAAATACCCTGCCTGCTCACTGTCTAATTGCTTAACTTGTCAGGAGAGGTTGCTGCAAGCCAATATTATGTAATAGACAGCAGCAGAGCACAATTTCAGACACTTTATATGACGAATAAAGCAAAACTCCACAAGATTGGTCAAGGCACCTGAGCTTAGATTTTTACAGCCCAAGAGTTTGTTCTATCACTGGTTGAGTGGTGTTATGTGGTCCTGCAGAGGTGGGGAAACTCACCTCCCCCACGACCGCTCCCACTTAGCATGCCAAAGGCGTGTGCACCGCAGAAAGGGGTGTGGCCTCACAAGGAAGGGGCATGGTCACACAAAATTATCCCCAATTCAAAATAATGCCTCACAGTAGCACAATCTAATTCACATTGCCCGCCATACTAGTGTCCTTTATACACACAATGCCCACAATAGCAGAGAAATTTACACACACAATGCCCACAGCAGTGCCCCCCTCCTAATTTTAGATTTGATTCCCAATATAGCAGTATATGTTGAACAAACTTTGCTCACCTCTTTTATGTCTTCTATGTGTCCCTTCTGCTTTCTTGTTTCCTTTGTCTGTCACTCTCCTCATGTGTCCATATCTTCATCCTAGGTATCCCTTACTCCCTATATGCTCTCCTTTGTGTCTGATCATCTGAATATTTCTCTTTTTTACTTACCCCCTACACCTTACTCCCCATCTCACGCCCTGCACCTCTCACTCCCTCCCCATCTCACGCCCTGTTTCTCTCATTCCCCCATCTCACACTGGCACCTCTCACTCCCCATCTCACCCCCTGCACCTCTCACTCCCTCCCCATCTCACCCCCTGTTCATCTCACTCCCCCATCTCACCCTGGTGCCTCTCACTCCCCCATCTCACCCCCTGCACCTCTCACTTCCCTATCTCACCCTCTGTTCCTCTCACTCCCCCATCTCACCCTGGCACCTCTCACTCCCCCAACTCACCCCTTGCTCCCTCACACTCCCCAACTCACCCCCTGCTTCTGTCACTCCCTCCCCATCTCACCCCCTGCTTCTTTCACCACCTCCCCATCTCAGCCCCTGCTTATTTCACACCCGCCCCCATCTCACCCCTTGCTTCTCTCTCACCCTCTGCATCCTGAGAGCATAGACTCTGGAGCATCGGGTCTCCTGCATCAGTGGCTGTGGCCTGGTGCATCGGGTCCCCTGCTTTTCTCAACCCCTGCATCAATGGCCATGGCCTGGAGCATCAGGTCCCGGCTGTGGTGTAAAGCTGGCAGTGGCCGCCAGACAGTCCTGGCTCACGGACCGGCTGCTATTGAAAAGAAGTGAGGCCACACTTTGTATCTGATGCCGATTGTGCGCCATTCACAGCTCAAGGACCACCAGCTAATGAGAAGCTGTCACTTGGCAGCTTCTCATTGGCAGGTGGTCCACGAGCTGTGATTGGCTCCTGCCAGATTTTAAAAAAGTTGCCCCTTCTTTTCATTGGTGCTGCAGCCGGTCCACAAGATGGGATTGGCTGCCAGCTGCTGCCAACTTTACAATCCAGCAGGGACCTGATGTTGTGGCTGGGCAGAGGCAAAACTGGTTCTGCCTGCAATTAGAGGTGATGGAACGCAGTTACGCCCCATTTCGGACCACTTTATCAACTGGTTATGTGCATCATTACACTTATGCTCAGCTGGAGTATCCAGAAGTGGCAATGGAGCCAGAACCAGGAACCAGAATGGGCATGGTGCCTATTTAAGTAGATGAGGACCCTATTCCTAGGTGGTTTCATCCCATTGTGTGTGCAGTATGTAGGCACCCAGGACATTAAGAGTCCCTATAACACCATGAAAAGCTAACTTGAGTTCATGCCACTGTGACTCCTGGCTAGAGAAGCAGATACAGATGTAGCAGGACTTGTCCAAGGTATTTTAAATATGTGGATTGGGATATCCCAACCACATTGGCCATTGAATGTTCACAGTGCAAACAAAATGCAGAACAGACAACAACTTGCACCGGCCATGCAGTGTCTGGCCCAAGCTGAGTTTTAGCAAGGTCATTAAGGTGTATTAAGTTGCTGTAGTTGAGGCAGAACATCAGCATAACTTTGCCATTATAGACTACATTGAGGTTTATCTGCCCACACAAGAACCTAGTCCTACGTAACCTCTGTGGTACCTAAATATGCAGCTAAGTCTGTTTATTGCTTCTAGGTCCTTTCAGTCAGCTAATGGGAACCAAAGAAGTATACATATTGGCCTAACATAGCTCTACAGCCACTCTCAGACATGTTGAAATCAGCCACAATGCTGCAGGTGGGTTTGGCTCCTTTTATAAGCATCATGATTAAGGCAGGTTATAGAAAACTTTTTTAACATACTGTACAAACATGCCACTGATTTGGCTGTCTGTTGATTTTGTGTGATGTTGGTGCGAGTTTGATCGATCTGCCAAACACAATTCTTAGTAAATCTGGGATTTGCATTTGTGTTCATGTAAAGGATACAAGGTTTGGTCTGATGGTGCATTGCAGCGATTGGAATGCTAATTTGCGTTTCACCTACACATAGAATTTGCCTTAAGTAAATCTACAATTTGCAAAGTTGATGTCAAATCACAAAAAAACATCAAACTGACACAAATCGACCTTAAGTAAATTTCCCCCTTAATGTTATATCTAGAGATGTGCAGCGGGCATTTTTCGTGTTTTGTGTTTTGGTTTTGGATTCAATTCTGCGGTCATGTTTTGGATTCGGACGCGTTTTGGCAAAACCACCCTTTTGGATTTTTGTCGGATTCGGATGAGTTTTGGATTCGGGTGGGTTTTTTTTCAAAAACCCTCAAACACAGCTTCAATAATAGAATTTGGGGGTAATTTTGATCCTATAGTCTTATTAACCTCAATAACCATCATTTACACTCATTTCCAGTCTATTCTGAACACCTCACACCTCACAATATTATTTTTAGTCCTAAAATTTGCACCGATGTCGCTGGATGACTAAGCTAAGCGACCCAAGTGGGTGGCACAAACACTTGGCCTATCTAGGAGTGGCACTGCAGTGGCAGACAGGATGGCACTTAAAAAAATAGTACCCAAACAGCACATGATGCAAAGATAAATAAAAAAAGAGGCGCAAGATGGAATTGTCCTTGGGCCCTCCCACCCACCCTTATGTTGTACAAACAGGACATGCACACTTTAACAAACCAATAATTTCAGCGACAGGGTCTGCCACACGACTGTTGCTGAAATGACCGGTTGGTTTGTGCCCCCACCAAAAAAGAAGCAATCAATCTCTCCTTGCACAAATTGGCTCTACAGAGGCAAGATGTCTACCTCATCCTCATTGTCCGATTCCTCTCCCCTTTCACTGTGTACATCCTCCTCCTCACAGAGTATTAATTAGTCCCCACTGGAATCCACCATCACAGGTCCCTGTGTACTTTCTGGAGGCAATTGCTGGTAAATTTCTCCACGGAGGAATTGATTATAATTCATTTTGATGAACATCATCTTCTCCACATTTTCTGGAAGTAACCTCCTACGCCGATTGCTGACAAGGTGAGCGGCGGCACTAAACACTCTTTAGGAGTACACACTGGAGGGGGGGCAAGTTAGGTAAAATAAAACCAGTTTGTGGAAGGGCCTCCAAATTGCATCTTTTTCCTGCCAGTATACGTACGGACTGTCTGACATGCCTACAGTGATGCTGTCACTCATATAATCCTCCACCATTCTTTCAATGGTGACAGAATTATATGCAGTGACAGTAGACGACATGTCAGTAATTGTTGGCAGGTCCTTCAGTCCGGACCAGATGTCAGCACTTGCTCCTGACTGCCCTGCATCACCGCCAGTGGGTGGTTTTGGAAATTTTATCCTTTTCCGGCATTTCCAGTGGCGGTAGAAAATGAAGGAGGAGCTGTTGGCGGGTCACGTTACGCTTGACTTGACAATTGTCTCACCAGCATGTTTTTGAACATCTGCACACTTGTGTCTGCCAGAAAGAGAGATACAACGTAGGCTTTAAACCTAGGATCGAGCACGGTGGCCAAAATGTAGTGCTCTGATTTAACAGATTGACCACCCGTGAATCCTGGTTAAGCAAATGAAGGGCTCCATCCACAAGTCCCACATGCCTAGCGGAATCGCTCCGTTTTAGCTCCTCCTTCAATCTCTCCAGCTGCTTTTGCAAAAGCCTGATGAGGGGAATGACCTGACTCAGGCTGGCAGTGTCTGATCTGACTTCACGTGTGGCAAGTTCAAAGAGTTGGAGAACCTTGCAGAACATGGAAATCATTCTCCACTGCGCTTGAGTCAGGTGCATTCCCCCTCCTTTGCCTATATCGTAGGCAGATGTATAGGCTTGAATGGCCTTTTGCTGCTCCTCCATCCTCTGAAGCATATAGAGGGTTGAATTCCACCCCGTTACCACCTCATGCTTCAGCTGATGGCAGGGCATGTTCATGAGTGTTTGCTAGCGCTCCAGTCTTTGGCACGCGGTGGCTGAATGCCGAAAGTGGGCCGCAATTTTTCTGGCCATCGACAGCATCTCCTGCATGCACCTGTCGTTTTTCAGAAAATTATGCACCACCAAATTAATTGTATCTGCAAAACATGGGACGTGCTGGAATTTGCCCACATGTAATGCATGCACAATATTGGTGGCATTGTCCGATATCACAAATCCCCAGGAGAGTCCAATTGGGGTAAGCCAATCTGCGATTATGTTCCTCAGTTTCCGTAAGAGGTTGTCAGCTGTGTGCCTCTTACGGAAAGTGGTGATACAAAGCGTAGCCTGCCTTGGAACGAGGTTGCGTTTGCAAGATGCTGCTCCTGGTGCCACCACTGTTGTTGCTGCGGGAGGCAATACATCTACCCAGTGGGCTGTCACAGTCATATAGTCCTTAGTCTGCCCTGCTTCACTTGTCCACATGTCCGTGGTTAAGTGGATAGTGGGTACAACTGCATTTTTTAGGACACTGAGGACACTTTTTCTGACCTCTGTGTACATTCTCAGTATCGCCTGCCTAGAGAAGTGGAACCTAGATGGTATTTGGTACCGGGGACACACTACCTCAAGCAATTCTCTAAGTCCCTGTGAACTAACGGTGGATACCGGATGCACGTCTAACACCAACATAGTTGTCAAGGCCTGAGATATCCGCTTTGCAACGGGATGACTGCTGTGATATTTCATCTTCCTCGCAAAGGAATGTTGGACAGTCAATTACTTACTGGAAGTGGTACAAGTGGTCTTCCGACTTCCCCTCTGGGATGTCGATCGACTCCCTGCAGCAACAACAGCAGCGCCAGCAGCAACAGCAGCAGTAGGAGTTCCACTCAAGGATCCATCGGAGGAATCCCAGTTAGGAGAGGACTCGTCAGACTTGCCACTGACATGGCCTGCAGGACTATTGGCGTTCCTGTCTAAGGAGGAAATTGACATTGAGGGAGTTGGTGGTGTGGTTTGCAGGAGCTTGGGTACAAGAGGAAGAAGGGATTTAGTTGTCAGTGGACTGCTTCCGCTGTCACCCAAGTTTTTGAACTTGTCAATGACTTCTGATGAATGCGCTTTAGGTGACGTATAAGGGAGGATGTTCCTAGGTGGTTAACATCCTTACCCCTACTTATTACAGCTTGACAAAGGCAACAAATGGCTTGACACCTATTGTCTGCATTTCTGTTGAAATAATTCCACACCGAAGATGTGATTTTTTTTTGTATTTTGACCAGGCATGTCAATGGCCATATTCCTCCCACGGACAACAGGTGTCTCCCCGGGTGCCTGACTTAGACAAACCACCTCACCATCAGAATCCTCCTCGTCAATTTCCTCCTCAGCACCAACAACACCCATATCCTCATCCTGGTGTATTTCAACAGTGACATCTTTAATTTGAATATCAGGAACTGGATTGTGGGTGCTCCTTCCAGCACTTACAGGGGGCGTGCAAATGGTGGAAAGAGCCACCTCTTCCCGTCCAGTGTTGTGAAGGTCAGACATCGCACCCGCCAACACATTTGGACTCTCCTTGGGGATTTGTGATTTAGAACGCACAATTCTTTGCTGTGCTTCTGCCAGCTTAACTCATTTCATTTTTCTAGCGGTAGGATGAGTGCTTGCATCGTTATGTGAGCTGAACCACTAGTCATGAGGAACATAGGAGAGGGCCTTAGCCGTTCCTTACCACTCCGTGTCTTAAATGGCATAATGGCAAGTTTACGCTTCTCCTCAAACGATTTTAATTTAGATTATTGGGTCATTTTACTGAACTTTTGCTTTTTGGATTTTACATGCTCTCTACTATGACATTGGGCATCGGCCTTGGCAGACGATGTTGATGGCATTTCATCGTCTCTGCCGTGACTAGTGGCAGCAGCTTCAGCACTATTCAGCACTATTTTACCCTCCAAATTTTTGTTCACCATTTTTTAATGTGTGGAATTATATGCCAGTAATATATCTGGAATTAGACGGCAGTAATGTCTGGAATTAGACACCACTAGATAGATACCAGATACCACTGTGACTGGAATGATGATGACCTATGCACAGTGACAGGACACTACCACAGCACCCTACAGCAGCAAGATGCAGCACAAGACACTGTACTAGTATTAGTACTGTAGTATTACTGAGCACCACAATGCAGCACAAGACAATGAGCAGTGATACTGAGCACTGATGATGATACTACTGAAAACTGACACTGAGAAGCAAGATGCAGCACAAGACACTGTACTAGTATTAGTACTGTAGTATTACTGAGCACCACAATGCAGCACAAGACAATGAGCAGTGATAATGAGCACTGATGATGATACTACTGAGAACTGACACTGAGCAGCAAGATGCAGCACAAGACACTGTACTAGTATTAGTAATATACTGTAGTATTACTGAGCACCACAATGCAGCACAAGACAATGAGCAGTGATAATGAGCACTGATGATGATACTACTGAGAACTGACACTGAGCAGCAAGATGCAGCACAAGACACTGTACTAGTATTAGTAATATACTGTAGTATTACTGAGCACCACAACGCAGCACAAGACAACGAGCAGTGGTACTGAGCACTGATGATGATACTACTGAGAACTGACACTGAGCAGCAAGATGCAGCACAAGACACTGTACTAGAATTAGTAATGTACTGTAGTATTACTGAGCACCACAATGCAGCACAAGACAATGAGCAGTGATAATGAGCACTGATGATGATACTACTGAGAACTGACACTGAGCAGCAAGATGCAGCACAAGACACTGTACTAGTATTAGTAATATACTGTAGTATTACTGAGCACCACAACGCAGCACAAGACAACGAGCAGTGGTACTGAGCACTGATGATGATACTACTGAGAACTGACACTGAGCAGCAAGATGCAGCACAAGACACTGTACTAGTATTAGTAATGTACTGTAGTATTACTGAGCACCACAATGCAGCACAAGACAATGAGCAGTGGTACTGAGCACTGATGATGATACTACTGAGAACTGACACTGAGCAGCAAGATGCAGCACAAGACACTGTACTTGTATTACTGAGCAGCAATAAGCACTGATACTGAGCACTGATATTGAGAATTGCCACTGAGAGAACATAGCCACGTCCTCTCTGTACTCTCCACAATGCACGAGTGAAAATGGCGGCGATGCGCGGCTCTTTATATTAAATCCAAATATCGCGAGAATCCGACAGCGGGTTGATGACGTTTTGCCTCATTTGGGTTTTCCAAGTCAGGCAGGAACAACCGAGCCTGCCTCGGACCCGTGTAAAAAACGTGGAGTTCGGGGGGGGGGGGGGGGGGGGGTTCGGTTCTCTGAGCACCAAACCCGCTCATTTCTAGTTATTTTGTTTGCTCATGAGTCATATTTCCACCCCATCCAGATACTCCTAAATTGGTAGAAATTAATATCCTAATTGACATGGCAAATTAACTAAAATAAATAGCTGTAAAGACCTTAGTGTCTGGATTTCAGGACAGGTCTGGCCACAACATTTTACTGATCCCTGAAATGCTAGTGATCTGTTAATTAAACAGTGATTTATTAAACCTTTAGGTAATGTATTACAGGTATTTCTCATTATTTCAGTGAGAATTCCAATATAACATGGATAGTCACTCATGTATGACGTTGATTAGCTTCAATAGCTTTACATTTTCTATGTGGAGTTCTGTCTCAGCACTGGTTTGTATGATGGGCTGTACACAGGGGCGTATCTACCCATTGGCCAGGATGGCACTTGCCAGGGGCACCAGCTGAGGAGGGGGCACCGCCCAGCAGTGCCACCCTTAACCAATGGGTGGCATCGCCTGGGCTGGAGGATCTCACAGTAGGCAGGAACAGTCACCAGTGTTCGGCATCGCAATGCACTAGTGAAGTGTCGGGAGCGCCTGGCAGCAAGGGTTGCTGGGAGCTGTAGTTTACTTTCACTTTCTTCACAAAGTGTGGTGCGGTGCTGAAGTGTGGTGTACCTGCCTACTGTGCAATGCTCCAGCCCAGGCGATGCCTAGCTCATCACACTAGGTACTGCAACATATTAATTGATATGTGCTTCGAGGGGGGAGGACTATATGCATGGAGCGGAAAGGACTATATGCAGGGAGGGTAAAGGACTATATGCATGGGGGGAGACTATGTGCTGGGAGGGGAGTGGACTATATGCAGGGGGGGAGACTATGTGCTGGGAGGGGAGAGGACTATATGCAGGGCGGTGGGAGACTATGTAATGGGAGGGGAGAGGACTATATGCAGGGGGGAGACTATGTGCTGAGAGGGGAGAAGATTATATGTAGGGGGGCTATGTACTGGGAGGGGAGAGGACTATATGCAGGGAGGGGGGAGACTCTGTGCTGGGAGGGGAGAGGACTATAATCAGGGGGGGAGACTCTGTGCTGGGAGGGAGAGGACTATATGCAGGGAGGTGGAGATTCTGTGCTGGGAGGGGAGAGGACTATATGCAGGGAGGGGGGAGATTCTGTGCTGGGAGGGAAGAAGTCTATATGCAGGGAGGGGGGAGACCATGGCTATGTGCAGGGAGTGGGGAGACCATGGCTATGTGCTGGGAGGGGGATGGGGGCTATGGCTACGTGCTGGGAGGGGAATGGAGATTAACGCTATGTGCTGGGAGGAGGACTATGGCTATGTGATGGGAGTGGGATGGAGACTACGGCTATGTGCTGGGAGCGGGATGGAGACTACACAGCTATGCGCTGGGAGGGGTGGAGTTTATGGCTATGTGCTGGGGACAGGAGGTTATCTACCCATTGGCAAGGATGGCACTCACCTAAAGCACTGGCCGAGGAGGGAGTGCTGCCTGTTGTGCCATCCTTGGCCAGGGTGTGGAATCACTTAGTAGTGGCAATGCCTGGGCTGGTGGTTCACACAGAAGCCAAGAGCTAGCGTCGGTGTTCAACACCACAGTGCACCATAGTGAAGAAACTACTAGAATGCTATTGTTATTATATCACTACATCACCACTACTAGATAGTGCACAGAGATACCTTTTCACTGCCATTAATATTTGATTATACCCCCTGACTGCGGGTGGCATCGCTGGGCAGTGCCCCTCCTTGGCCGCGCCAGGCACTGCTGATTTCTCCACAGTGTGACAAGGATTACTGTGTGGGCATGATGTGCAAGGGGCACTAGTGTGAGACATAGTGTGTATTAGGGGTACTACTGTATAATGTAATTTGATTTGGGAGTACTATTGTGTGGTCATGCCCCTTTCCCACAATATCATGTCCCTTTTCTGCACATGCACTTTCCGTATTTCAAATATGGGAAGGAGGGGGGCGCCAGAACCCTTACTTTGCCAGGGGCAGCTGGTCCACTAGATACACCTCTGGCTGTACACACCAAGTACAATATATTGTGAACGATAGACAATTCTGTGTTTAAAAACAATCATGTTATAAATGAGCTTTTGAAACCTGTTAACCTAATTGATGTTCCTGATAATCTGTAGCACTCAGGGACGGCATAGCACGCTGCTGTAGTTTAACAAGATTTAGTTGTCTGAACTTCTGTTACCAACCCAACCTGACTTCCTTGTCTTCCTATGTCTATAACCTAAGCTCTAGCAGCACGGTGAGACTACCATTTTCTATTGGTCGTCATAGGGTCATAACTAGGGGTGAGCAAGTGGTCTTGTCACCCCATGGCAGTGGTACTTGGCATGCACGGTGCCTGAAATATAACTATGCATCCTACACACCCACCTGGAGCATCACCAGGTCATCCTTGGGATCATCAACATCTCCGTGGTCTTTGTGGAAACCCTGAGCATTTGTTAGATGCTCCAGCGCATGTGTAGACCCCAAACCATCAGAGAATAATGACCATCGAAATAGTATCCACCTCTGAATTAGCTCCAGTGAATGATCATGCATCATTTGATATCTATTCCTGGCATGTTAGCTAATATATAAAAAAAAATACTTTTTTAATGGCACATAGCACTAAAATCCAGATTCCACTTTATTATTTACTAATCACACAAATCAGACAAAAATAAGCAAAATTCAAACAAACAATAATGACTTTAATCCTGTAAACCGTAGACGGGTCTGTTTTTTTCCCCCCTACGTCAGTTCTGTTTACAGAAGTGCCATCAAACTCCTCGTCTGTCCCATCGACTTTTTTTTTTTAAATCTTCAAATCTAATTTACATTTTGTTCAAAATATTTTTTTCTTGGAGACAGTTGTCCACAGCTCAGTGACTCCTCTGTTCAGTGTACTTTAATTTCAAGCTTTCAAGTCTTTTTCAATCCCATTCAGAAGTAAATTTTCAGAGAAAATTGAGCTCTGTCATGGATGAATTAGTACAATAATAGTTGGTCACATATCTTGCATGAAACGTTTCAGAGGCAAGGCAAATGAGAAGGAAATGAAATTCATTTCATACCTCTTCAAGCACGTTAAAAGACTTTCTCTCCGAGTAATCTGTAGAGTACCACTAGCTTATCGGCGGTGTGCATAACTACCATTACATTATACCTTGTCAGTGTCACATTCCTCTATACTGGGTGACTGCGTTACCTAAATTAATTACACCTGAAATGTATGTCACGAAAATTACGATCCCCACATATAAGTCACCTTCTATCAGATATAAATATATATGGGGTCGCGTACACCCAACAGTAAACCATAAGTATATTGCAAGTGACCATTTAAGGATACAAAGCCACAGGTGAGGGTGATTTCAACTAACCATAATAAATTACATTGGGTCAACGTTATTCCTTATAATACATGTTTCCCCAATGAGCTCTCCTTTAATACAATTGTGACCTGAACTTTTGTAAGATAATGATGGTACAATATATACTGTAACTGCAAGATTGATTCATGTAAATGACATTAAATATACTACTTTTGCCAATTTCATAGTAAAATAACTACTTTTATGCATTAATATCAATTTACAATGAAGGGCTAAATGTAATAGCGGGCGAGTTGTGGGACTTAGGGCAAAATTCAGCATGAGTTGTAGTTTTGTGAGAAATCACAAAACGACTACTCATTTCTCTAGCATGCGGGGGGCCGTCTAGCAAAGGGTGAGGACGAACTGCCTGCCGGGTCCCCCCCCCCCCCCCCCCGCTGAAATGCAAGTGTAAATGATCCATTCACACCTCAAGGGTTGCCCCATGTCTTTGCAGCCTAGCTGCGAAGGCAGTCGCCGGGCCGCCATGTCGCCAGGCCGCCATGTTTCAGGTCATAGCGGCTGCATGGGATGTCACACAGCCGTCGCAGCCCATCCCAAAAACGGTCCAGCCGCCCCTCCATTGTCCGGACTGCTCCTGCCCATGCCGCAATTCCACCCCCCAAAATGATGCATTTTTTCCCCCCTGCTGCCCCCCTGCCACCAGTTTAAGATCTCACATCTGATGATTCCTAAATAATGGCCAATTATCTCCTAATTCCTTTTGACTCCCTGTCAAACGTAACTACAGCTTGACTTTTAATTGTTCACAATAATTGACATTGCATTCAGGGCCGGATCTAGACCTTGCGGCGCCCGGGCAAACCAATAGGGGTGTGGCTTCATGGAGAAGGGGTGTGGTCAGTTATGCCCCCTGTAGCTGTGCCCACAGTAGTATTGCCCCCAGTACAGTGCCCACAGTACTGTGCCCCCTGTAAATTTCCCCCCCCCCGTAGTATTGCCCCAGTACTGTGCCCCCTGTAGAGTTGTGCCCCCAGTAGTATTGCCCCCAGTACTGTGCCCCCTGTAGAGTTCTGCCCCCAGTACTGTGCCCCCTGTAGAGTTGTGTCCCCTAGTTGCGCTGTTTACAAAAAAATTAAAAAAATGAATACTTACAATCCCCGCTCCTGTTTCCCGACCGCTGCTGCCCTCTGTCTCCGGCCACCGGCGCCGCTCCTCGGATCTATGGGAGAGACATCATGACATCTCTCCCATAGCACCGCATAGACACTAGAGGTCAATTATGACCTCTAGGGTCTATGTGCCGTTCCCACAATGCAGTGCAGTGCGAAATTGTGATGACTTCATCGCGCAGAGCACCGGGCATCTAAACAGCACCGGGCAGCACCAGTAGCGGATCTTGCCATGGTGGCGGCGTCCTCCTGACGGCGACCTCTGGAAGGCAGCGCCACTGGCCAAAATCCTGCTTGCCCGTAGCAAGATCCGCTACTGATTGCATTAGTCCTTATAAGGGCATTTATATTTACCAAGAAGATGTTGTGGTATCAACAAAAACTAAGTATACCCAGGAATGAGGAAAGGGTGACAGCATCAGAAATCTACTTGCTTCCTCCATTTTTAAGTGCAAAAACAGTCCAAAAGGTTTCTATGGTGGCGGTTAAATTGTCAAACTTACCAAGGTGTAGTATCTAAGGGACGAGATTTGATCAATGATCCTCTCCCTGTATGTGATTCTTGATAAATTCCGGCAATACGTAAATTCTTACTGCTGCACTATGACTTATAATTATTGGAACAAATTCCCAATAGATGGTAAAAATTCTCCCTATTGCACAATTAATCCTAGCAAACAATGAAGCAATAAGCAATTGTATGCAATGACATCAGAACCAATTGCTTACACTGTACAGATTATTTGCATTTATGCATGCATTAGTACCTACAGATGCAAATTTAGTTGGAGTAGACCATGTGGCTGCATGCTCCTCCACTCTGGTGATGCATGTTCAGTGGCAGACCTACATTTTTGGGCCCTGAAGCTTAAACTGTTATGGGGGCCCCTTCACAACCAGCAACAATCCAACAAGGTCCAAAGGTCAATGCTGCCCTTGCAAGGACCTCGAGGTCCAAATGGTGGAGAACGGGGTGGTGGGGTGGAGTCATGGGCCATACAGTGAGCCCCTTCCCACCAGCCTGTCTCTGCAAGGACAGATCAGGTTTTTGGCACAGTGAGAGTCTGTGGGGGCAGATGTGATGAGTGATAGAGTCTGTGGGGCAGATGTGATGGGTGACAAGGTGAAAGTCTGGTTACAGCCTCGGCCCAAAGCCCCACGTCCTTTAATGTTTACCTCTCATGGCATTCCCCACTTCAATAATCACCCTCCAGCACCACCCTTCAGTAATCACCTCACAGAACCCCCATTTCATTAATCACCTCACAGCACTCCCCTCCCCCTTCAACAATCAACTGACAGTACACACTGCCCAGCACCAGCAAAATGACCTTATCAAACACCTCCTTGTATCCTCCTTGTATGCTCCTTCTCACCTTTCATTGCTCCCAATCTCCTTCCTAGGGCAGGCCCTCTCAGGCCACAAAGGTAACACAGAGAAGTTCTGTAGGCTGTCGGAAATTGTAGTTTAAAATGGATACAAGTTTCATGCATATAGAGAGAGCAAATCACAGAGCTAAACTACAACTCCCAGCAGCTCTTGTGGTACTGAGCGATGCGCATCCAAGCTGTAATAGCAGCTGTGCTGTACTAGAGGCCTGGTTGTCACGGTGTTATTGGTGACAAGCTACAACCATACAGTACATAAAAACAAGAAGTGAAAATGGGCCCCTCCGGGACTAGGGGCCCTGAAGCTTAAGCTTCATTAGTGAGGACAAAATCTTGGATTTGCGTATGGGATGTTGTAACCAGGGTAGATGAGAGACAACGGTCATTGGCCAACTGGAGTGGGCGGGTGGCAGTATGTAGAGAGATGAGGTTGGAGATGTATGGTGCAGTGGAATTAGAGAGGGCCTTATATATGAGGGTGAAGAGTTTGAAGAGGATTCTGTGGGGAATGGGAGCCAGTGTAGGTTTTGTCAGAAGGGAATGAGATGGGAGCGTAGGAAGCCAGTGAGGAGAATGTTGCCATAGTCAAGCTGTGAGATGACTAGTGAGTGGATAATAAGTGTAGTCGAACTCTGGGAGAGAAATGGCCTGATGTAAGCAATGTTGTGTAGCTGGATCCGGCGGGATTGAGCCAGAGATTGGATGTGGGGGAGATTAAGGAGAGTGAGGTGTCAAGAGTGACACCCAGGCAGTGGAGTTGGGGAACGGGGAAGATGCTAGTGTTGGCATATTTCCAGCAAGCTTCAAGGCACCATATGTAACAGAATGAGACTACAGGCCAACTCACCAGAATCGAGTCTCACTTGCCACAACCCAAATCGGACTCCAAATGTTTCTAATAATAGATATAAAATTACAAAATGTAACAGTCAGCAAAAACAGAAAATGTGCCAGATGTGCTCCAGAATAACCTGCAAAACAATGGACGTACCGCTTAAGTACTATTAGATGTATGTAGCATATTTCCACACATTCTACGCTTACAGAAACCTACAGATAATTTCAGTACAAATGTTGCACTTTTGTTGTGTTGGAATAGTGTTATATGTTTTTTACAAATAATTTTAAAATATATATTACATCCTACCACTCTTCCTATTTAAAGTGCTGGCCTTATTCAGTCTCCCCTTTATGTTGGTAAGTTTGTAAAGTTTACTCTAAATATCACCAACCTCAGAATCTGGCTCACAGTGTAATGCAAGTTATGTAGCTTTTAAAGTCAAGCACAACAAATGTTTTTTGGGTGGAATAAGTGTCTTCTGTATGGTTTCTATATGTTTCAGAAAAATAATGAATGCAAATGGGATTAATCACATATATTTTATTTTAATGAAAATAGAACAGACGAAAATATTTGGATCTTTATATCACAAGGGAAAATATATTTTTTGGAATGTTCCTCAACATTTGAGCCTCTTAACATTCCAATCTGCTGTCATCCATGGTCCCTCACACTCTGCCTTGGTGAACTAGTCAGAGTAGATGTTGATGGGGTCCCTCCTTTGGCCACTTGAAATTGATGTACTGTACTTGTGGTTACAGTAAGTGCTGTGTATTACCTTCTTGAAGACTCACAATTGCATCACAAATTTTGTTACTTATCAATTGTTGATTTGCACTTTCACAAATGGCTTGTGTGAGGTCTTCCATACATCTGTTCTTTAGTCCTACAGTGTTTCTCAGTCTTTTCTAGTGAACTAGAATGCTACAGTATAGTGGCACAAGTCTGCTTGTGTACAAGTGTTCTTATGCATATTATTAAGTGTCCTGTACACACTGACCATTGATAGGTCTGCTGTGGTCTCTTCTGTAGGCTGTTTTTCCACCAAAGCGGAGAAGATGCCCTCCTGTGGCTCCTCATGCTCTACTGCTGGTGGCCATGTGAGGGTGAAATTGCTGAAAGAGTAGTGCGCTACTGCGAAGGCTCCAAACATCCTGTTATTCATGGAGGCTTCATGTCCTATCCCAAGATGGCTACTGAGCATATGCAAGGACCATCTTATATTTACTGTGTAGAATGACATCGTATGAGACAGAAGTCTTCTGCTTAGCTCCTATGAGAGACCTGGTTAAAACCTGCTATAAAGCTGTTTCAGCATCCCTGCACTCCTACCCATTTCAGTATACACTCACCAGATGGTGAGCAATATGAAACCCCACTCCTTGCAAGCTCTGCGCCTTCACCCATATACATGTAACCGTGAGTAAAGCTGTACCTGCTATCTATGAAGCAACCAACATCACTGGTCAAGTAACTGGTCTGTTCATAGTTTGAGTCATCGTCCCTTACATGCACCAGTGATGGACCAATAAATTGATAGAACAACTTACATTATGTGAAAGACAAGAAAATGTGTTAGTATTACTCTACCCAATGTAACATTGTAGAGTGCAAACACTTTCAGTAATACAGAGCTTGTTTTCTAGTATTGCTGGCATGACAATTGTCTTTGGTTTGTTATCATAAACAGCCAAGGTTTTAAAATAATATACTGCAATTTTGTGTAAAATATAATTTTGTGTTACTTTCAAAAATATGTTTGGCAATTGTCAAAAGGTAAACAAACAAAGAGGAAGGGGGGTGCTTACACACTAAGCGATAATATAAACTACATTTCATTTTGACCCTTCCTGAGTGACATCATTTAATTTATCGTTAAGTATGTATGCCGCTGATGACGAGCGATGCACGACTCCTCGCTGTCGGCCGTGCATGCAGCTCAACTTGGTCTGTTGTCCAAAAACTGATTGCTAGGCCCGGCCGTGGCATGATGTCATTGAGCGATATTGTTTGCATATTACTCAGTGTCTGCACACTGCCGCCGCCCACCCCTGCCCTGGAGGGGAAACACTAGGCAACGTCGCTGATAGAGCATATTGCCTAGTGTGTACCCACCTTTAGGCTACTCCTAAACAAAACAAAACAAATAAACACACATGTAATTGGCCATAATTGTGTTGCAGGATCTCCAAGAAAATAATCACATCATCAGCATTTGTCCTAACAATGTAGAATTTTTTTTTCATTATTATTGTTTTTATTATTATTATTATTATTATTATTATTATTACTATTATAATTATTATTATTATTATTATTATTAATTAAAAAGCTCAAAATGTATTTTAGATAATCATTTTATATGGCCCTATGCTTTTTTTATATGGGCCAGGATAGCAGAACATTAAGTGTCGCAATTACTAGTGTTTTGGCATCAGATTCAATATTATTTTTATTTACTGAAATGTGCTTTAAAAACAAGCTCAATTAAGATAAATTGTGTTCTGTTTTTTTTTTTTTATTAACTTTTATTTAGTTAGATTGTGTTTAGGTGAGACGGAATCATTTTCTTGTTTTGGACATATACAATGATGAATTAATAACTTTCTTTTGCAAAATACAGAATATAAAAACTTCTTTTTATGTAATTTACCCGGCTGACACTGAGAGAGTGGTCTATCAATATCATACACATGAAATATCTGGTGCAGGCGCTCCTACTTATATGAGCAGAACTGAATTTGGAGTGTTGGTCATCCATCAGTCCTACTTCTACTCAGTGCCCCACCGTCAGTTTCTCCTTTACTCTGCTTGTTTCAGTTCTCTACATTCCTCTTGACAGGGGTCCTCATTCCAAGTTGTTCGCTCGCTAGCTGCTTTTAGCACCAGTGCACACGCTAAGCCGCCGCCCTCTGGGAGTGTATCTTAGCTTAGCAGAAGTGCGAACAAAAGGATCGCAGAACTGCTCCAAAAAAAGTTTGTGCAGTTTCTGAGCAACTCGAAACTTTCTCCTATCTAGCGATCACTTCAGACTGTTTAGTTCCTGATTTGACGTCTTGCGTTCGACCAGCCACTCCCCCGTTTCCCCAGCCACTCCTGCGTTTTTATCGAGCACGCCTGCGTTTTTACACACACTCCCCGAAAACGGTCAGTTTCCGCCTAGAAACACCCACTTCCTGTCAATCACTCACCGATCAGCAGTGCGACTGAAAAGCGTTGCTAGACCTTGTGTGAAACGGCATAGTTTTGTGTGAAAGTACGTCACGCGTATGCACTGCGCACCATATGCATGCGCAGAAATGCCGCTTTTTCACCTAATTGACACGCTGCAACCGAAAGCAGCTAGCGAACAACTTGGAATGACCCCCATGGTCTCCTGCGTTAACAGAAACACACACTAATGTTCACAACTGTTTCTTCCAGAGCAAAGATACTTTGTGTGCCAGACACAGTTATAGACTATCACAGTGTCTTTTCCCTTGACACCAGTGTACATCTGGTCCCCGTCCTCATGTCTCTCTAGTGACTCTGATCCTACTGTATCTGTTGGCCCATCTTGTAAGTATAGGCTCACTGGTTGCTTTTTGCCCCTACTCCTGTCGAAGTCAAAAATATTACATAAAGAGAACATACAAACTACACACATCATAAGTCGCTATACTTGCAAATACGCGCAGCGAGCACAGCCATATATGGTAACACATGCATTTACATGGACATGCCACAGAGATGGATTCGACACTTATTTCATACAGTACATAATTATAATAATATCAAGCGCCAGACATCATGATGATTTAGAATTGTATATAATGAAGTAATGTCATGTATGTGTATTATTTGAACAAAACCAGATAGACCGGTCATGTTTACTATTGAAGCAATCAGATTGATGTGTAGATTCATTTGATGCTTGTTGTGAAGTTGTGGGACATTGCAGCGGATAATTATGATTACATGTATAAAAGCTAAAATCACTTTTATTAGAACAATACATAGACCAAACAGGTAGTGGACAGGAAACTCAGGCCAGTCCTCTGGACGTCCCCAAGGCTGAACCTGTTCAGCATATACAAAGAAACTAGTGACTCATCATGAATGAGAGAGAGTCCCCTCCCCCAAACTAGATAACACCTTGCTGATCACACAGAAAGGCAGTTCCTGTTTTGGTCTCAGAGGAAGATGGAGTCCCAGCATTACTTTATAGAGAGAGAGAGAGTGATATGGAAAGACAAATTTATATAACTTAAGGATAATGGTATTGTATGCTGGCATGTAACTGTATGTAACTTTATGTATTAACTGCTTACTGTGTGAGTTGTAATCATGTAACTATAGGTATACTGTACTTTGTAATATATATTGAATCCATATCCTTTTAATAACAAATATATACATCAATGAGCTTTGGAACTCAGATAATGTGTGGGTGTATTGTTTTCTATTATGGGATGCAGTGTTTTGCGATGTATAGCGCACATTCATGGGATATGGTAATAAGAGATGCAGGCATTTACAATATATAATAGAGCGGGCATTTTAAATATTTGTGAGAAATCAATTTGGCATTCTTAGATTGGTGCTCGTCCGGGATATCACGTTCTTAATGATGCACTGTACATTACAAACGCGGCTGTAATTGACCGGCTCTGATGGAAGCATCACAAAGCTGATGAAAATAACATCCACGTTAATATATTGTTGTGTTATCAGTAAGCCGCTGATATGAAATTCAAGGGACAATGTGTTTCTCATAATATTTAAGATGCTAAAATGTATTTTTATTGTTGCAAAACAAGGTTCAAATAAGTCATATTGTGTTTGATTCAGATTGGATTGTTTTTCTGGTTAAGTAGGTTTAAAAGTATATTTAAAAGTTGATGCATAGCCTTGATATAGTTTTTATTTTTACCTCAGGCCTAAAATAACTTCTGGTGCTTGTATGATGTGTGATTTCTTTGTGACAAAGGAAGCCGCATGGTCTGTCCTCCATTTTGGACTAGCCCCATGGCCTGTCCACCATTTTGTGTAACCCTCATGGATGTGGAAGGGGGAGGAGCAGCGGCCATTTTGGGAAGTTAATTTTCTAAATGGCTGATTTTCACTGCTCACAATAATCAGCTTTTCTTGGTCACATTAAACACCATTTATGAGTTACCAATGCATTTATTTAACCCATGCCATAGTCAATTACAAATAGTTTCAGCTGGGCCTACTGAGAGTTAATAGATGAATACTTGATGTAAGAATTACACACAGATATAATAAAGTTTTTTTTTATTTTACCTCTAGGATTTAATTAACTCTGCTTGCTAGTTTAGAATAGCCATTGAAATTTTAATTAACCTGTCCCACTACCCTCTTGAACAGGCATATGAACCTCTGTTGATATGCAAATTAGAGACTTTGAAGGAAATGCATTCATTCAGTAGGTGTGTACTGTGTTGGGGTTCTATGAGAGTCAAGTGGTATATATATATATATATATATATATATATATATATATATTATATATAATATTATTATAATTATGTGTGTTTTTTAGTGATGAGTGGATTCGGTTTTACTCGGTTTTACTCGGTTCTCAAAACCGAATCTTATTGGCTCACTTATGTCACGTGTTTTGGATAGCCAATAAGATTCGGTTTTGAGAACCGAGTAAAACCGAGTAAAACCGAATCCGCTCATCACTAGTTTATATCAGTGTATGTACTGCAGGATAGCTATCCAATCTGAATCATATCATTTAAATTATTGATTATTGCTAGATTCATTATAGATCTGTGTGAAACCGAATACATTTGCTGCTATATAGTTAAAAATAAAAGTATTTAAGGAAGTAAGAGTAAAATCACAAAACTCAGTTCTGGCCCAGTAGTAAGAGGGTTAAAACGGAACAAGTGTGGGTTGTTTTTAGTGGGCAATAGTAGTTTTATTGCTCACATTTATAGAAGTTGTGTGATCTGTTTTATTGCGTACGCACATTGGTACACGTGGTACGGAACGTGAGGACAGCGTACAAAAACGTGCACGTGGCGCAAGGCCGCACGCGTGGCATAGAGGTACGCATGGTTGCTTAATTACGCAAGCTTGCGTAGGGTTGTGTGTGCATAAAAAAACTACACAATAGTTTGTTTAGTTTAAAGGTGGGACAGTAGCCACGCTACAATAGCACAAAACTGCTCGGTTTCCAAAGATTAGTATAAAACTTTTTGTTTAAACTGTATTGCCTCTGGGGGAAAAGCTGCTTATCTGAATGAATGAAAATTTTCTGTACAGAAAAACAAAGTATACCTGAGTGAGCGAACGTAGGAGTGAGTGAAATTCGAACCCCGAAATTCGGGATCCTGTCGTTTGGTACATCAAGTGAGTGGAGGCTTGGTGGCATGAGAAGGCTGACTCACGTTAGTAAAAGGTTTAATACGCAAATCGTGAGGTGATTTGTAGAGGAGTGTGATAGTGCATTGTATTGCGAAGTATTGAAGTAAAAAGGTTTTTTTGGTATTACGCTCCGGACTGAGGGTCCCAGTTTGTACAACGACCCGTGGTCATACGGCAGATAAGTAACAAGTACCTATACGATGTGCGATTGGACCGCGCGTTTGTGGGTGCGATACATAGCGCAACGTGATATCCTTTTACGAGCTTTTGCGTAAAATCGCGGTATCATTAGCGCTGTATAGAGCATACGCAAGCGTGATTTGTGTATAATAAAGTTCATAGGGAGTTTTCGCTGGTCTCTCTCAGGAGAATCTCCAACGACCGATACTTTACTGGAAAGGGTAAGTTATTCCTAAAAACTTTCAGTAAATATAGATCAGATAAGGCCCTAGGTTGGGTACATTGCCTTCGTTATCGACAGTGTATGGTAGTACTGGCCAACGTGGGCGTGAGTGGGTGAAAGCGCTCTGAGAACTTTCACCGTCTATTCGTATTGTGCATTGGGGATTGCGTAAAAGGAAAAAGTCCGTGATAGGATCCAATTGCACAAGCGGTGGACGTTTTGTAACCAGGGTTCAGGTTGAAGAGCCGCGGCCCAAGGGGTCAGCAAGGTTTGTTATGTGTGGAAAATATGGTTCACACACGGAAGACTTTTTGTCTGAATGGGTACGTATGACTGACAAAGATAGGGTACCATTCCCTAGGGTGGGCAGCTTTGAACCAGAGGTATTGCAGAACTTAAGGATAATTATATGTCTGATAAAATCCCATAAACAAAGGGTCAGACATACAAATTGTTTAAACCTGTGACAGCAAGAGGGGTTGGTGAGTTTGATCCTAAGGTATTGCAGGTGGTATGTTTAACCAAAGTCATATAAGACAAGAATGGAAATATAAGAACTGTTTGAACTTGTAGCAACAATAAATAAGTAGGAAGAAAAAAAGAGAATGCAAGTACACCGCCTTATGTAGATGTGGAAGTAGTTACGGCCAGCATACAAACTATAGAAAATATGAACAATATGACTGTAACCTATATAGGTACTAATGAATGTTGAAGTTTTATTTTGGAGGAGAAGGTGACCTGATCATTTTCAGCCATTTCTCATGCACCCAGAGGAGTATCCAACAGGTAAAAGAAGAGCAGTAGCCGGTGGGGGAAGTGGCTGAGACCAATGGAACAGGTAAGTATGGTATCATTTGTGTACATATATAGTAAAAAAAAAAGTAACGTCAGAAATGGAGAAAAAACCTTTCCGCACATTAGCATTTGCCAGTAGGAAAGCGGACAGAGACAAGGTAACCCCAGGGTATTTCTTTCAGTTACCATATAAGAAGTATTCGTTCCTAGTAATGCCCCTAGTAAAGATGAGCTTGGAAATGTTCGTTGGACCATGTACAGACCCTTAATACGGGATGAGAAGGATTGAATGAAATACTTCGCATGACCTAGAAGCTTGTTAAACTTTTTTTTTTTTTTTTTAGTCTCTTGCAGAAATAGAAAACTCTCCATCTGGATAAGATCACTGGTAAACACTTATTCGGCAAATGGGAGGTGGCTGTCTCTGTGCAAATGGACGGGCTCAATAAAGCATTGAGTGTCGGTGCAGACTTCCTTGCAAAATTGGAAAGGGGTCACAGTAGCTAATCTTAGATAGTGTGCTATTGAACATCACAAGAATAGTGCTAGGCACAGAGAACAACAGGTGGAGAGGTTGAGGACGGTAAGTATACTGGCACATACAGGAAAGACCCATCAGTCCAAACCCCAGATCCCTAATGGTCATTAATATGTTACACTTGTAGGAAGGAAGGGTATTTTGCCAGAGATTGTAGGAGTAGTAGGACACATAGTCAATATAGATTGTCACAACTGAGGGCCTGAGCTGACGGGAGGCAGCCTCAGTTGTAGGGGCTGAGATGTACCGGAACCTGGGAGGTTGTATCAGACCCCTGGACATGTAAGTAACATGAATAATAACTGCCCGAAGGCGTGACCACGACAACTTGGATAAAAGTCAATGATGTTTATTATGACAACTCCGCAACACAGCAGCAGTAAAAGAAAACATAAAAGTCAGCAAAGAATAAATACAGTTCCTGGGTACTACAGGGTGGCAGGAGCCACAGGGCACTGGTAGTGTGAGATAGTTCTTATAATCTTCTAGATGGAAAGTCCTTACCAGGCCCGACTGTAGCAATGTAGATAACCCAGGATTGTACCAGCTGGTGTTCCAGGAAAAGCTGGGTTGCTGAAGATAAAACGGCTGCTGTGGATACTGGCTGGAACCAGACTGTTGTTAGCACGGAGTGGATACTGGCTGGAACCAGTTAAATAATAAATGAAGCTTGAGAGCGATGCAATATGAATGAAATGTAGAACTTGAGAGCGGAGAAATAATAATACCGGTGGAGAGTGGTAAAGTGTAGAAAGGACACCGGCCCTTTAAGAGAAGCTGTACTCTGCTGGAAGCTGGGCTGGAAGCAGGTAATGTTGTAGCTGGAAATAGATGAATCCACAATGGATTGGAGAGTCAGGCTACACCGCAGGTGGAATGCTGGTGCGGGTCTCTATGGTGGAAGTCTTGAGACAGGAGCTGGAACCTGGAAGACAATCACAGGAGAGAGACAAACAGGAACTAGGTTTGACAACCAAAGCACTGACGCCTTCCTTGCTCAGGCACAGTGTATTTATACCTGCAGCAAGGAAGGGATTGGCTAGGCAATTATGCAGATTAACAATACTGACAACAGATTGGAGGAAATGATCAGCTGACAGAATCCAAGATGGCTGCGCCCATGCAGACACTTGGAGGGAAGTTTGGTTTGTAATCCATGTGGTAATGAAAACAGTAATGGCGGCGCCGGCCACTGGAGACAGGAGACGCCAGGCTGACAAGTGCACATCCAACCACGTGGACACAGCGGAGGCCGCGGCTGACGTAATCGCCACTCTGACACTCTGCATGCAGAAGCTCAGGGACGGCGGCGGAGGCCGCGGGAGACGCCATGCCATATGTAATATGGCGTTACTGTGACAGCGTCTCAGAGAGACAGGAGAGGATGCAGGAATGTGAACATTAGGATAACAGATGGAATCCGGTCCTGGAGCGCTGAGCCAGCCTTAGGAGGCATCTGATGGGTAAGAAATGGCGTCCAGATACCCGGATCGTGACAGCACCCCCCCCCCCCCTTTAGGAGTGGCCCCAGGACACTTCTTTGGCTTTTGAGGAAACTTGGAATGGAATCTCCGGACCAAGGCAGGAGCATGGACATCAGAAGCATTGGTCCATGAACGTTCCTCAGGGCCATAACCCTTCCAGTCAATAAGATATTGTAGTTGACCGTAACGGTGACGTGAGTCCAGGATCTTGGCTACTTCATACTCAACGCCTCGTTGAGTTTGGACTTTCGGAGTTGGAGGAATTGAGGAATGAAACCGATTCAAGATCAGCGGTTTCAACAGGGAAACATGGAATGTCCTGGGTATTTTTAAGAAGGGAGGCAACTGAAGTCTGTAAGCAACAGGATTGATGACTTGTTCAATCTTGAAAGGACCGATATAGCGAGGTGCAAACTTCATACTGGGAACTCTTAACCTCAAATTCTTCGTGGATAACCATACCCGGTCACCCACCTTGAGAGCAGGAACTGCTCGACGCTTCTTATCCGCAAACTTCTTGTACCTGAACGATGCCTTGAGCAGAGCTGATCGTACGCTCTTCCAGATATTGGCAAACTGATGCAAGGTGATATCCACTGCGGGAACAGAAGTTGCTGGAAGCGGTTGGAACTCAGGGACTTTAGGGTGGAATCCAAAGTTAGTGAAGAATGGTGTTGAAGCAGATGAAGAATGATACTGGTTGTTATGACAGAACTCGGCCCAGGGAAGTAATTGAACCCAGTCATCTTGAGAGGAGGACACATAGATGCGGAGGAAGGCCTCCAAGTCCTGATTCACCCTCTCGGTTTGACCATTGGTCTGAGGAAGGTAAGCCGTAGAAAACTTTAGCTTGACTTGGAGGACTTGACATAAACTTCGCCAGAATTTGGCTGTGAATTGAACTCCTCGATCTGAAATAATTTCTTCAGGAAGACCGTGGAGTCGGAAGATCTCTTGTATGAACACTTGAGCCAACTTGGAAGCTGACGGAAGACCGGTGAGAGGAATGAAGTGTGCCATCTTGGTGAACCGGTCAACTACCACCCAGATGGTATTGAACTTGTTGCACATGGGTAAATCTGTAATAAAATCCATCGACAAATGGGTCCAAGGTCGACGGGGAACAGATAGTGGAACCAGTTGCCCCGCAGGCGACTGGCGGGATACCTTATGTTGAGCACACTTTGGGCAAGATGCAATAAACTCCAAGACGTCCTTTTTCAGAGTTGGCCACCAATAGGACCTAGAGATAAACTCCAGGGTTTTTTGGATACCTGTATGTCCGGCAAAACGGGAAGCATGGGCCCAATGCATGAGCTTCTTCCTTAGCATCGGTTTCACAAAACTTTTCCCTGATGGGGGCGTAGAGTCCATCCCTACCGTGGAGAATGCCAACGGATTTATAATAGGATGCTTGTCTGAAGACTCTGACTCATTTTCTTGCTCCCATGAGCGGGAAAGGGCATCGGCCTTGCGATTCTGAGAGCCCGGACAGAACTGGAGCTTAAAGTCGAACCTGGAAAAGAAAAGTGCCCATCTGGCCTGACGAGGGTTGAGACATTGTGCGCCTTTCAGATATAAAAGGTTCTTGTGGTCTGTAAGTATGGTGATTGAATGAGAAGCTCCCTCCAACAGATACCTCCACTCTTCTAGAGCGAGCTTGATGGCTAGCAACTCCTGGTCGCCAATGGCATAGTTGCGCACAGCTGGGGAGAACTTCCGGGAGAAGAAACTGCAAGGGTGTAAATGGCCATCTTTAGCCCTCTGAGATAACACCGCTCCTACTCCAACGGAGGAGGCATCCACCTCTAAGATGAAAGGAGAGTCGATGTCAGGCTGTTTCAGAACAGGCGCAGAGATGAACCTTTGTTTTAAAAGATGAAATGCTTGCATGGCTTCTTCAGACCACTTGGACGGGTTAGCACCCTTCTTAGTGAAAGCAGTAATAGGCGCCACAATGGTGGAAAAGTCTCGTATAAACTTTCGGTAATAGTTGGCGAACACTAAGAACCTCTGGACCCCTTTGAGGGTTAAGGGTACTGGCCAATTTTGGATTGCTTGTAGTTTCTCAGGATCCATCTCTAGTCCGGAACCGGACACAATGTACCCTAGAAACGGAATGGACTTGACTTCAAAGACGCATTTCTCTAATTTGCAATAGAGATGATTGACACGGAGACGGGACAGAACCTCTTTAACCCAAGAACGATGTTCCTCTAAATCGTTGGCAAAAATGAGGATATCGTCTAGATAGACCACGACATGACGGTATAGAATGTCTCTGAAGATCTCATTGACAAAATGCTGGAAGACAGCTGGAGCATTGCTCAATCCGAAGGGCATGACGAGGTACTCATAATGTCCATCACGGGTGTTAAAGGCGGTCTTCCACTCGTCACCCTCACGGATCCGGATGAGATTGTATGCACCTCTCAAGTCCAGCTTTGTAAAGATGGTAGCTCCGCTAACTCGGTCAAAGAGCTCAGTAATCAGGGGTAAAGGATAACGGTTCTTGATGGTAATGTCATTCAAACCTCTGTAGTCGATGCACGGCCGCAGACCACCATCTTTCTTTTTTACAAAAAAGAAGCCTGCGCCGGCTGGAGAAGAAGAAGGTCGAATGAACCCCTTTGCTAGGTTCTCTTTAATGTATTCCTCCATAGAATGCGTCTCAGGTAGAGACAACGGGTAAGTTCGGCCTCGAGGTGGAACCTTCCCTGGAACGAGATCAATCGGGCAGTCCCATTCTCTATGAGGAGGAAGGATATCAGCAGAAGCTTTACTGAACACATCCGTGAAATCTTGATATGGAGGAGGTGGAACATCAGACGACCTGGGGGAGGAAGAACAGACAGGCAATACTTTAAACAAACATGTCTCTGCACAGGAGGAACCCCATGCCAGGATTTGCGTAGTCGTCCAATCAATTGTAGGATTGTGAAGACGGAGCCATGGAAGGCCCAGGACCACAGGATGTGTGGCTCTCGGAATCACTAAAAAAGAAATAAGTTCGGAATGAAGAACTCCCACTCTCAGACGAACTGGTAGAGTCCTTAAAGAAATAACTGCCTCAAAGATCTTGCTGCCATCCACGGCAGTTAAGGAGATGGACGCAGGAAGTCTCTCGGTGGGTAGGGACCACCGTTTAACATAGGCTTCGGTAATAAAGTTCCCAGCTGCTCCGGAATCAAGGAGGGCAATGACGTTCCGATAACGTTGAGCAACTTGAAGCAAGACTGGGAGATTACAATCTTGAGGAGATGGAGAGGAGATCATTACTCCTAGCCGGCCCTCTCCTTGGCGAGATAGGGTCTGGGGTCCTGGACGTTTGGGACAGGCATTAATGGTGAGCTGCACAATAAAGACAGAGAGACTTGGAGAGACGTCTTCGGCGCTCAGCAGGAGTTAAACGGGAACGGCCAATTTGCATGGGCTCATCTTTAGTTGGTGACAGTTGGCGAGGAGGAGGAGCAGAAGATTTTGGAGCAGATGATCTTCCACGCTCAATTGCTCTCTCTCTGAAACGTAAATCAACTTTCGTGCAGAGTGAGATTAGCTCATCTAACTTAGAGGGTAAGTCTCTGGTAGCTAACTCATCTTTAATACGCTCAGATAAGCCATGCCAGAATGCAGCATACAGGGCCTCGTCGTTCCATGCCAGTTCGGATGCCAGGATCTGGAACTGTATCAGATATTGTCCTACAGTACGTGACCCCTGGCGTAAACGGAGAATCTCGGATGAAGCTGAGGTTACCCGCCCTGGCTCGTCGAAGATGCGCCTGAATGTTGACACGAAGGCAGTGTAGGAAGATAGCAGGGTGTCGGACCTCTCCCATAACGGTGATGCCCAATCAAGGGCTGAGCCACTGAGAAGAGAAATAATATAGGCAATTTTTGTACGGTCACTGGGAAAATTGCCAGGTTGTAGCTCAAACTGAATCTCACACTGGTTGAGAAATCCCCTGCAGAATCTTGGAGATCCGTCAAATTTTGCTGGCGTTGGAAGATGAAGACGTGGAGCAGAAATGGGTAAGGTGGGTGGGGTTATAGCTGGAGTCACTGTGGTTGACGCACCAGACGCGCCTGATCCACAGAGAGTTGTCTGAATCCCATCCAGCCGAGTAGAGAAATCCTGGAGACAGCGGATGATGTGGCCCTGTGCAGCCTCCTGATGTTCTAGTCGGGCTGCCAGTTCTTGCATCGGCCTGGCCGCTTGATCCTGGTCTCCGGCTGGATTAATTAGGTCAGTGCTTACTGTCACAACTGAGGGCCTGAGCTGACGGGAGGCAGCCTCAGTTGTAGGGGCTGAGATGTACCGGAACCTGGGAGGTTGTATCAGACCCCTGGACATGTAAGTAACATGAATAATAACTGCCCGAAGGCGTGACCACGACAACTTGGATAAAAGTCAATGATGTTTATTATGACAACTCCGCAACACAGCAGCAGTAAAAGAAAACATAAAAGTCAGCAAAGAATAAATACAGTTCCTGGGTACTACAGGGTGGCAGGAGCCACAGGGCACTGGTAGTGTGAGATAGTTCTTATAATCTTCTAGATGGAAAGTCCTTACCAGGCCCGACTGTAGCAATGGAGATAACCCAGGATTGTACCAGCTGGTGTTCCAGGAAAAGCTGGGTTGCTGAAGATAAAACGGCTGCTGTGGATACTGGCTGGAACCAGACTGTTGTTAGCACGGAGTGGATACTGGCTGGAACCAGTTAAATAATAAATGAAGCTTGAGAGCGATGCAATATGAATGAAATGTAGAACTTGAGAGCGGAGAAATAATAATACCGGTGGAGAGTGGTAAAGTGTAGAAAGGACACCGGCCCTTTAAGAGAAGCTGTACTCTGCTGGAAACTGGGCTGGAAGCAGGCAATGTTGTAGCTGGAAACAGATGAATCCACAATGGATTGGAGAGTCAGGCTACACCGCAGGTGGAATGCTGGTGCGGGTCTCTATGGTGGAAGTCTTGAGACAGGAGCTGGAACCTGGAAGACAATCACAGGAGAGAGACAAACAGGAACTAGGTTTGACAACCAAAGCACTGACGCCTTCCTTGCTCAGGCACAGTGTATTTATACCTGCAGCAAGGAAGGGATTGGCTAGGCAATTATGCAGATTAACAATACTGACAACAGATTGGAGGAAATGATCAGCTGACAGAATCCAAGATGGCTGCGCCCATGCAGACACTTGGAGGGAAGTTTGGTTTGTAATCCATGTGGTAATGAAAACAGTAATGGCGGCGCCGGCCACTGGAGACAGGAGACGCCAGGCTGACAAGTGCACATCCAACCACGCGGACACAGCGGAGGCCGCGGCTGACGTAATCGCCACTCTGACACTCTGCATGCAGAAGCTCAGGGACGGCGGCGGAGGCCGCGGGAGACGCCATGCCAGATGTAATATGGCGTTACTGTGACAGCGTCTCAGAGAGACAGGAGAGGATGCAGGAATGTGAACATTAGGATAACAGATGGAATCCGGTCCTGGAGCGCTGAGCCAGCCTTAGGAGGCATCTGATGGGTAAGAAATGGCGTCCAGATACCCGGATCGTGACATAGATCCCCTAGACAGAAAACACAAGCCACATTATTAAAAACATAGACGGGACCAAGGGACATATAGTAAGGAATCATAAGCCATATAGAAAACACAGATTCGGCTAATGGGAAGAACAAAATAAATGCAACATTACCCTTTGACAAAACTTGAAGACTAATGTCGCATTCTGCTGTTCTAGATGCATGTCCATCACAGGTAGAGGAAATTATCTCACAGACACCGGGTTCCCTATGAACCTAGGATGGACAGGACACTGGATTGATGGCTGGTATAGTCCCAGTAGAGATAAGACACACAGAAATGTTTTTTTTAAGGGGAGTAGACTAAGTAGAGAATCACTTCCCCGTAGTGCCCAATCCAGTTGTCAAATTTTTATAAAATCTTCACCTCTACAAACTCATCTGTCACCAACCTCTATTCTGTTTCTCAACAGTTTCCTCTTCATCTTTTGCGTTCACACAGGGTGGTACAATACATGGACCCAAGTACAGTTCAAACTCCACATGCCTAGGTCCTTCAGAGTTCTGCCCAAACCCAGTATATCTCAACAGCACGATGACACCAGTATTACTGCAGTGTGCCTTGTCATGCACAAAGGGTGGAGAATGGGAATACTGGTGAAGGGAAATTTTGTATAGACACTGATATGCCTGTTGGTGAATGGCAAACCTGACATTTTCTTTTTCATTTTCTTCTTCTTTCTCTCCTCTAGAGATGTTTCTTTTTTCTTTTTCTTTTTGAGTTATGCTCATGGTACTCTACGTTGCAAACACACGATAGAAAATTAAAATACAAAAATTTTGTTTTCCCTGCAGGAAGAGGCAGTCTGGAGGACAAAGGGGTATGGCCAGGAGTCCTCAGGACTGTGGGCAGGTGGACACGGTAAGCCAGAAGCCCCCAGAGCATACCTTCCGAGTCTAGCTGAGGTGGCACACGGTCTGACTCATCTAGGCAAAGAGGGTAGGTGCAGGCTGATGAGAGTCTACTGGTGTGTGCCAGGATTCTATTCTCATGCAGGTAAGAGAGCAATGACCTGTCTTACTGCTTGAGGAAGAATATTGGTAAAGCAATACCAACAGTGCCATCCCATATCCCTCCTGCAGACGGATCTTTTCAGGAAATACAAATCGACTTCATACAGTTTACACCCTTTAGGAATTATTGTTATGTATTGGTGTGCACTGATGTTTTCTCAAACTGGGTAGAGGCATTTCCTGCCGCCACGGATGCTGCTGTGTTTACTGCAAAAAGAAAAATTGTGCAGAAATTTGTGTATATAATGGTACCCCTAGAAGTAGGAGCAAAGCTTGAATTTGTACTATTGTGATCATAGATACTGCCACTAGTATTATGTAGCTTCGGAACCACTCCCAGATCTTCACTCAACGAATCACCCTCTTCGAAATTTGTTTTTGTTTTTGTTTTGGTATTTGTGTCTTTTTGGTTGTTTTTGGAAGACAACCTCATGTCATGATTGATCCGAACAATGATCAGAAATACACCAATGAGGTGACAGTACAGTACCTTGTTGAGATGAGCCAGCATTTGAGAACTTGACAAAGAACTTGAAACTGTTGATTGCTGGTATGCCAAATGCTAACTGTCTTGATTATGAACCAAGAGACTATGTGATTGTTCTTACGCTCAGACAGGTGGGAAGAATCATACCAAGTTTTGTTGACAGCACTAAAGGTCGCCGAAAGAAAGATTTGGGTCCACTCGTCCCACTGCAAGAAGGTCGCTGACCCGGAGAGAACTCGTGACAAAGTAGTTTATTGCTTACATTCATCGAGTTTGTGTAGTTTGGTAACTGTGTGTTCCAAGTGAACTGTGTATTCAAAGAGCAAGGTGGAGAGCAAAGTGAACTGTGTGTTCCAAGTGAACTGTGTATTCAAAGAGCAAGGCAAAGAGATCGCAAAAGTATCACCAGAGACTCTGTTCGGTGAATACTGAGAGGCGGCACTGTTGAACACTACCTGAGCGTACTTAAGGACTGCAGAAAGACCAGTCATTGTAATTGATTTGTTATGAACAAGAGTTGTTTTGTTCTATTTCTCTTTTCTCTCTTTCCCGCTGACAAACATTTTCTTTCAGGATATTCTATTTTTGAGAGGTTTTTTTTATGAGTCGAGTGTGGGACTGGAACTGGTTCTGTAGGAAGGAGTGATTTCCTTATAGGATCCCAGGATTAGCCGATTAGTTTGTTAAAATCAGAGAAAAATCAAAGGTCCAGTAGTTATGGAGTTCAGAGATAATCAGGAAAAATCAGACAATGGCTATTCACACATTGCAGATAAAGAGCTCATTAATATATGTGGAAGAAAGGTTTATGAGTGGCTCTCCCCGAACTCCAAAGGTTTATGTTATTTAGGAAGGACACTACTTATAACCCTTGTTCAATTATTAAACAGACCTAGCATACATTCCAGAAATGGAAACAATGTTCAGAAAATGATAGGAATATGTAGATCATGAAAATTTTATATGTCACTGTCACGATTTGTTTGTGTCTTCTTCATCTACCCAGCAGAACCTCAATTGAATCCAAACATCAGTATACAAAGACGTAGGTACATGTATGTGTGAAATGTTCATCGCAAATCAGACATTATAGGCCAAAATACTGTCGCAGCATACTCTATAGGTTGAATGTTGTCCCACACCCAACCAGTGGTCCCGTGACTGCCGAGTGCATATAGAGGATGTCTCGTCCTCCTCCCTGTCTTCCCCAAATATAGTCAAGTGTCTGATTTGCGAAATGAATACATACTTGTGTCTAGGTCACCGATTATTGTATGAAATATTTTTTCTTATGTTAATAATTGATGGCAGTTATTGTTTACTGCCAAAGGGTGGACTGTCGAAGTCAAAAATATTACATAAAGAGAACATACAAACTACACACATCATAAGTCGCTATACTTGCAAATACGCGCAGCGAGCACAGCCATATATGGTAACACATGCATTTACACGGACATGCCACAGAGATGGATTCGACACTTATTTCATACAGTATATAATTATAATAATATTAAGCGCCAGACATCATGATGATTTAGAATTGTATATAATGAAGTAATGTCATGTATATGTATTATTTGAACGAAACCAGATAGACCGGTCATGTTTACTATTGAAGCAATCAGATTGATGTGTAGATTCATTTGATGCTTGTTGTGAAGTTATGAGACATTGCAGCGGATAATTATGATTACATGTATAAAAGCTAAAATCACTTTTATTAGAACAATACATAGACCAAACAGGTAGTGGACAGGAACTCATGCCAGCCCTTTGGACATCCCCAAGGCTGAACCTGTTCAGCATATACAAAGAAACTAGTGACTCATCATGAATGAGAGAGAGTCCGCTCCCCAAAACTAGATAACACCTTGCTGATCACACAGGAAGGCAGTTCCTGTTTTGGTCTGAGAGGAAGATGGAGTCCCATCATTACTTTACAGAGAGAGAGAGAGTGATATGGAAAGACAAATTTATATAACTTAAGGATAATGGTATTGTATGCTGGCATGTAACTGTATGTAACTTTATGAATTAACTGCTTACTGTGTGAGTTGTAATCATGTAACTATAGGTATACTGTACTTTGTAATATATATTGAATCCATATCCTTTTAATAACAAATATATACATCAATGAGCTTTGGAACTCAGATAATGTGTGGGTGTATTGTTTTCTATTATGGGATGCAGTGTTTTGCGATGTATAGCGCACATTCATGGGATATGGTAATAAGAGATGCAGGCATTTACAATATATATTAGAGCGGGCATTTTAAATATTTGTGAGACATCAATTTGGCATTCTTACTCCCCATTGTGTCACCCATCACTATTTGCTTCTCAAGATTTAATGAGTTTCTATAGCCTACTCCTCTGCCCCATCATTGTTCATTTATGTGTTTCATAGTTATCCTATTTTTTTTAAGATTTTTGTGATTTTGTTTTCATTGTATAGTTCTGCAAACACCTTGTTGAGTACATTAAATAAATAAATAAAAAATATTATTATTAATAATAATAATAGTAATAATAATACTTACCCAGACACAATTTCTTCATAACCAAATCTAGCATTGAGCCATGACTGTTTTGTTCGATTTTACACTGACTTCTTCTCTCCTCCACACTCTTAGCCTCTACAAATCCATTTACACCTGCCTCCACTAACTCTTAGGGCCCCCCAGCCTCCTTTTCCTTCTCACTAAACTTAGCCTCATTCTTCCTTCCACTCATTATACTGTACACTGAAAACGACCAGCAATTAACACAGAAAAACTACAAACAAACACTGTCACACATCATTCACACACAAAGAGAACAGGCAGTCTAACAGATACAAAAGACAGGGACAAGAAAAGTTAAAATAAAAAAAAATAACTGGACACACAAAATTCACAAAGACAAAAACCATGAATATTCCAAGTTAATATCACCAATTCAAACAAATGCCAAGCAAACTCTCCACGCATGCCCAAACCTATCAAACTTGAATGTGCCTAAACAATACATAGGCCTAAAGAGGTCAAACTCATGCAACTTCTAACGGGTGTGTTATGGAAGGTCGACAGTAACTAGGTTGACAATGTCTAGGTCGACCACTATTGGTCGACAGTAACTAGGTCGACAGGGTGTCTAGATCGACAGGGTCTTTAGGTCGACTTGTTCTAGGTCGACAGGCCAAAACATCGACATGAGTTTTTAATGTTTTTTTTTGTTTTGTTTCGTTTTCTTCATAGAGTGACCGGGAACCCCAATTAGTGCACCGTGTCCCCTCGCATGGCTCACTTTGCTCACCATGCTTCGGGCAAAGTGCCTCGCTCCGCTACCGCTTCGCTCGGCACAGATTACTATTCCAATCGTAGTCCACGTGGATTGTTAAGTATGAAAAGGTTAAAAAAAAGAAAAAATTGTGAAAAACTCATGTCGACCTTTTGACATGTCGACCTAGAACATGTCGACCTAAAGTCCCTGTCGACCTAGACACCCTGTCAACCTAGTTACTGTTGACCAATAGTGGTCGACCTAGACATAGTCGACCTAGTTACTGTCGACTTAGAGACCGGATCCCCTTCTAACACCCAATGCTTACAATGGTTTTAGTCAGAATTGTTGATATGTACAGTAGTTATACGGTTAATCGCTACACGCTGTTTCCTAACTGTGTGTTATTGTGCATTACACATCTGTCTAAATAACATCACATGTCTGAATAATTATTATTCACCAAACTTAAAGGTCAGGAGCAAGACTTGTTTACATGCCTCTATAAAATGTATCTGCATGAGTACAAACCTGTCACTTTGTTATTGGTGCACCTCTGTACTATACTGCATTACAGTACTTAGCCCAAGAGAGATTGATACATAAAAACATAGAATTTGATAGCAGATAAGAACCACTTGGTCCACCTAGTCTGCATTAGACACATGTACCTGCACACACTTAGACGCCAGGGTTAATTTTTGCTGGGAGTATCCAGAGGAAACTTACGCATGCATGGGGAGTATATTTAAAGTCCACACAGTTAGCACCATGGTGGGAATTTAACCCATGACCCCAGTGATGTGAGGCAGTAATTCTAACTATTATACCATCCGTGCTGCCCTATCGTATTGACTGCTGTTTGTCTTCTATTATCTATATCTTGTTATATTCAATAAACCTGCTCTGGATTGGAATCCAGGTGTGGAGTAACCTCATTGCTCACATCTGCTATGATCATATAAACTTGTAGGCATCTGTTAATAGGATTGGAAAATTATTCACTGGATTTACAGTAGTTAATGGCCATTCAATGGAAATCAAGTTTGTAGAAACCTCTTATATCTCTTCCTTTTATATTCAGAAACATTTAGTCCAAAGTCACTGGAATGTTACCACAATTTTGCAGCGAGTTATAAATCTTATATATAAAATTCAATGCTCTGTTTGTTTGTTTGTTTGTTTGTTTGCGTACTTGTTTGTTTGATGGTCTGTCCAGTTATGTATTTGGACACCCCATGCACTGATTGAGATAGAACCAATGCGAGGCGGTACATTTTGATTCTGGCCAGCATTTAGGGGGGTTAGGGTCCCAATCGGACCTCACGGCTAAATGCACCAGTCAGAACTTTGACCCAGGGAGCCTATTCTGGGCCTTCCACTGGATAGATTTGGAAGAAAACTTCACAGAGTTGTTACATTGGATTCCAGAAGACATACTTTTGGATTGGGGTCCCAGTTGGACCTCCCGTTGGTGTATGCTGGCCGGAACTTTGACCTAGAAAGCCTATTGTGTAGAGAGAGAGAGAGAGAGATACAGTAGACAGATAGATAGATAGATAGATAGATAGATAGATAGATAGAGAGATAGTAGCTTTTTTAGTTAAGATAGATTTTAGACAAAGGTATCGTCACTAAAATATATATTTTTTATTAAAAAAAATTGATTTATTTAAAAATATATATTATATCATGTTTTCATTATATTCCTCCATGCATTTTTTTCAGATATTGGGAAAATCATTCTATGTACTGTGCCCCCGCAAATATAACCAAGAGTGATAGCATCTTCTTACTAGTGTAATCCCTGCACAGGTTTACAATAATCTCAGCTCGTGAAAATCGCGTGCAGCATTAAAAACTAATATCATACTCCTCATTTTATGACCTGCAAATATTACTTAGAACATCAGATACAGTTGCTTCTGAAATTAAAGATTTTATCCCTGTATTATTTTCTAGTACAAGAGCCAGCAATGTATTGGCCTTGATCGAAAGAGTTTTAATCTTTGTTAAATTGGCCTCTGCACCTCTAGTCAAAATCAGATTCTTTATTGTGCAATTATATTAGAAAGGCTTGGCTCTGTTAGCTAGGTCTATAAAGAGAGCACTAAACTAATACAACGATTAGCTCAAATGTGATATTTATCATTGTTATACACACAATATATTCCAAATTGGCTACAATATTAGCTGTTCTCATCCTTAATTGTAAATGCTGTAATATATCAACGACATGGATACAGGACTGTTCGTTCCATCATAAGAAACTCAGGGAACAATACAAAACCTATGTGAAATAGTAATTAAAAAGAACAAAATATAACATTTATACATTTCCTTGGGTTTCATTAGGTTTTGGAAGGAATCCTAAATGAATAATGCTATTTGCCATCAAAAAGGGCTTTGATAATCACAAAAATCCAGCAACAGTAATCAAGCAAAAAAAATAACAATAATATTATAAAGATGTAAAATCAACTACAGCGATTAAAAAACACATAGGACGGAGTAAAGGTAACAGCCTGCAACTTAGAGGAAATGACAAGTGTCTGTCAATACTGGCTGATATTTCACAGTTGTACTCATTTAAAAGCAAAACCCCATAGAATTAGATAAGAAATACATGTGTGTATATATATATACCAAAATAATGAAATGAGCTGTTGAGTAAAGCAAAGTACAGTAAATTGAAAGCAGGTGCTAGCACACGGGTACTTTCTAAATAATTAATTACAGTAATTACCATAAAATGCGTTGATCCTGAAAAGAAGATATCTTACTAGCAGGGAGAGGTATCAAGCTTTGGAGAGACATATAGTGGAGAGAGATAAGGTAACAACTGTCTTTTTTTCAAACACAGCCTGTAAAATGACTGGAGCTGAATGGTTACTACTTTATCTCTCACTCCACTTTATTTCTCTCAAGTCTTTTTGATACATCTCCCCCTAAGTTTGAAAGTTGATCATCAAACAGGTTTTCAGGGGCTACAGCAATGACAATTGCTGCATCGATGATGCCTATGTGATCAAAACCAACCTGGTTTTGTCTTGTAAATGATTGCTTCCCTAGATCTGCAATTGACTTCACTGAAATGGTGCTCATTCACACAACTCGCACTCTATTATATGAACCCCTAGAAAATATGCAGGAAATCCATTCAAAATTGTAATTTTCTGGGGAATAAATCTAAGCATCCCTAGGATGTATGATGGGGGGTTCCACTGAGATATCTTCTGTGGTTCCACAGCTTCAGATTGCTATAGCAGACCTCTTGGTTTTTTTTAGGGTGGCTGCTATCTCCTATATATTAGCCCAAGTCTGTGACTCTGTGCCTGGCCGTAAGGCTGGGCGGAGTCACAGTGGTGGGCGGAGTTAGCAGCTCTTGCCCTGTCACAGCACACTACTAGGAGAACGGAGCAGCAGCCACTGAATCCGGACACCATCCCCAGCCACCAGTGCATGGACGCCCCACAGTGCCAGGTAACCACGGACACCCAATGCCACCCGCACCACACACCTCCAAACTCCCCCTCCACCAGCTCCCACATCCAGCCATGGACGGCCCAGCCACCCCCCATCCCGACGCCTGCATAACTCACCACACTGCCCAGCCTAACCCCACATCCAGTGGCAGGGACACGCACCATGGCCGCACCGCACACCGCCCCTCCCACCAGCTGCACCACACACCGGCCCTCCCGCCAGCCGCACCGCACACCGGCCCTCCCGCCAGCCGCACCACATACCACCCCGGCCGGTAGCGCACACATCTTCCCCGCCACGGCTGCAGCACACACTGCCGATAACACTCCCCCCCGCCGCCGCACCATCTGTCATTTTGCAGGCGGCCCGCGGGCAAACAGTCCCGCAGCACGCCGTCCACACCACGGGCGCACAGGCCACACCCGCCCTCCCCACAACCCCAGCACAAACTGTCTCCCGACCGCGGACCTCATTGAACCGCCGGGAACAACTGCACTCGCACATCCCCATCACCCACACCTGTCTGTATGCAGGCGACAGGACTCCCGCCGCTCCAGCCCCCACCTCCACATACACAGAGTCTCTCCCCTCCCAGCACCATACACCCACACCCAGCCATCCCGCCCCCCTATCAGCCATCACCCCACCACCCCCCCTGTCAGCCATCACCCCCCCATGACCAACCACCCCCTCTCAGCCATCACACCCCTATCACCCATCACCCCCTATCAGCCATCACCCCCCCTGTCAGCCATCACCCCCCTGTCAGCCATCACCTCCCCCCCATCAGCCATCACCCCCCCATCAGCCATCACCCCCCATTAGCCATCACACCCCCGTCAGCCATCACCCCCCATCAGCCATCACCCCCCCATCAGCCATCCCCCCCGTCAGCCATCAACCCCCCTGCAAGCCACCACCCCCTCAGCCATCACCCCAACACCACCCCCCCGTAGCCATCTACCCCCCGTCAGTCATCTCCCTTCCATGTCAGCCATCTACCCCCCATGTCAGCCATCCCCCCATGTCAGCCATCTCCCCCCCTGTCAGCCATCTCCCCCCCTGTCAGCCATCACCCCCCCCTGTCAGCCATCACCCCCCCGTCAGCCATCACCCCCCCATCAGCCATCACCCCCCGTCAGCCATCACCCCCCATCAGCCATCACCCCCCCGTCTGCCATCACCCCCGTCAGCCATCACCCCCCCGTCAGCCATCCCCTCCGTCAGCCATCACCCCCCTTGTCAGCCACCACCCCCTCAGCCATCACCCCAACACCCCCACCGTAGCCATCTCCCCCCCATGTCAGCCATCTCCCCCCATGTCAGCCATCTCCCCCCAATGTCAGACATCTCCCCCCCTGTCAGCCATCTCCCCCCCCTGTCAGCCATCTCCCCCCCCTGTCAGCCACCCTCCCCTGTCAGCCATCTCCCCCCTGTCAGCCATCTCCCCTCCCCTGTCAGCAATCTCCCCCCCTGTCAGCCATCTCCCCCCCCTGTCAGCCATCTCCCCCCCTGTCAGCCACCTCCCCCCCTGTCAGCCATCACTCCCCCCCATCAGCCATCACCCCCCATCAGCCATCAGCCCCCTGTCGGCCATCACCCCCACCCCCCTATCAGCCATTCCGCCCCCCATCAGCCATCACCCCATCACCTCCCCATCAGTCATCACACACACCCTGTCACCCATCACCCCCACCCTGTCACCCATCACCCCCCCTATCAGCCATCACCCCCCTATCAGCCATCACCCCCCCTATCAGCCATCACCCCCTATAAGCCATCACCCCCCCATCAGCCATCACCCCCCTATCAGCCATCAGCTCCCCCATCAGTCATCACCCCATCATCCCACCCTGTCAGCCATCACCCTCCCTATCAGCCATCACCCCCACCCCCCTATCAGCAATCCACCCCCCCATCAGCCATCCTCCCCCCCATCAGCCATCCCGACCCCCCTATCAGCCATCACCCCCCCGTCATCCATCACCGCCCGTCACCGATCACCCCCACCCCCCTATCAGCCATCACCCCCAACCACCCTTTCAGCCATCACCCCCCTTTAAGTCATCACCACCCACCTATCAGCCATCGCACCCCCTATCAGCCATCGGCCCCCCTATCAGCCATAATCCCATCACCCCCCCACCCATCACACGACCTCCTATCAGCCATCAACCCCCCCATCACCCATCCCCCCCAACAGCCACCCCCCCTATCAGCCATCACCCCCCGTCAGCCATCAACCCCCCATCACCCATCCCCCCACCCCCCTATCAGCCATTCCGCCCCCCCTATCAGCCATCACCCCCCCATCAGCCATCACTGCCCCTGTCACCCATCACCCCCACCCCCTATCAGCCATTACACACACCCTGTCACCCATCACCCCGTCACCCATCACCCCCCCTATCAGCCATCAACCCCCCCATCAGCCATCACCCACCCCGCATCAGCCATCACCCCCCATCAGCCATCACCCCCCCGTCAGACATCACCCCCACCCCCTATCAGCCATTCCGCCCCCTTTCAGCCATCACCCCCCACCTATCAGCAATTGCACCCCCTATCAGCCATCGGCCCCTCTATCAGCCATCGGCCCCCCCTATCAGCCATAACCCACCATCCCCCCCTGTCAGCCATCACCCCCCCTGTCACCCATCACCCCCACCCTCCTATCAGCCATCACCCCCCCTGTCACCCATCACCCTGCCCCCCTGTCAGCCATCACCCCCCTGTCACCCATCACCCCCGCCCCCCTATAAGCCATCGGCCCCCCCATCAGCCATTACCACCCCCTGTCAGCCATCACCCCCACCCCCCTATCAGCCATCCGGCCCCCCCTATCAGCCATCACCCCATCGGCCCTCCCTATCAGCCATCCACCCCCCTATCAGCCATCCCGACCCCCTATCAGCCATAACCCCATCACCCCCCTGTCAGCCATCACCCCCTGTCACCCATCACCCCACCCCCTATCAGCCATCACCCCCCTGTCACCCATCACCCCCACCCCCCAATCTGCCATCACCCCCCAATCTGCCATCACCCCATCAGTCATCGTCCCCCCCATCAGCCATCACCCCCCCTCAGCCATCAACCCCCCTCAGCCATGAGCCACCCCCCTATCAGCCATCCCCCCTATCAGCCACACACCCCTCTATCAGCCCCCCTCAGCCACACACACCCCTATCAGCCATCCCCCCTATCAGCCATCGCCCTTTATCAGCCATACACCTCCCTCTATCAGCCATACATCCCCCCATCAGCCACCCCCCCTTATCAGCCATCACCCCCCCCCATCATCCATCCACACACCCCTATCAGCCATCCCCCGAAGGCCATAAATGAGCATGCCTCCCTTTTGCTCACAACTCCGCTCACATCCCACTCATCTCAGGGTGGGGGGGCCCGTGGTGCTGCCTTTTACACCCACATATACCATGGTCTACTATACTTTTACACACACACACACACACTCAGCCTGCACACTCCTAACATAACACACGCACCCTACACCCCCCAAACACACCTTCCCCATGTGTACACCACCAACACCCACCAACTTTTACAACTACCCCTATCACCCTCACACCACAATAACATACACAAATCACACACACCCCCAACACACCTTCTTACACACACACTCACAACCACCCACCCAAACCCCTCTCCTACACACCCCGCACACCCTAAGGTCATCCTACACCCACCATAACCCCATACCTGCCAACCACCCACCACAAATACAACACCCATCCAGCTTCTCCCCCCCAAAAAAAAACCCCCACCACCCTCCACCCATCCATCACATATCAACACACTCCACCAATGCACACCTCCAACTCCATCCCCCTAACACCCACAACTACATCACACACTGCATGTCCTGTCACCACCCCCATCCCTCACCCCTAGACCAATACATATAGAGGCAGCCACCAACCCCCACACTATTCCGCAAGCACCATACATCACTACCCAACACTTTTTCTTAACCCACACACACACACACCAACGTACCCCTCCTACATAACACTCCAACACCCACATTCCCTTCCACACACTCCACAATCCTGCACAACACCACACTACCCCTATTACACACCCACCTCTCTCTCTATACAGCCCATGGATTCTGTCAACCCATCACCACAACAATTAGGCCACAACAGTACACGTCTCACAACCAGGCACCCACATGCCAATTGCTGCCCCCCCCCAACCTCCCAGCCACACACCACACACCACAATACCCTACACAAAGCAACCTATGCAGAAAACCCACAGCCATGCCACCTTCCAACAAACCCACCCTAAAGCACACACATACCTCTCCACCAACTACTACACCTCCTAAACCCTCACCCACCCCTCATCCCTAGCCCAACTTATACACTGGCCACACCACATCCACCGTTCAACCTCACTCAGCTCAGCCCCCCAAACACACCATTTTCTCTAAACCACGCACAAAGTACCCCTTCCACAACAAACTAAACACCAAACATTGTTCCTTCACCCCCCTCCAAAATGCAGCATGGAATATATACAACACCTACCACGTACAAACTCTGACCCTCAACACGGATTATATCTGCACATAACAACAACAATAGTTACCCCACAACACTACCCGTCTACCCTACAAGCAACCACATGCACTACACACATTTACAAGCCCACTCCACACAATCAACTTAACACGCCCTACCACCACTCCAAAAACCTCACAACATTCTTCATCCTCCACAAACCCTATCACAAGAGACCACAACCGAAAACTCATAACTACTATGCCCCTACCCCTAATCCACCTACCTTTGCACAAGTACAGCACCTATGCGCCCCCTCGACCATGCCCAACACCCCCATTTAAAACCAACCATACACCAAACCATACACACACACACACACACACACAACACCTCCCTTCAGACTGACACATTCACATCCCCCACACAGGACACCCACCACCACTGACTACAGCTACATAGACCTTTTTACAGTACACCTCTACAATAACAACCCCATCCACATCTCCCCTTCTATAACCACACAGACAACACGTGCACAACCTTCACCATCACATTCCCTTTTGTCACACTACATTTACCCACGAACAAACCTCCCATTCCACCAACCCAAACTATACAACTACTATTCTGCACCTTCACTTTTCAGTAGAGATTACGGGGGCGTAGCCCCTTGCGACGGTGTGAAGAGCGCCCGTAGGGTGCGATGAATCACCTAGTATTGTTAGATTTATCTAACTCCAGAATGCAATGGATTTCAGAGCTTGTCCCTTGTAGCTAAAGCCATCTTTAGATGGTGTTAGCAATTGTAGATTATAGGATTTGTAGGGTTCCCTCCACGGTAATGGCCACTCACAAATGCGTGGTTTTGTTTACCTGGCATGTAGTACGTCGGGGTCTAACAGCAGAAAGTAAATCGATCACATCAGAGCATGTGTTTCTTCATACATCTGGTGGTATAATAATTTGTTATTGCCGCAAACATCGTCAATAAAAACCTTTAATTATCGGGTCTAAAATCAGACAATTATTGAATATGGATTCTATGTACAGGTACTTGGCTTTGGAGAATGATAAAGTGGAGAGAGATAAAGTAGCAGCCAATCAGCTCCCAACTGCCATGCTACAGGCTGTGTTTGAAACACAATAGTTAGGAGCTGTTTGGTTGGTAGTTTATTTCTGTCCACGTTATCTCTCCTTAAGGCTTAGTACATAGCCCCCCAAGTCCCTTGGTTCTCTAGTAAAGAATACAAGTAACACATATGGGAATGTGGGGAGGAAGGATCACTTTGTCAAAATGGGGTTAAGGTAGAAAAACTGCGCTGTATAGACTTTAGCTGGCCTAGGGGTGGTCACAGGGCTCCCCTGTTGAGCCCAAAAATAGAAATGGATATATGCAATACAGAAAGAGGACTACTCCTGATTGGCGCTTGTCAGATAACACCCACATAAAACATTATGATTGAGCCATGATTGGTAGGAAATAAAGCATGTGTCTAGTGTTATGTAAAAACAATCTCTGTTTTAATTTAAACAAACACTTAAAATCAAAACACATATAAAATGGAAGTAGATAACACAGAGAATCCTACCAAGATGGTGGCCGGAGCCGCAGGTGTTATATGCAAGGTATACCCGGGAAAGATACCCTGCATAAGGCTCCGGAAGGCGAGATTTTCCCTGTGGTATAAAAAACGTCCTTGGAAGTCCAGAGCACTGGTAGGCAGACACCAACGCGTTTCGGGACATCAAAGTCCCTTTTTCAAGGTAGTACTTTTTTCAAGGATCACTGTTCTCATTAAAAGAGGACATTATTTACAGCATAAAAAGAATAAACTTTTCTGGGAATGTAATTTTCAATATACTGTAATAAATCCCATCACACATCCTCTGTACTCTACGTCTCAGCAAGATAAAGATAAACTGACCACTGCTCATCCATTCTTCTACTGCTACTACTAAGTCATTTTGCTGAAATTCTGTCTGCTGTCCACTGTCACGATATCTAATGTGAATCTCTGCCCGTATTATCTGAGTTGCATGGGTTTCTGTGACTGCACCACACACAGAACGTCACCCTCTAGCACAGTTGTCATTCATAGTACTGGTACTAACACCTACCAAATACTAGGTGCAAGACAGATGACTGAAAATGGCGTCTCCTTAGCATTTGCACAACTCAGAATACTGTAGGGTGCAACTCTGGCTACACACATATGACATGCCCATGAAACTACCACAAGATAGTCGCTGCACAGTTGACACAAAGAAATGCCCATTTCATGGTTGGAAACATCCCTTGGAGATACACAAGATATGAGCGCTTGCTTTGGCTTATTCTCAGTTTTCTAAAACTCACTAGATTCGGTCACATACTGACCTGTGTGTACCCATAACTTGTACAACAGCTATGACTTCCAGTTCTGAGAACATCTTCAATAAGCATTATTTTTCCCAGATTATATACTCTAATCAATACATATGCATACAAAGTTAACTTCAGTTTTATAAGTATTTAACTACAAATGATCAACCTGCTCGTGTTACCGGGAGGATCAGAAGTTGTAATACTGACAAGGGAAATATAATCATTGTCTTATTACTATTTTCTAATATACTGTAATATCCCAATGAGGGTCAAAAATAAGTTTGCCTGCCTGCTATAATCTAAGATGATTTAAGGTTTATTCATGCAGTTAGAATACAGATTGTGGACAGCTGCTAATATTGTTAAGGGTATATAAGGCACCACCTTACACAGACCAGTACACCTTTGATGAAGCTGTGAGAGACAAACAATGAAATGCATTAAATGGTCTGTATTGACAGGCTCTGTTTATCACAAAGGTTTCTGTGGACATATTCTCATCTAAACATATTCGTTCTGGAGTTCCAGCACTTCAACACCATATTTGGAGGGGACCAATCAATCCAATACCATTTTAATACCTTAAGGGAACCCCATATTCAACCTAATGGAACGGGTAACAAACCTACTAAGGTGGTTGCTTATTACTTTGCTTCAAAAGCCTGTGCTCCTGTGGAGAAAAGCCTTGTTCCACAAATGAACAGTAGTACAAATAGTCAATTTTGCTCTACTTTCTATAACTACAAACTGTTTTGCATTCTTTGTGGGCTGCACAAAAGTTCCACCTATGGTTAATAACAGGATGCACTATAATTTTCATTGTATTATTGTTGCTGTGTATATATTTATAATCAAATTTAATTTTAATGATTCATTAAATGTGTTATTTTACTTAAGCTGCATGATTTTCACACTGTTTTGATTGAAGTTCTCATCAACCTACTAAAGTTGTTGTTATTATATATCCATCTTCAGTCCCATTTTTATTATTATTATTTTATTATTATTTATTATTTTAGTTTTACATTTTTATGATCTTTGGCTCTATCTACAATAATCATTTTGTCTCCTAGATCTTATACTCTTATACCTATACAGATGGAGCCGTGCTCATCTGTGGTGGCTCCATCGCAGACGTGCATTGCCGGCGTGACTAGGCGTTCCATCCGCCTAGCCCCAACAGGAGTGCACAGAGATGCTCTCCCATTCACTAGAATGGTGCACATCTCCGTCAGCGTCTCCGTCATGGACGTGCGCGTGCCCCGGGCGGGAACTCTCCCCCATTCTAGTGAATAGGGTGCATCTCCATCACGGGCCCACGGGCCAGTCCGGATGGAAGTGTGCCCAGGCACAGACGGAACTGCGCCTAGCGTGGCTCTATCTGTATATACTATATTTTTGCTGTAAATACTGTGGATAGATAGAAAGATAGATCGACCATACCCATTCTGTGCAATACCTTCCCATGCTCAATAAGACTTTGGGGTCTATTCATGAAGTAGTGAATAGTGTGGAGAAGTGAGCCAGTGGAGAAGTTGCCCATGGCAACCAAACAGAATTGAAGTAATACTTAGAATTTGCAAACTATACAATTGTACGGAGCACCTGATTGGTTGCCATGGGCAACTTCTTCACAGGCTCACTTCTCTACTCTTTTCACTGCTTCATGAATAGTCCCCATAATCTCTTATCTCCAAACCTTCAAGCTCCTGAAAATTCGCTCATTCAGACAAGCATATCAAAATCATGAGCTCTTCACATAACCTCCATTAACTATCCTACCCAATTACTGTTGAAAGTGGAATGCATTACTGCGCAGGCTCCATGTTGCTACTCCTCAAGGGATGATTGATTCCTTTTTCCAAGATGGCCACCGAGGCTACAACTGAGCATGTGTGGGAGCCATCTTGGAACTGTGAAGTGCATCACAGTGGGAGGCAGTAGTCTTGCACTTACTTTAGCTCAAGTGAGGTCTGCGTTTACCTGCTGTTTTAGATGTTGCTCCAGCATTGTGCATTGATACCCTGTACCTAAATAAACTCACAAGCTGATGAGCTGAATAACACCACCTCCACTCAAGCTCCACTCCATCTACCGGTGTGTATAATAGTGAGTACACCTGTTCCTGCTTAACTTCAAGAAAAAACACTCTCTTGATTAAGTAATTGGGCTGTTAGCACTTGTAAGGCATCCACTGATGTGTACATCCTGAAGCTTGTATACACATATTTCCAACAATAACATCCTATTCCCAATTGTAACGTGCAATGGAATACACTGGCGCTATATAAGTAATTGTTAATTAATAGATACATGTAGCTGTTAAGAATCAGGGCCGTGGCATGACTGCTTGAATTTGGAAAACTATTTTATGTTTTTTGTATTAGAAAAGTACATCGCTTATATTTTTTAGCATTCAAAAATGGACAATTAATCACTTCACAACAAATCAATGGTTACTAATATTTTAGAAACCAATCATGAAAACTTGTTTATTAAATATAAGGCACATCTATCATCTAACGAAATGCATTTTTATATCCTTGTTCTTGAAGGCATTTCTGTTCCCGGAGAAAAGGGCACTTTTCAACATTCGCAAATATATATGTAAAAGTTTTACTAGCTGACAGAACTTCAGATATTTGAAATTGCCTGTGCTTGGAAGTGTCTAGAGCTTTTGTGTATATATATATAAAAAAAATATGATAGGTGTTCAATTGACAGCACTGTTGACAATTCATTAATGTACACTATGTGAGTCAGTTTTTGCTTGTCATGCCATTACATCTGCTCCGTGACAGTTGGAAGATATGGTGGCATCTTGCCGCAGCTCTGCTCATCTCTGTTGTTATTTAAACGTATTGTTGACCCCAAGTAACTCATACCTAACATCACTGTAGACACTTCCTGAAAAATAAGTCGATTTCAGTGTATTCATCTCGTCTTCTTCCCTTAAGGGAGCAGTTCTATGCCTACTAGAAACCTGAAGCTCTTGGTACAAATAATAAAAGGAAGTCTGTCAACATAAGGAGAAGGATGTGCACCGAGCATACTTAAATTTTTTACATTTAGAACTTCCACTTAAATTGCTCATTATTCTGAGATACCGTTCCCTGCAAGCCAGAGATTGAGGGGGTAGTTAAATTCAGAAACAATTTGAATTGTACTTCTCATGAATGTGGTATTCAAAGGTAAAGACAAGATAATTTCAAAAGTCCGGAAGATCCCTACCTAAGATTAAAACTTAGCTGTTGCATAAGCGGCACCACAGAAGACCATTCAGATGTCTTTGCAGGGAATTTCAATTTGTATGTATGCTATGCAAATGGCATGTATAACTTATTGATATTGAACATGTAAACACATAGAATATGAATATTTTGAGGCAGAAAAAAAAATTGGAGTCTGTTATGTCCTGATGTACATATCTTTACTTCAATGAATCATGCAGTATGAAGATTATGTATTTTATTTCTTATTGGTAAGTAGTACTTGCATGGTTACAGATAGACATCAACTCCACATGCTGCTCTTTTTCTCCTTCTCTCTCCTTCTACTTCCTACTTCCTTCTACTTCCTGATCACATGTTCATCTGTGCAGCCAGATTCTTAAAGGTACACTACCTCATCTAGCTTATACACATAAACTATCCTCATAGATACTACATCTCCCCCTTCCTTTCATATATGTAAATTAGTATATTTCTTTAAAACACATAAAATTGATTTTACGTTCAACCAATTAAACATACAACAATATGCTGACTGAATTTGAGCATGAACATTAACCCACAATATACAATACACATTAAACTGGAAAAGACTTTTGAACAACAAATTATGAGCTTTAAGATGAAATTCATATCTGCTCAATAAGCCTTGTAGGAGGTTTAATGACTCTGCCTGCTTTCGTCTGAGTATATGATCCTTAACTCAAAGGAACAGACACAATAGAATCACTTGGTGCTGAGGATGTTATAGGTGGTATGTTGACATCATCTTGACTTGGTGCATCAGAAGATAAGGATGGGAATATCTTCTTGAAATGGGACACATTCCTTGTCACAGTGTGATGGTTATTTCCTGCAACAACCATTGTTCCTTTCCTTTTAACTACAGTCAGTGGACTTGGATGAAAAGCAGTCATGTCCTTACGTACTACTTTTTGTTTCACCAGAACGCTATCTCCTTCTTGTAAGTCCGAAACAATAGCTCTCCGTTTCCGGTCTGCATATTGTTTAGCCTTTTGTTTATTGGCAGAGTCCTTCTGTCTAACCTGATGATCTCTAGATGAAGGAGTCAAATGGATTTCAGGAAGAGTGGATCTGATGACTTTTCTTTGAAACATTTTTGTCTGAGGAGGGATATTCGTTGTGGAATGAGGCACTGAGCGATGTTGTCTGAGAAATTGATTTAGAGATTGTTGAATTGGAATTCGGGATACTTTACAAATCTTTATTTGCTTTTCCAGATTACGCATGAAACGTTCAACAAGACCATTAGCCTGTGGCCACAGGGGAGTGATTTTTTTTATGTCGAATTCCAAAATGTTTCATTAATTTGCTGAAATCATCACCTTGAAATGGCGGACCATTATCAGTCTTTATTGTTCCTAGAATTCCATAAGTAGTAAATATTCTATCCAACGCTGGTAAGACAGATGTGGCAGACGACAAAGATATTATGTCAAGAACAGGATATCTTGAATATTCATCCACAGCCACTAGTACGTATTTACCATTGTATAATGGTCCATAGAAATCAACATCGACATTTTCCCAGACATTGTCAGGTAGATTAGTCATCCGCAATGGTTCACTGCTAGTTTGCGTAGAAAGAAGGGTGCATGTCATACAGTTACGGATTTCCAATTCAACAAGTTGCTCCATGGAGGGAAACCATACCTTTTCACGTAAAAGTTGTTTGGTCTTTACGATTCCTAAATGACTGGCATGGGCAATATCAATTACCCTCTTTCTCAAAACAGATGGAATAACAATTTTGTCACCTCTGAGAATTATTGAATCATCATGTACAGTAAGTTCTTGAAAATGTTTATGAAGTGTTCGGAATTCTTGTTCCTCATCAGTTGAAAAGAAATATTGTCCCAGTCGCCAATCATTGGAAATAATGCAGTGTTTTACTGCTGACAAAACTTTATCTGAGGAAGAAGCCTCTTTGATGTTGGCACTAGTAAGTGAATCAGGAATTTAATTGTTAATAATAAAGTTCACATATTCCTCCACTGAAGTAGACTGCGATATGTCAGAAGGCAGAGGATGTCTGGACATGTAATCTGAGGGATTGTCAGCTCCAGCTCTATGAATGATGAAGAAATTGTATGCCTGCAAACGTAAGCCCCATCGCTGTATCCTAGCTGGTTGTTTGGATTTTGGATTTCCAAAAAGTGTCACCAGGGCTTGATGATCAGTCTGGATGGTAAAGTCAATGCCGTATAGATAGAGATGAAAGCGTTCACAACCCCAGACTACTGCAAGAGCTTCCCTTTCTGGTTGAGAGTAATGTTTTTCCACCTTTGTCAAACTGCGACTTGCACATGCTACAATATGATGATCCCCATGTGTATTCACCTGAGTCAAGATAGCTCCAAGCCCCACAGGACTGGCATCCACAATAAGTTCTGTTTTCCAGCCAGTGTTGTAATATGACATTGTGACACTATTCTGCAGACATCGTTTTATGTCATCAAATGCTTGTGATTGAGAGGAAGTCCATATGAATTTAGCATTTTTCGTTGTGAGTTCCCTAAATGGGGCAGTCAGAATAGCGTAATTTGGAATGAATTGGGAGCAATAGTTAGTCATCCCAAGAAATGACTTGACCTCACCAGCATTAGCAAGTTTGGACATATTTGTGATAGCCTGGACTTTTTGTGGATCAGGACCAACTCCATCTTGAGAAAATATATGCCCCAAAAATTTGAGCTTCTGTTGAAGAAAGACGCATTTATCTTTATTCAGTGTTAAGTTTTTGGCTTGAAGACACTGCAACACTTGATGCAGAGCTACATCATGTTCCTGGCGTGTTGCTCCAAAAACCAGGATATCATCACTGTAATTGATGGCATTTGGAACTGACTGTATAACCTGATGGATAGCATTTTGAAACACCTCTGCTGCAGATACGATTCCAAATGATAGCCGTTTGTATCGTTGTAACCCAACATGAGTTGAGAATGTTGTTATTTGCCGTGACTCTTCATCAAGTTCCGGTTGATGATAACCTTTATTTAAATCCAATTTTGAAAAGAAACTTGCACCTGTGAGTCGATGTATGATATCATCCATAGTAGGAGTAATATGGCGCTCTCTTTTAATGGCAACATTAGGACGATGCATATCAACACATATTCTCACTGCATTTCGTTGACCTGGTTTGGGCACTACCACAATAGGGGATACCCATGGTGTCGGACCAGATACCTTTTCAATTATATCTAAGTCTTCAAGGGCCTGAATTTCTTCTTCCACTTGCTTCCTTATGTTGATAGGAATATGCTGATGTTCTTGGACAATTGGGATAACTGAGTGATCAATGTGAAGATGAACTTGATAGTCTTTAAGTTTTCCAATGCCATGAAAAAGATGATCATACTCCCGTAGCAAAACATCCACATCACTTCGTAGTGGTTTTGGGTCATGTAGGACAGGAGTGAGATTGGGAGGGTCATGGAAGACATGAGCGGAATCATGAGTGTGTGCCACAATTTGTATAAGACCCAACTCTGATGCAGTATCCAATCCCAAAAGATTACCTCTTGCATACTTAGTGACATAAAATACAGCTTTTGTCATTTTGTCATTTTTGCGTGCAATTATGTCAAAATAACCCTTTTGTGGAAGAGAACGTTTATTACCATAGGTGAATATTTTCACAGATGTTGGATTAAAAATTACTCTGCCATGCAGCTTCTTGAAACTGGTAGCATCCAATATATTTACAGAAGCACCGGAATCTATGAAAAAGTCAACAGAAGTGTGTTCTAGAGTGATGGCAGTTTTTGGACTGACCATGGGGTATATTTACTAAAATTCATATTTTTCCGAATGAGGTTAAAGTTCAAACACGAATGACATCGAAAGTGTAAATTTGCAACTTTTTGAATTTATTACGACTAATTTACTAAGCAGTCGTATTCTGCATTTTCGTATTTACCGATGTCGATGTCATTCGTATTTTTTGGCAGTGTTTTACGGGAGTGAATTGTAAAACACTGCCGACTTTAACACAATGAATCTCGGCCGGATCTGTGAGATCTGTGCTGGGCTTCATTGTGCACCTTTCGTAAAAAATAAAACATTGTTAAAAATAAAAACAAAAAATACGAGGGGTCCACCCTCCTAAGCAAAACCAGCCTCGAGCGCATTGAGCCGGTCCTGGTTGAAAAAATATTGGGAAAAAAGTGACAGGGGTTCCCCCATATTTAATCAACCAGCACCGGGCTCTGCGCCTGGTCCTGGTTCCAAAAATACGGGGGACAAAAAGCGTAGGGGTCCCCCGTATTTCTGAAACCAGCACCGGGCTCCACTAGCCAGATACATAATGCCACAGCCGGGGGACACTTTTATATTGGTCCCTGCGGCCCTGGCATTACATACCCAACTAGTCACCCCTGGCCGGGGCACCCTGGAGGAGTGGGAACCCCTTAAATCAAGGGGTCCCCCCCTCCAGCCACCCAAGGGCCAGGGGTGAAGCCCGAGGCTGTCCCCCCCATCCAAGGGCGGTGGATGGGGGGCTGATAGCCTTTTTGACAAAATATGAATATTGTTTTTAGTAGCAGTACTACAAGTCCCAGCAAGCCTCCCCCGCAAGCTGGTACTTGGAGAACCACAAGTACCAGCATGCGGAGGAAAACCGGGCCCGCTGGTACCTGTAGTACTACTACTAATAAAATACCCCAATAAAAACAGGAGACACACACCTTGAAAGTAAAAGTTTATTACATACATCCACACCACAAAACATACGTACTTACCTATGTTCACACGAGGGTCGGTCCTCTTCTCCATGTAGAATCCATGGGGTACCTGTAGGAAAAATTATACTCACATAATCCAGTGTAGATCGGTCCTCTTCTGTTCTATTTGTAATCCACGTACTTTGCAAAATAAAAAAACGGACACACGACCATGCACTGAAAGGGGCCCCATGTTTTCACATGGGACCCCTTTCCCCGACTGACAGGAACCCCCCCTGACTTCTGTCTAAGAGGGTTCCTACAGCCAATCAGGGAGCGCCACGTCGTGGCACCCTCCTGATTGGCTGTGTGCTCCTGTAGTGTGTCAGGCAGCACACGGCAGTGATACAATGTAGCGCCTATGCGCTCCATTGTAACCAATGATGGGAACTTTGTGGTCAGCGGTTGACCGAAAGTATGTAATGAATCATGCGGTATGAAGATTATGTATTTTATTTCTTATTGGTAAGTAGTACTTGCATGGTTACAGATATACATCAACTCCACATGCTGCTCTCCTTCTCTCTCCTTCTACTTCCTACTTCCTTCTACTTCCTGATCACATGTTCATCTGTGCAGCCAGATTCTTAAAGGTACACTACCTCATCTAGCTAATACACATAAACTATCTTCATAGATACTACAGAGTCCAAATTTGCAACCAAGAAGACAAAAGAGAATTGGTCTAAAGATGGAACTCTAAAAAGGCTTCCAAGTACTAGTTGGTTGCCAATCCAAGTTTTAGTAGGTGGACAGTCACAGGCATGGAATCATGGATGCTGATGGCTTCTAAAGGTCATCTGTAGCTAGTAAACAACCTAAAAAACAGATGTGCCACATAAACTAAAGGTCACAGCAAATATCACAGCATCTTTTTTGGGTAAAACTTGGTCAATTATAACAGGTCCACTCATTTCTAAACTGAGGTCTCCTTAGTAGAAACAACTTGTGGCCTCACACATATTTGCTACAGTAGCTATTGCAGGAGTTGTTTACTAAACTCCTGACAATAAAGCATTATGCATGGTCCTCTTAGTCAGCCATTATTAGGTACAGTAGTACAGTGCTAGCGCCTTCTCCTTAAACCAGTGTTTCAATACTAAAAATGGTTATCTTATTCCTCTGATAAATGTAGATTTACTTCAGAGGTACCCAAACTCAGTCCTCAGAAAACAGTTCATGTTTTCTAAGTTACCCATCAGGTGCCGAGGTGTATTCATTGATACATTTTAAAAGATTCACAAATGTAGCTAATTATTTCACTTGTGATTCTATGAGGATACCTAGAAAACATGAATTGTTTGGTGTTGTGAGGACCGAGTTTGAGAACCTGTGATCTAATTTAAAATAAAAAAAAACAAGTAAAGCCTATTTGAATGGTCATTTGTCCAGTTCTGAGATAGACTATGTTTTTGGAAGAGACAATCATCCCCGTCCTACAGTATGTCCCATACTAGATGCACAAGATGATACCTTCATGTTTTGTGATGGCAGTGATTCCTCTCTCAATTTCTTTCTTTCAGCCCTAGTGTCTAATGAGTATAGATTTAGTTTCCCTAGATCTGCTTCCCCCCAAAAAAGAGCATGAAGTGTACCTTAAAAAAACAAATACATGCTGTTACCCATTATACAGTAAGAACCACAGTTGAAATTCTTGCCTGAACCACATAATTTATCAAAGTTATTCTTTAACAGTTGTTCAATGACTAAAGCTGGGCATACATTATACAATTATCTGCACTTATTATAGAAACGCCAATGGTACACACCATTCTTGCAGAACAAGATGGGCCAGTAACCCAATAAGTTACTTTTTATTGGTGTTTTTGGGTCCACTACCTTTTTTTTTTTTTTTAATAATACAATTTTTATTATTTGAAGGCATACATGAAAGAACAGATAAAGTTGCTCGTCACATACATATAATGCGGTGAACTTTTAATAATGCAGCTTGCTAACATAAACAAGAACTTCAACTAGAATACTGCAGATTGGAATGCAAATTTAGGATTCTGTATGATTTATCTACTTGAGACTATGACGAAAATACAATGGAGAAGTAGTAAAAAGGAGAATATAAGAAGAGAATAATATGAAAAGAAAGAGAAAAGAAAAACAAGAAAATAAAAAAAATCGTGAGAAATAAAAGACAAGGGGAGGGGGTGGAAGGGGGAAGGAGAGGGGGGGGGAAGAGATCATAGTTATTATGAAATAAAATAAAAGACAAGGGTCTCTGCTATGTACAAAGATTTAGACGAAATGAACTAGAAAGCTAGTGCTGATTGGGATTAAGAGTTAGCGACGACCCGGAGATGGTGCCAGTCTGTATTTTCAAACACTTTCATAACTTTATCTTGAGTAGATGAGTCTAGAGAAACAATAAATGGGGACCATTTGGTATAAAACCGGTCTACATGCCTATCCAAGTCTGGAAATGTATTATTCCTATCGAAATAAAGGATTTGCAGGAGTTTTAATTTTAGTTCCTGTAAGGAAGGAGAGGAAGAGGAGATCCAATGGATAAGAATTATTTTCTTTGCAAGTGTCACAATGGTAACCAGCAGTGGGATATGAGAGGAGAGTTCCTTGTTGGGGAGCCAATTTTTAAAGTTCGCACACAGGTAGGCTAGCGGGTCAGGAAGAACATGAATGGAGAATAAATAATTTATATATACAGTTACCTTATTCCAAAAGCGTTTTATTTTCCCACATTCCCAGAAACAGTGGTAAAAGTTAGCGTGCAAACAGTGACATTTAGGACAAGATCCTGAGGTGTCTGGATTCATATGCTTTCTCTGAGCAGGAGATATGTAGGCCCTATGTATAGTTCTCCAGTGTACCTCCTGAAGATATGAGGATTTTAGGAACTTTAAGATTTTAGGGCAATGTTCAGTGAGGGTCAAAGGGGAAGTTATATCAGGGATATCATTTTGCCATGTAGATGTAAGTGCGTGCCATGATTTCGTATTAGAGATCGGTAGTAGGATAGTATAGAGATATTTTATACAGTAAGGGACCGCATTTACTAGTCGCAATAGGGAGTTAATGGGATCAGTCGAGTTTTGATGTCTGGTTTTAGGATCCAGTGAAAAAGCATAGTGTCGTGTTTGTAAATACATGAAAAAATTAGAGGTGTGTAGTGAAAATCGTGATTGGAGAGTGGAAAAAGCCAATATTTGTCCTCCCGGATCAAAGACCTGTGAGGTAAGTGAAAGACCTTTATCTTTCCACGTGTAGAAGATTGGGTTAGTTATCGAGGGAGAAAAGGAAGGGTTGCCCCAGAGGGTATTGTATGGAGAAGAAGTCGGGTTTCTCATCAGTTTTTTGTTTATGGAGATCCAAGCTAGGTAAGTGTCATGAAACATTATATGATGAAAATTATTTGAGGGAATGTCTGATTTTTTGGAATGAAGAAGGGCACCAGGAGAGTAGGGATTGAATAGAGCGGTGTCAAGAGAATTAGAAGTGAATGTAGATTTAGAAAGAAGCCAGTCTGAGATATATCTGAAATGCGTAGCTAATGAGTATAATCTTAAATTTGGGAGGGAGAATCCTCCATGGGATTTATGAGTCTGAAGTTTATGGAAGGCGATTCGAGGGCGTTTATTTTGCCAGATGAATCGTGAGGTGATATGGTCAAAACGTTTCATGTCCAATGCAGAGAGATTGATTGGTAACATTTGAATTAAATAGAAAATTTTAGGGAATATGATGGATTTGACTACTGCTATTCTTCCAATAATGGATAATGGTAAGTTAAGCCATGAATCGTATAGAGAAGTTATTTTAGCGAGAGCCGGGGTAAAGTTGAGTTTGTATAATGAGGACATATCTGATGGGATATTTAATCCTAGGTATTTGATTTCTGTTTTAGGGGTGGCTACTAAGAAAGGAAGTGAGGGGGTTTGTGGATGGGGCTTGGGATCTTCTAACGTCAGAATGTCTGACTTAGACATATTTATCTTGAACCCTGATTGGGTGCCAAAATTAGATATCAAAGAAAACAAAGAGGGTAAAGAGGTAGTAGGGTTGGATAGAAAAAGTAGGAGGTCATCTGCGTATAAAGCTAGTTTCAGTGTGGAAGACCCTATTGAGATACCATGAATGGAAGAAGAATTCCTGATAGAAATTGCGAGTGGTTCAATGGCAATGGCGAAAAGTAACGGGGAAAGGGGGCATCCTTGGCGTGTACCTCGAGAAACTGCGAATGGCGTGGACAAGTGGCCATTACAATATAGCTGAGAGGACGGAGAAGTGTATAGGGTCTGGATAAAGGAAATGAAAGAAGACGGATATCCGAAATGTTGCATGGAATTGAAAAGGTGGGGCCATTCTAGAAGGTCAAACGCCTTCTCTGCATCTAAGGCTAAGACAATGGTGTGGGATGAGGAGGGGTGAAATTTTAGATGTTGGATTACAGAGAGAACCTTGCGTACATTAGTCACCGAATGTCTTCCCCAAATGAACCCAGATTGGTCCGGGTGGATTATGTGGGGGAGGGTGTATTTTAGTCGGTCGGCTAAGATTTTAGCAAAAATGTTATAATCTGAATTCAGTAGAGAGATTGGGCGGTAAGAACCAGGGAGGGAGGGGTCTCTGCCTGGTTTCAATAGGATTTTGATTATGGCACTATTAAAATAAAGGGGGATAGATTTGGAGTTAATTATTGAGTTAAACAGGGCCAGAAGATGTTTATCTATTTTATCTATTAGGAGTTTGTAGAACTCGTTAGAAAAGCCATCAGGGCCCGGAGCTTTATTAAGTTTCAGGTGGCTAATAGTATAGCGAACTTCTTCCAAAGTAATGGGGTTAGCTAGTGATTCGGTTAGTTCAGAAGGGAGTTGAGGTAGTACAGGAAAGGACCAGGAATGGTGATTATCTTCGGATGTGGAAGGTTGACCTGTGTATAATGTTTCATAAAATTGTCTCATGAGAGAAGTGATTTGTTGGGGGTCATTGGTTAAAGAACCATCAGGAAGCTTTTCAGGATGCACTAACATAGGAGGTGAAGTACCTTTCAGAATGTTCGTTAGTAATTTACCTAACTTATTTCCAAAATTATGAAACCGAGAATCAACTTTAAATTTGTATTTGTCTCCCATCAGAGAAAGGAATTCATTAAACTGAAGTTTTAATGTTAAGTATGAAGATTTGTGAGACTGAGTGGGGTAAGTTTTGAAAGCTTGATAGGCAGAAGAAAGTGCACGTTGCATGTCTAAATAAGATTGAGCGTATTTTTTCTTAAGGGCTGAAGAGTAGGAAATGATGTTACCTCTAAGTACTGATTTGGCAGTTTGCCAAAATAAAGGGGGATCTAACTCTGAATGTTGCTCATTTGAAAAATAGAAAGAGTCCCATGTTGCTTGTAAAGAGTCGCAAAACTTCTTGGAGTTAGTAAGGTAAGAGGGAAATCTCCATTGAGGAGATTTATTTCGAGAAGGGTGAAGAGTGTATGAAAACCAGATCAGAGCGTGGTCGGAGATAACTATGGGTTCAATGGCTGAGTCTGAAACCGACGGGAAAAGATGTTGAGATATAAAAACATAGTCGATTCTGGAGAAAGTGTTGTGTGCGGAGGAGTGGCAGGAAAACTCTCTTTCTATCGGGTGAAGCGCACACCAAATATCTATTAGTTGCAGAGAATCAGAAAAGAGAGGAATGCCTAGAGTAGGGAGATGTTGAGGGGTCCTATAGGTGTTAGAGCGGTCTAAGTAGTTGGAAGAAATTAAATTGGAATCACCGCATACTATAAGGTTGTCATTGGAGAACGGAGATAATTTAGCTAGCAGCATCTGAAAAAATGATTTTTTGTAAGTGGTGGGAGCATAGATATTGCACAGAACTAGTACATGCGAATCAATGGAAAGTTTAGTGATTAGAAATCGTCCATTAGGGTCAATGTCAGAGGATATTATTGTAATGTTAAGGTTACGTTTTGCCAATAGAACTACCCCTCTAGATTTAGAGTTAAATGGAGCCGCTGCTATAAGGGACCAATGTGACATTTGCAGTTTCAAGGACTCTTGTTGAGTTAAGTGAGTCTCTTGCAGGAATGCAACATTAATGTCTGACTTGGATAGGTATAGAAGGATTTTGCGGCGTTTAGCCGGAGAGTTAATCCCACCAACGTTTAGCGTACCAATTTTTAAGTCTATCATGTGAATGGCCAGTTAGGGTAGAACAATAGGAGATACACCCTTAATTCGAGTAAATAGATCAGAGAGTGGGAAAAGGATATGGGGATAGGGGGGGGGGGGGGGCATGGGAGGAAAAAAGACACCAACAAAAACAAATGGTGAATGTTTGACAGGCAAACAGACTTCGGGACCATAAAAGCATTTTGATAACCAGAATGAATCTTAACATTAATTCTAATCCGGAGCAGTGCTTCCGGTGTTTTCCCGACCTCGGCAACTGGTAAAATTATGATCTAATATAAAATAGAGCTAAGCCATAAAATGCAGCAATAGACCTAGTGTACATTTAAACTAAAATGTTGAGTTGAAATAAGAGCGACACTGAGATTAAACAATAATGCTAATCATCAATTATTCATAAGATCACCTAAGAACAAAAATTACACCTCGCATGCACTCGCAACGCATTTGTTGAACAATAACAGAAACCTAAGTGTGACCAAGTGGGATTGGAACCATCCCATTGGTAATCATCATATATTCGAAAGGATATTCAAACGTAGCTGAGTTGACATTGATGAATCAAAAGAAGGGGGAGAGCCTCTCTTATGGAGGCGTTACGAGTTGAGCCTAAAAGTCAAGAGTTAGGGATAGGAGTAATATCAGCGATGTCATTATGGTCCTCAGAAGGCCTTCCTTGGAGATATGACGCTGCGTCTTCAGGAGTAGAGAAATCCAGGTGCTTGTCACCATCATAGATTCGGAGCTTCGCTGGGTAAAGTAAAGAGAATTTTCGTTTATCGGATACCAATTTTGAACAAATAGGATTAAAGGCTTTACTAGCTCTCTATAGTTCTGCAGAAAAGTCTTGAAATATGAGCAGACGGTTGTTTTCCCACTGTATAGATCGAATCTTCCTGGAGGCGGACCAGATGGCTACTTTGTGCAAATAATTTAGGCATCTGAACAGTGTAACACGAGGGCGACCCTCTGTAGAACGGGGAGGAGGACCCACACGGTGCACACGCTCTATTACCAAATCTTTACAAATATCAGCGATACCTAGAAGATTGGGGAGCGTTGTTTGGACAAATTGAGAAAGATTGTCCCCCTTCACAGTTTCAGGGAGGCCTACCAGCCGAATATTATTTCTTCTGGACCTGTTTTCTGCGTCGTCTAGCTTCATCCATAATTGATAATTCTCTTTTTCAAGACGTTTGACACAGCCCTGAACATCAGCCATATCATGACAGAGGCCTCCAATTCTATTCTCATTAACAGAGACTTTGTGTGAGAGATGCTGTAATTGGAGCGAGATGTCTGAAACTGCTTTTGACAACAATGGAGCCATAGCTTGTGTAATGGCCTCTGTGAGGTCAGCGTATGTAATAGGCGAGTCAGGGGAACGATCCAATGGAGGGGGACTTGAAAGTGATTGTGAAGCAATCAGTTTTTTGGGAGCTGGAGAAGAGGGAGGGGTGGTAATTCCAGGGGCCATAGTGGTATTAGCTCTCCTTTTTTCCTGACGAACAGGGAGGGAGGAAGGTAGGGCTTTGGCTGTTGAATTGGAAGATAGAAACCGGTCCATTGGTAATAATAGGGATAAGGAAATGGGGAGTTATCGTTTTAATAATATTTCACTGGATTTTTGAAGTAAGAAAAAGTATGCGTAGTATCTGTGAGCTGTGGAAGCTGGTCTTATGTATTGTGTTATTCTTAGGAAGCCTTTGATATTAGCCTGAGGCGTGGAAGTTTGCTGGTAATGGTGTATATAAGGTTAAACAGCAGTGACCCACCTTAGAATCTTCAACAGGAATCAGTTATTTGTCTGTAGGTCTCTGCAGCTGCAGGGCAAGGCCAGGCAGTGTATATGTAGGCAGCAGGAGAGTAACCCAGAATTAGCGCTGCTGCGGTTGCTATGGTTACCGCTCATAATTCTGTGTGAGCCGGGTGCCGTGACTGAGCTCTGCGGCTCTCGTTAGCAGCAGCGTCTTCTCCCCTAGATGATTATTACAGGTATGACTGCCTGTCACACCGCGTACAGCGAGGGAGGGAGAGAGCGGCCGCAGTGAAGTGCCGTCCAACGGGGATTTTTCTCGGCGGGCGGGCGGCTCAGATGTAGCGCGATCACAGCCGCCAGCGGCTTGCTGTGCAGAGGAGCAGTGAGGCTATAAGTACCGGCTTCGTGAGGCTGTTAAAACAGCCGTTATAACGGTGCCGTGGCCGGGAAACACCGGAGCTGTGCTGTGGTGTGTCCTCACAGCATAGAACCGGAACCGGAAGTCGGGTCCACTACCTTTAAGTACAAGTATGTGATCTGTTATCAGGATAATTATTATTAAGTGAGTTGGGACAAAAGAAGAAGAAGTAAATAATCACTGCTGTTTGATACTGTCATGCTCTCAAACTTTGTAACTGACTGTTCTCTATTACTGAAACTGTGAGGAAGATTGATAAACAATGTAACAAGAAGGGAACATGTAGGGGATCACTAGATTAAGAACAAAAACCCCTACTTCAATAGATTCCATGTTGGCAGGGCCGTCTTAACTGCAGTGTAAGCCCCTGGGCAAAGCAATGCACTGGGACGCCTACTCATTCTCCAGCGGTAGGGGTGGGGGGTGCTATCAGGGGCACCTTTGATGTCCCGCGGGTTGTAGGGGGTGTTCTATCTTCCACTCAGCATATAGGACCTGGAGCTGTAATTTCTGCCAATTACTCCTTTACTGCACAGATGGTGGGAGATGGGGTGGGAGGAAGAACACTAAACTGTAGAAGGGGCATTACAATGAATGAATGTGCCCCAGACAGTACACAACTTCCAGGGGGGTAGGGGTGTTTAATATGCAGGCTAGGGTTGGATAGTGGAGTGTGCTTAATATTCATAATTTTCTGGTGAGAGGGCAGCTTGCTTGACTGCAGATATCTCCAGTTCCTGGAAATAGATTTCTTAGCTTTTAATGGGATATAAAAATCTAGAGAGTCCCACCTTTAAGGAGGTATTAGGGACTTGGGGATCAGAGTTCAGGAGCCAAAGTGAGCAACTGATGAATATACTGTATACAACTGCATACCAGGTGTGTGAAGCTGGAGCAGGGACCAGCTGCTGGAAGGCTGATACTGTATCTCTGGTTCTGGGTATAGTAGAGATAAGCTGCCAGCGTCCACCGAAAGGAGAAAGTCCCAGGTTTTGGAGTATACTCTCAGAAAAAATATAATAAAAAGTCAGACAGAACCTGAGATATCTGGCTGGGAAGAACAATTAACAGAATCAAATGGGACCACTGTTTTGAAGTCTGATATCTCCGGTTCCCCAGGGCCGATTTTCCAAAATCTGGTACCCCTGGAAAAAGGGGACCCTCAGCTATGAGACTAGAGCCTCCTGGAGCCCTTGGACTTCTGCCCATTGATCCCATATGAAAAGATGGCCCTGCATGTTGGGGACCACTAGATTATGTTGGAAATATGTATGTACCAGCAGTGGTGTAGGGATCCGAGAGCCACTGGCAAAGTAATGAACTGACACCCCCTCATATTTTAGAAAATTTACAGTTTGATATAAAAAAGAGAGAGCACACAAGTGTCTTGGTCCATGACACCAGTGCTCCGACCCCTTGTCTCCTCCTTCCCTTCAGTAGCCCTGTTTCTTCCATGTGTTGTTTACAGAATTACTGAGCACTGAATAGATTTCCACCTATGACCTGACAATATATGCTCCTGTTAGTTTCAGTGAGTTGCACAATTCATGTTTGTGCTGATACAGTAGTTGTATGCTTTGTACTGTACTGTGAAATGTTTTTATGTTTCTAGTCTTAGCCACTGGGGGCATTGTGGAAGAGATTATCTAGGTTTTTCTGCTTATGCCAGTGTGACATTACAGAAGGCAATATGTGCTTCATGCACTATTTTGCTTTGGCACACTTGTGAAGATTAGGGGTGTTTCATAAATAGGAGCAATGATTGCACATAAATTGAAAGGTGTTGGCCTTACTTTTGCATAGTGATTCCCTTATCTTAATACATGCAAAATTACCAGTAACATAAACCATCTAGTACATAGATCTTCTGGATGGTGCATGAATAAAGACATCTGATGAGCAGGTCCAGTTGGGTAATTTGGGAATGGAGGATGAGGTACTGTACGTTAATGTGAATCACATAATTGCTGCCTGACTCCCCTCTGTACAACTCTCCAATTTGCAATATTGTGCAGTGGTTTATCATGGCCATGATGGTGGGAAGCACATCACTAGCCTCTCGAACTACCCTCTTAGTTATGGAAGTGGAGTGGTCCTGGACACACCAAGAGTGTCTGAGAACTCAATGAAATTGAAGAGTCTACCAGACATTCCAGGAGAATATACAAGTATCCCTAGAATCTATTCTTTTAGATTAAATTAATTATGTCTCAAAGACACAGAGGTACAAAAATGCAGTAATGTATGAGCAATGCCTATAAAATTATATGGAAGTAAGTCAGTTTAGTGGGAAAATAAAATATTTGGCTATTGAAAAAAAGCCCTAGTCTTCCCATTACTGAGTCATAGAAAACATCAGTAAAATTACTGTAGTAACTTTTGTTTTTATGTTATTGTAGAAAAACATATGTTTTTATTTAACAATGGGTAAGGTAGTATTCGCTTGCTGATCACATTTTTAGAGGTCCTGATAGTGCAGGATCCCACAACCTCAATAGCAATGATTGCAGACATGATACAGGAAAAATAAAAATGACCTTGACTCGGACATGACCGTGACCTTGACCTGTTTGGGTAGTTATATATTTATACACAGCAATAGGTGAATTTGTCTTTTCAAAATCACCCTCAGAAACTGGAGAAGTATTGCAAACTCTGTAATATCATTGGTAGACCTTTGATTGGTTCATAATTGATGACATGTCTGTCTTTTACTAGTGCTCCGATTCAGTCGTCTAGGGTTCAAAAGAGATGACGCAGACACTAAAAGAGAAAAAAAAAATCAAATATCCATGTTTTTGCATTGTAAAAAAACAACAACACTTGGCTGCTATTATTATCAAAGTTGAATTATTTATCTCTCCTCTATTTCATAAGTTATTAGCATTGCCTAATTGATCATGTTGAAGACACTGTTGTGCTCCATTCAAGATGGGTGTTACTTGCAGAGACATTTGGCAGCAAATGTAGCTAATTGTTTCTGTTTAGTATTTAGCTCACGTTAATTCTCTCAAGCATTAAAAGCAAAGTGAAAGATTAAAAGCAGGTTATTTTCCTGAAAAATACTCAGCCGTTTCAGATATTTATGACACATGACTCACGTTAAAAGTGCATTTAAAATAGATGGCTGCAATTTTTCTGCCAATTCTTGGTTTTAAAACATCATTAACCCTTCACCCGTGCAGTAAGAATAAGTTGGAGTTCCTCGATTATCTGCCCTTTGTTTCAAGTGATCTTTAGCAATTAACCTGAACTTTCATGAGATACAAGTATAGGCAGTATCTGTTTAATAGAAGTGACTTAGTACAGACTGTAAAAGGTCATTATGGCAACATAATATTTTTTCCCCCATGGCTAAAAATATATAGAAGATTTGCAATAAACCACTCAGGAATGCTGCATAAAAAAGACTGCGTTTCAAGATTTAGAGGCGCTAAACTTACTTTATATGAAAGTCGTTACATCTATTTATAGTAATCCTTTACAGCATCATTTCTCATGCTACTGTATGGACATTATCCTATAAGTCCCTTTAAAAAAAATATTTACTGTACTCAACAGTTCTTAACGGCCACAAATCCCTATGAGGCATCAATGCTCACACTTTGAGGTCCAGTAGAGGGACAGACATTGTGGCAATATTGAGTTTCTTGGTTAAATAGTCATTTATGCAGAGGTGCAAAGCTCCACTGACACTAACCTTGGAGATTTGCATTACCACCACTGTACCACCGAATGCCTATCATCACTGTATAGGTTAATCTAGCGTTAACCAACAAGAGACCTATCTACAGTAAGTAGAAGATTTTGTGATTAATCTTTTAAAAGTGGAGGTGGCTGCTGTGCAGACTACTACTTCTTCAGGTAAGATTCACTTCACCAAGATGGCTGCCGAGGCTACTAATGTGCATGTTTGGAGCCATCTTGCGACTGCATGAAAATGGCTGTACCTGCTTTATCTTCAATAAAACCAATCCATTGGATAAGCATCTGCTGGTGTGTACAGATTATCTGCTACAATATGCCTCAAAAGAGAAAGTTGTTTAAAAGTTCTCCATAAGATTCTGAGTAAAAATGACACTGACAAAATTTTGACCATATAATCCAGGGGATCAAATAGAAAAGTTTGTTTGCGATGAATGCTTGATAAATTATTGTACTTAAACTTAACTTTTATTCAATCCTGGCTACAATTTGATATAAAAGCCCAATGGGCAATAAAGTCAATGATTTAAATCAATAATTTGTCACCCCCCAAAAATAATTGTTTTGAGGAGTCGGCATCTTGGGTTGCAACACAAGGGGTGGGGGGGGGGGTTGTCAATGAAATGGAAAAGAGCTCATTTACTGGGCACCCTCGGTGAGTAAATATAACCAATATATCATTTGAATATTGGTGGATATGTAAAAGGCTGTATATTTTGTTTATACTAAAAAGTATATTTAGTATAATTAATTATTAGTCTTCATTACAGTTTCATTGGAAACCATAATGCAATATGCATTACACTCCTCAGAATCAAAAGCTGAACAAAAAAACGTTGTACTTTGTAATTGGGCGCTGCGGATCTCTTGTGGCGCCATATAAATAAAGGATAATAACATTCCGAAGTGTATGCAGCAAGTGTGCACTGTTAAGTCTTTTGTGAAGCCAGCATTAAATAAAGAAGCTTGCCTGTGAATGAGTTGGTGTTCTGTGCTAGCACTGCTGTCTTCACAGATTGAGGATGATGATGATGATGGGGCTGCTGAGAATGATATATCTATCCAGTGGGCTATCATGGTTATGTATTCTTTTATTTGACCGGTGCCGCTTTTCTAGATATCGGTATTTATGTGGATAGTTTTTACAATGTAACTTTCAAGGGAAGCTATGACCTTGGCTCTAACTTTCCTGTAAAGCTGTGGGATTGCAGTTTGAGAAAAATGAAATCAAGATAGGATTTGGTAGTGTGGGCACACGAACTTTACTAATCGCCTGAAACCTGATCAACTGCCAACATGGCTGCCATGGCTTCTGTGATCCGCTGTGCAACAGGATAATGCCTGTCCTATTAACTTCCCCTTTCAGTTGACTGTTTGACAGACAATTGATGTAAACTAGGCTTACTCTGGTTCCATGACAATCTACCCCAACAGCAGTTGTCCAAGCACCCAAAGATTATTTTGGGGATTTTGAGATTGCGTTACAGGACTTAGATCCCAATAATACAGGACAACGTAATAATTTCCCCGAGGAGGCCAATGAGGGTGATGCTTGTGAAGATTGCATGAGGAGTTTGCTGCTGGTAGCTATTACTGGACTACTTATTGCACATGATTTAACTTTTTAGGATGAACCATGTACATGATTACACTGCCAATGACATATTAGAAAGGAGGTGCCTAAATGGTTAAAATTCCTTCCTCAACTTATTTTGATGCCATAAAGGCTAGAGATAGTTTAATAAACCTTGTCTGGGTTGGGGAAGGAATAGTTCCACACCTGAGAGATGAAATGTTTTGGTCTATGGCCAAGCATAATAACAATGTGCTCAGGCCTTATTTTAGTTTCTAAATGTGATCTGCCTGACACACACATGCCACTCATGGGCACCCTTGGACTCTCCTTGGGTTCTTCGGTGAACACTTATTTTGTTCATTGGCTCAATAGTATTATTTTCTGCTATGGATACGTCTGTTTTGGAGGTAGCACCAGTCACACTACTAGTATTACACTTTTGACCTGTTTCCACTAGAACTAGCCATCCTTTGCCGCTACAGTGGTGTATGCAGTGTTAGCCATTTTCCTTCTTTTGTCTAAATCACTACATTCATCATCAATGACATTTTCTCTGCCAGTCACATCACCATAGCCTGAGCTTTTATTTGACATTGAGCAAGATTTATGTAATTTGGAATGGACTTATTTAAAGTAATTTCTTCTGCTTACTAAAGTCAAAATCAGAAGCACAACAAACTAAGGGGTCTATTTACTAAGCCCAAAAAGGGTTCATATTGGTGAACTTATTGAGTTATATATGTATGAATCTGCTACACTATTAGAGAGGAATTTGACAAACACTGGTAAGGTTTTAGAGGTCTATTTACTAAGCCTTGAATGGAGAGAAAGTGAACAGAGATAAAGTAAGAGCCAATCAGCTCCTAACTGCCATGTCACTTGCTGGGTTTGAAAAATAACAGGAGCTTATTGGCTGATACTTTACCTCCGTCCACTTTCTCTCCATTCAAGGCTTAGTAAATAGACTCCTAAAACCTGATCAGTGTTTGTCAAAACCCCCTCTAATAGTGTAGCAGATTCATATATATATAACTCAATAAGTTCCCCTTTATGAACCCTTTTTTGTACTCCAAAATGTACTTAATGTGTGCACACAACGTGAATATAGGAGAAAAGGGTATACTGTATACTATGGAAGAAACCCTTCTCCTTTTAACCCATGTGCTGTAGGCAGTGAATGGGTTAATGAGTGGGTGACTACTGTAACAGAAATGGAAATCACTAAAGTAACAAAAGTTCTATTTTCTCAGGCGATGACCGGGTCTTCCAGGATGTGTATTCACATTGCAAGGAGAGATAACTGGTATACTCCGGGATGAGAGCATGCAGAAATACCTGTCCAAAGATAAAGAGATAAATACGAGCAAAATGCATTGATGCAGTGCATTAGTCAACAGTCAAATGTAGCATCTCTTGGGCGCCAGGTCAAGTGAGCGCATGACAGGTCCTGGAAGTGATGCATCCACTCCTAGCAGTAAGGGCTGCTGGGAACTGTAGTTTATTTTGAGTTTCTTCACTCGTGAGATGCCAGACACCGGCACCAGTAACCCTGACTACTGCCCAGATTCAGCCCTATTGGCGAGCCTCCTGGGACCCACTGGGCCCCAAGCAACCGCTTTGGTTGCAGAACGGTAAATCCACCACTGGGACCAACAATCAATGTTTTAACATAGAAAAGAATAGGAGCCACAGATTTACTAATGGTCGATTTTAAAACTGACCATAAAATGACGGCAAACATCACGCCTAATTCATATGCAGTCACAACTTCGATGGTGTCACAGTTGAGCTATTGCGAAGTGCGCATGTGCCACAAATGCGTCACGCATTTGCAAGCAGACATTTGCAACACAGTTTGCAGCAGACACATCAGCAATAGAAAAGTGAACAACAACGCCAACAACATGCAATATATGGGAGGTTCTGGGTGGTACCGGGTAGTGGCTCAAAGTGGCCATTTGCACAGGCATGTCGGCAGTCGGTGGTGGGCGTGTGTATATTCGCAAGTGCATCCTTATGTTACATTAACTGCAGGCATTCCCCCCTACTGTGACGCTTTCTCTGAGTGCCTGTAAAGCGGCGCAACAATGCACAGTGATGGAGGCCGTCACACAGAGAAGCTTTGAATAAATACATCAATGTCATGATCACACCTATGTTAGTGGGTGTATTGAATTGCAATCATTCGCTCTGCTACTAATAGCACACTCTGCTGATAATGCAACTATCTGCATGTCATTTGTTTTGAAAGTAATTCAAGTAACTTTTAAAACCTTTGTAATAGTTATGTTGAAAAATGCATTTAATACTCCTGAGAAACAAGCCAATGGGAGTGTGGGGGTGGGCTTATAGAGGAAAGACAAGGTGAGTGCTGTGTCCCGTGCTGCGGAAGGTCAGTGATACACACAGTGTTGTTGCTGAGTCCTGAATAAGGCAGCCAGCACATACAGCGCTGTAACTAAACTTTTTGATGCCCTGTGCCAGTAAGAGAATTGGTGCCCCCACCCCCCAATGCCAGACAGTGCCAGATAATTTGCCTTCACCGTGAAGCTCCATCTTCCAAAATTGTCACTGGGAAGATGGCACTGTGGAGGAGGAGGGACCCACTTCCCAGATCAAGGTAAGTAAGCTCAGTAGGGAGTGGCGCAGGACCTGGGCCTTTCATCTAGCACTCACCCCCTCTCTGAGCTAGGGTATGTGTGTGTGTGGGGGGGGGTATAAAATAAGAATATGCACATTAAAAATGCTTGTTTCAGCAATAGAAAGTCTTCAAGCACCAAAATGAACATACTGTGCTTTATAAAAAAAACCTTTTCAAGATTCAATAAGATGTAGATTTATTTGGAAAATATACAGACTATGAGCACTGCCAACGTAATCAAGACCTATTAGCAAATTTATTATATATCCTCACTAGGAGTTAATGTCAATGAGCACACACATATTGATGAACTGTTTTTCTCTCTTCTGCCGTGCAACCTGATTTACCATAAGTTATTTCTGCAAATTCTCCTGAAACCTGATCTCATTCAGTTCCATTCAGGCTGATGAAAAATCTCCCTATCTTCTCGCAGCAGTTAATTATATAACCATGGCTCATGATTCTGTACAATGAAATCATGCAGCGTGTTTTTTTTCTTCTTGCGCAATTAGTACTTTAAAACTTGTCTATAATGCAAATGAGTCTAACATCTCTGCTTCTTTTTACAAATCAGTCACACCTCCATAAATTAAAGCAGGAAAACTTTAATTTTATGTTTCAGATCTTTTTTTTTTTACCCTTTTTCTTTTTCAAATCATTGCGTTTGAAAATACACAAATAAAACTAAATCGGAAAAACAATGCACAAATCTCTTAAATATATACTTATATATATTTTTCTGTTTGATTTAAGGTCCCTTTGTGCTATAATGCAATTTATATTGTCTATTTAGATAAAAGAACATGCTTTTATTCAATTTTGGAGTAGTTCATTAATTAAATCCAAAATTAATTGAAGCAATTTGTCCTAAACAAACTCATGACACCAGCCTCAGAAAGTTTAATCATAAGGAATTATTCATTGGAGGGATGAATTAAATTACATTAAATATCTTTATTTAAAATGTCTTTTTATCAGAAATTCTGTAAACATTGACAAATATAGAACAAAGAACATTTATATTAAGTATAATGTAATTTTGTTGCTAGGAAAATGTATTTTGAAAATTGCTTTTATTTCTAGCTAAAAAATAGTTTCAACATTTTACATCTTTCCACATGGAATATTTCCTTATTTATATATACCCTTCATTTTATAATTGTTTGTGATAAACTAATGACTTTTAAATCACTTTAAGTTTATTAAACTAAAAGTATAATTACAAAAATGTAAAACAAAAATTTTCTGTACTTTATCCTAAAGCATATCAGCTGATGAAATATTTAACTTTACTGTAATTCAATCTATTTTAAGCAGAGTTCTATGGACAAATCTAAGGGCTAAATTTGGTGGTGGCATTTGCAAGCCACTATTCTTGGTAGAGATGAGTGGGTCCCCACCCAGATTTCCCAATCTGGAAATCCAAAATGAGGCAACATGTCATTATCCTACTGTCGGAATCTCGATGGGTTTTTATTTTTATAAAGGTCCCGGTGATAAGCACCATTTTCACTCCTGTTGTGGAGAGTGTACTGAACAGATGTGTCCATCTCAGTGCTAAGTTGTGTGGCATGGGGCGTGGGCATGGGGCTGGTGGCTGCTGTGGGGCTGGTGTATCAGTCCTGGGGTGCTCATTCTGTTATCTGCTGTATCTGACAAAGGGTGCTCTGTCCTCTGGGGGTGCTCTGTCCTTCTAGGGGTGTTCTATCCATACATGCAGGGGCTCTGCCCCAAAGTTAAAAAATAAAAGTAATATTTTATTAAATTAAATAATATTTTTTTTGTGTGCTGTACCTCAGTATACTGTCCATCCAGGGCCTCTGCACCATTGTAAAATTAAAATAATAAATGTTAAAAAGCTTAAAATATAATTATAATATATATATATATATATATATATATATTTGTGCTGTACCCAATTCTACTATACAATTTTTATTTTATTTTCAGAAATACTGTGACCCTGCTTGTCAGACCGCAGTATAATATTGTTATTTCGTACTCATACACATATTGTGCGACACTGTGGGTGAAGGTGGTACCACAGTAATATATTTTCATACTCATACACGTATTGTGTGACACTGTAGGTGAAAGTAAACCATAGTGTTAGATTATTAATCTCTGAGTCATACATGTATTGTGACACTGTATGTGGTAAATTATTTGTACAAATTTTGGTGTGTGCTGTACCCCACTTCGTTCATGTTTGTTTATAAATATGGAGGATGAACAATTGAGAGGAGAGCCGGAAGCACAAAATAGCACTGCAGCTGCTGCCACCAGTCATGACCATAAAGGTCCATCAACATCATCTACTAAGGCCGATGCCCAAGGGTATAGAAGGTTTAAGTTAGGGCATGTAAAATCATAGAAGCAATATAAATTTAAAGTAGTAAAGTAAAAATACATCAAAAAGAAACTTAGCTGCAGAGAAACATAACATTTGCAATATGCCGTTCACCACGTAAGTGGCAAAGAAAGACTCAGGCCTTGGCCTTTATTTATAAGTGGTGGTTTTGTAACTATCACTGAGGAATCTTCTTCTGCTTCTCATGATGATGCAAGATTTTTTCAATCAGAGTCTAGAAGAGGTATAAAAAAACTGAAAACAACTACAGCAGTAGAACAAACTGTACATTCAGAACCATCACACATTCCCAAGGAATGTTTGGGGGTGTCCACATTAGCTATGTGTGAGTCTGACATTTCTCACACTGTCCTCATAGAGAAGCCTCTTTCATTTATTTCCACCATTTCTGTACCATTTGGACATGTGCGGAGCAGTACACATAAAGATGGTGATGAGTGCATAATAGAAATTGAGGGTCATGAGTGGAAGTGGAACAGAATGAGGGGGATTCAATGTATGTGACGGTATCTGCTCCATTTGTTAGGCCAAAGTTAGTAGAGGTAGGGACGTTAGTCATCTAGGCACCTCCTCCATGTTGCTTCATTTGTGGCAAATTTATGAAATTTATTTTACAAGATTATAATGTAATTATCACCCTAATCATCAACCTCCTCATAAGTGATAGGCAGTAGTCCTTCCCAAGAAAGTTTTGTGGGGGCCCAAACAAAGCAAGCACTTCATCCACAAGAGTCAGTCCCTGTAACTGAAGTGCTTGGTTTGTTACACTTTGTATGTCCTTTTAAATATTCAACATAGGGGCAGGAGGGGGACGCACAAGGACAATTCCATCTTGCACCACTTTTCATTACTGGACTGCTGTGTGGCAACGTTTCATAGATGTGCTATAAACTTGCAGCCTTTGTCCTAAAATGGATGAAAACAATTGTGAGCTGTGAGGTGTTCAAAATTGACTGGAAATTAGTGAAAATTAATGTCATTAAGATTAATAATACTGTAGGAACAAAAACAGTTCAAATTCTGTGATGTTAGCTGTTTTTATGATTTTTTTTTTCTAAAAAAAATATAGATACAAAACCAAAACCCACAAAGGCGGTTTCAGCAAAGCCAATACAGATCAAAAACACAAAGGAGATACAGATCCAATACTTAATGTTTGGGCCGGTGCTCATCTCTAATTCTTGGTGGATTTAATCTGGAAATTTAAAGCCTCAACAATATTAAGGGAAAAATAAGCCATGTTTTGCAGTTAATATGCTATACATTGCTTTCAATTTCCATGTCAAGCTCCCTGTGAACCTCATTTCTGTAAATCTAGCCCTAAATATCCAGCTATTTAATATTTAATTTTAGGAATGTTACTGCTACTTGACATCAATATGATAAAACAATTCACCTGCCTAGGACTTAGGTTTGTGCACTAGGGTCTTTGATATGTTTTGTGTCCATGAGTTGCTGGTACCACTTAACTTTCCAGAAGTAATAGATTTATCATGCTGGTGCTGTTTGTAGGTACTGTGCCTTGATCGGTATAAAGTAGATCTGGAATTTAACATCTGGCTGCTGTGGTCCCTGGAACTTTTGTCTCATAGATGGGGATGTCTCTAATGATTCTGGACACTGGCACAGCTGGAGCTGTGATACTCTCCCATTCCTGTTCCCAACCTCATTTTAACGCTCTCATACATTCCTCATCTACCAGCCATCTGTACTTTTTAGGCTTACTGTCTACTGTCAAAATTGCATTGATAAATAAATTAGAAGACTGCTATAATTGAATAAGATTGGACTCACTGTTGACTGATTAGTTAGTATTAAACTATCATGCAAAATAATATAAAAACTGGAACAATAATCTTAGAACAGACTGAGGGGTACATTTACTAAGATTCGTATTTTCCAAATTCATGTCCAAGTTCAATCACGAATGACATCGACAGTGTAAAATTGCAACTTTTTGAATTGATTACGATGGATTTACTAAGCTGTCGTATTCGGGTTTTTCTTTTCTTCCGATGTCGATGTCATTCGTGGTTTTTTACCTATTTTTACGGCAGTGATTAGCAAAACACTGCCGACTTTTTTTACAATCAATCTCGGCCGGATCTGTGTGATCCGTGCTGGGGTTTATTTTTTTTTTTTTTTTTAATTAAACACTGTAAAATAATAAAAAAAAATGCGTGGGGTCCCCCCTCCTAAGCATAACCAGCCTCGGGCTCTTTGAGCCGATCCTGGTTGCAAAAATATGGGGGGGAAAATGACAGGGGTTCCCCCATATTTAAGCAACCAGCATCGGGCTCTGCGCCTGGTCCTGGTCCCAAAAATACGGGGGACAAAAAGAGTAGGGGTCCCCCGTATTTTTAAAACCAGCACCGGGCTCCACTAGCTGGACAGATAATGCCACAGCCAGGGGTCACTTTTATATAGTGCCCTGCGGCCGTGGCATCAAAAATCCAACTAGTCACTCCTGGCCGGGGTACCCTGGGGGAGTGGGGACCCCTTCAATCAAGGGGTCCCCCCCCAGCCACCCAAGGGCCAGGGGTGAAGCCCGAGGCTGTCCCCCCCCATCCAATGGGCTGCAGATGGGGAGGCTGATAGCCTTTGTTGTAAAAGAAAAGATATTGTTTTTAGTAGCAGTACTACAAGGCCCAGCAAGCCTCCCCCGCATGCTGGTACTTGGAGAACCACAAGTACCAGCATGCGACGGAAAAACGGGCCCGCTGGTACCTGTAGTACTACTACTTAAAAAATACCCAAAAAAAGACAAGACACACACACCGTGAAAGTATAATTTTATTACATACATACATACACACATACATACATACTTACCTTAAGTTCCCACGCAGCTCGGTCCTCTTCTCCAGTAGAATCCAAGGGGTACCTGTTGAAGAAATTATACTCACGAGATCCAGGGGTCCAGGCTCCTCGGGAAATCCAGGGGTAATCCACGTACTTGCATAAAATAAGAAAACGGAAAGCCGAGCCACGAACTGAAAGGGGCCCCATGTTTTCACATGGGACTCCTTTCCACAAATGCCAGAAACCCACTCTGACTGATGTCTAAGTGGGTTTCTTCAGCCAATCAGGGAGTGCCACGTTGTAGCACTCTCCTGATCGGCTGTGTGCTCCTGTCCTCACTGACAGGCAGCACACGGCAGTGTTACAATGTAGCGCCTATGCGCTACATTGTAACCAATGATGGGAACTTTCTGCCCTGCGGTTGACCTAAAGTGACGTCACCGCTGAGCAGAAAGTTCCCATCATTGGTTACAATGTAGCGCATAGGCGCTACATTGTAACACTGCCGTGTGCTGCCTGTCAGTGAGGACAGGACCACACAGCTGATCAGGAGAGTGCTACAACGTGGCGCTCCCTGATTGGCTGAAGAAACCCACTTAGACAGAAGTCAAAGTGGGTTTCTGGCATTCGTGGAAAGGTGACCCATGTGCAAACATGGGTCCCCTTTCAGTTCGTGGTCGGGACACCGTTTTGTTTTTTTTGTCAAGTACGTGGATTACCCCTGGATTTCCCGAGGAGCCTGGACCCCTGGATCTCGTGAGTATAATTTCTTCAACAGGTACCCCTTGGATTCTACTGGAGAAGAGGACCGAGCTGCGTGGGAACTTAAGGTAAGTATGTATGTATGTGTGTATGTATGTAATAAAATTATACTTTCACGGTGTGTGTGTCTTGTCTTTTTTTGGGTATTTTTTTAGTAGTAGTACTACAGGTACCAGCGGGCCCGTTTTTCCGTCGCATGCTGGTACTTGTGGTTCTCCAAGTACCAGCATGCGGGGGAGGCTTGCTGGGCCTTGTAGTACTGCTACTAAAAACAATATCTTTTCTTTTACAACAAAGGCTATCAGCCTCCCCATCCGCAGCCCATTGGATGGGGGGGGGCAGCCTCGGGCTTCACTCCTGGCCCTTGGGTGGCTGGGGGGGGGACCCCTTGATTGAAGTGGTCCCCACTCCCCCAGGGTACCCAGGCCAGGAGTGACTAGTTGGATTTTTGATGCCACGGCCGCAGGGCACTATATAAAAGTGACCCCGGCTGTGGCATTATCTGTCCAGCTAGTGGAGCCCGGTGCTGGTTTTAAAAATACGGGGGACCCCTACTCTTTTTGTCCCCCGTATTTTTGGGACCAGGACCAGGCGCAGAGCCCGATGCTGGTTGCTTAAATATGGGGGAACCCCTGTCATTTTTTTACCCATATTTTTGCAACCAGGATCGGCTCAAAGAGCCCGAGGCTGGTTATACTTATGAGGGGGGACCCCACGCAATTTTTTTTGAACAAATAAGCACTTTCCCACCCCTTCCCACTGATATACATGCACGGATCTCATGGATCCGTGCATGCCTATCCAATCACGAATAAAAAAAAAAGGTCTGTTTTTTTTAGCACTTTTTTACGAGTTGTAATTTTTCACGGCAGTGTTTGTTTGTTTTTTGCTTTGCACTTCTTAGTAAATGACCGAGATTCATACTTAAACAGCCGCGTTTTGACCGATGGTGTATTCATTCGTAATTTTTTACCTGAACTTGCAAAAAATTACGAATGCCCTCATCACTGCCGTGATTAGTGCTTAGTAAATTACCGAGATGACACTTTGATGAAAAAACGGCATCTCGGTCAAAATCGGGAGCTTAGTAAATTTCCCCCTGAGAGCTAATAATATTGCCCAGGATGTCTTCTCGAGAACTACATAACTAGACCTTAGTATTTCCCGATTTTGGTAGACGCTGCTTGACAAACCCACCTATGGCACGCTCATAATTACATAGACTAAGAGAGCAAATAATTCACATTTCCTTTATTGACTGCTACCGGAGCTGCATTATTTCAACCTAATTCTGCAGGGAACATGACTAAGCTAAGGACATTTGTACCAACAGTCATGGTGTCCTGTTACAAGCTTTCAGGGTTTGCCTATGCAAAATATTCCTAATCAGGCTCATGGACGACTGATTGCAATGCTGCAATGAAGTACTGCAAGCAATGTTGTGTAGTGTAAAATTATTCCTTTCACAAAGTGGTGATGCCCGAGCGACAACTTTACCAAGAAATCAAAGACAACATATCCAGCCTGTTTAGAACCTGATTTGTGGAAACCCCTTTACCTGAAACTTAACAGGAGGATTCCTTTCAGAATGTAGGAGCAACAAAATATTATTGCAGTAGTGGCACACATGTTGGCATGGTAGGTGGTATGCAGACATAACGTTGACACCAGAATGTAGACATGGGCATATTGTCGACATTCATAATGTACCAGGGGTTCTTGGCAAGTTAACAACCACACATCCTGCAGTTGAAGCAGTTTTGTCACTGACAGGACCTTTGCTACAATAATTTGATACATATAATTCTGATAATAAAACTGCTTGGAAGTGCTAACTAAAAAATATAGACGGTTATTCAGAGATGGATGCAGCAACTGCGTCCATTGGGTCTGCACACACATGACCCTTCACAGACAATGGCATCCTGGCCGTCAGAATGCCGGCAGCATGGCAAGAAAGGGCTAGAAAGCCCCTTGCAGGCTCGCTGCACTCACCACAGGTTCTATTCCCATGCTACGGGTGCTGTGGACACCCAGGAGTGGCTCTTGCTGCGGGCAAGCAGGATTCTTGCCTGGGGCGCCACATCCTGAAGGGCGCTGCTGCCGCTGTGCCGCATGACACTTGCTGCGCCTGACTGAACTACACCTCCCATCAGCCCCCGGGGCAGCACCTGGCGTTACATGCTGCGGGCAGCCTCTGAGCAGCTCCGGCCGGGCCGCTCTTCCCCCAGTCACACAGCAATGGCGGCCGGGGAATGAGGGCAGGAGCAGCCGGGACTCCCGATCAGGACTGCAGCTCCCCACATTCACTGTGACGGGGGTGGACATGGAAGACAACCCTCCGTTCATGTTGGGAAGGCCGCGCTTCCAGCAGGTGGAGGATGCCTGCTGCGCAGTCCCCGGGGTCCTATACTCATGTCTGTACTGTCCAGGCTACAGCTACAGTGGAGAAAACTACAGGGGGCACCATTCTACTGGAGGTACAGCTACAGGGGGCACAACTCTTCAGGGGGTACAGCTATAGGGGGACACATTTCTACTGGGGTTACAGCTGCAGGAGGCAAAACTATGGGGGGCACAACTCTACAGGAGGCAGAACTCTACAGGGGCAAATCTACTGGGGACACAGCTACAGGGGGCACAACTACAGGGGGAATAACTGTGGCCATGCCCCTTCCCTATGAAGCAACGTCCCTGACGTGTACTAACCCTGCTTTGCCTGTTGGGGGTGGCGGTGGGGCACAATAGAAAACTTTTGCCCTGGGTACCACAAGGTCTAATACTGGCCTTATGGACACCCACGAGTGGGAATAGCCCCTGTGAGCTGGGATTCCGACTGGCGGCATTGTCAGCAGTCGGGATTCCAGCATCGGTATCCTGGCTGCCAGGATCCCAACTACCGGCAAATTAAATGCATCCCCCACCGGATATTTTTTAAAGCCTCCAGCAGGTGAAAAGTAAGGTAAAATCCATGTTTTCAATTAAAGAGGTACAAAATTTCTTCAGAACCCCTTGGTCACCCACTCCCCCCATAGCTAAGTAGGCAAATGGAAGTTTCCAATTAGCTTAATTAGTCCAGTAATTGCATGTCATTTTTCGATGTTGAAAAATGGCCTAAAATTTCAACAAGAATAAACTTTTTTGTTTCTTTATGCACTCCAAATTTAATTAAATATGTTCAAAAATTGTGCAGCCCAAAGCAGAACACGGAGAACGTTTTGCACACCTCTAACAATAAAACCTGTACTCATGGGACATCAGGACACCTAAATGGAAAAATATAATTGTTGCAGTGGGAGTGTTGCATCTGGAAAACTATCACGCAATAGGTCTAACCATAATTCAATGGGCAGAATTCAAATGTTTCCTCCACCTCCCACCCGCAATCGCCCCCCCCCCTGCAGCTATACAAATGTTGCTGCCGAGGGGCACGTCATCAGTATTTCAGCTTGCATACCTCCATGTAAGGTGATCTACAGTGTCTAGTTAGACAGTCAATAGGCTGACACCTTTAGGTTGTCATGAATTACGTCAACACGGTCAAAAGGTCAAAATGATTAACCTATGAAAGGACAGGTAAACCTATGAAAGGATGACAGTGCTTATGGTCGATAGGTACAAAAGGTCGACAGGTTCAAATGGTTGACACACATTTGGTCAACATGCATTTTTTTTACTTTTTCATACTTTACCATCCACCTGAACTACGATTGTAAATAGTAACCTGGATGTAGCACAGTAAGCCATGTGAGGGGATGCAGTACACTAAATGGGGGTCCACATACTCAGACGGCAAAAATTACATAGAAAAATACAAAAATGTTGTGTCAACCTTTTCCTGTGTCAATTATTTTTCGTGTTAACCTTTTCATGTGTCAACTTTTTGTGCCATGATGATCTTTTGTCCATGTTGACCTGTTCACTGTCAACCATATGGTGTCAACCTAATGATTGTAGACCTTCTTCTTGTCGATCTATTGCCCCATGTCCTTCCCAGCACAAAACATATCATGTCAAGACTGTGCGACAGTAGACATATAATCTGTAACTTGCTGGGTTGGTGTAGCATCATCGTCATGATTTTGCAACGGCTGCAGGCACCACTGGGGCAAAACCAAGTGGGGGGGGGGGGAGGATTGTGCTGCTAAATTGCTTAGTTGTTGGTGTCCAGGCAGTCAGTTTAAAAAGTACTACTAGGAACTGTGGTCCTGTAATAGGTGTCTCTGAACCCCGGCTGGACCCCTCTAACCCTCAGGTCCCGGTACGTGTGTCCTCTTTGACCCCCCCCTGTAGCTGGGCCTGGATGCTTGTGGCTCCACCTTCTAAACATAACTACTTTATTAGTATATCTAGCATTCCAATATTTTTCTCAATGTAAAAAAAAATATGTATTATAATGAATATAAAAAGTAACAATTGTAAAATTACAGTGTATTAAAAAAATATGTAAATTTTAAAACTCTGTCGAAATATTTTTTATCGCAGATTATACTTTGTTAATCTGTCTAATTTACTTTTCTTAAATCAAGCCTGAAAAAATGAAATAATTCATATGTTATTGATGCTGAGTTGTAACTGAGATTCTGGACTAGAATTAAAATCCTTCATTTTATTTACATATTGATTCTGCATTCTGTATGCAGCAGTGGTATTTACTTCTGACAGTCTCCTTTTCACAGTTTATATTTGTATACAATTGCCTGATAGCATATAACATGTTGGCCATTGTTCATTTCCCTATTCATGAGAACCATGACTAAGATATTTTTTTTATGTAGCATTTGGAAAAGCAACGCTGGAAATCTTGTATCCTTACAAATCAGCTCTTTGTTCCAGAGGCAATTCATCATCTTTATTATATGTCACTTTGTGTTATACTGTGTCATTTTACAGTGTAACATGACATGACACAATGTAATTAAAGTAACACAATAAAATAGCTCATATTTAAGGTAAAGCAATATTTTCTAGATCAGATAATTACTGTGTTATCAGCAAAGACTCTAGAGATTTGGTCTACCAAGAATTCTATCATTTTGTTCAAAGCTGGACCTGAGGGGACGGGCAGCTGTCCAAGGTCACAGAGAACTTGTAACGGTACTTTTTGTTTAAAAATCCGTGCAGCCTAAATTTATAGTCTGTATAAGGTATTTCAATCTGAAAATGTACTATGTCGTAGATACAGACAGGCTCTAGTAATAGTTATTGTACCATGACCTGATAAATAGGCAATGGGTACAGAAGTGTTTCAACTGAGAAGTGTGTGTCTCTGCGGGTGGAGGTGGTGGGGGGAGGGGGGTGTCTATAATTAAAGAGTGAAAAAGAAAACATATGTGGAAGTACATAGCAACTAAATAATAATTAGCATTGATCAATTAAGCACAAGTCATATTTCTAAAGGTTAGATGGTGTTTGGGTGCTATAAGGGCCAGATTAAGGCTAGTGGGTGCCCCGGGACAACTAATTGTGGAGTCCACCTCCAATAAAATTTACCCCTAACCCTGTCCACCTCCCCTTCATCGGCGGCACAGACTTGATGTGTCATGTGTCACCGATGAGGGGACATGGGAGCTGCTCTGTGCTGTATGTAGCCTGAGCAGTGGCAGCCTCTGTCCCAATTGCAGATGAACCTGTGTAGGGTCCTCCTTGTGTGTGAGGGCCCCGGGACAACTGCCCCTGTTGTCCATCCCTTAATCCGGCCATGGCTGCTATGGGTTACTGACAGTTAAAATGACGACTGTCGGGATCCCGGTGTTCAAGATACCGACGCCAAAATCCCACAAGCCGACAATGCCACCAGACAGAATCCTGTACCACATAACAGCAGCACGGATGGTGTAATGGTTAGCATTACTGCCTTACCAGCACTGAGGTCATGGGTTTGCTTCCCACCATGGCCAAACTGTGAGGAGTTTGTATATTCTCCCCGTGCTTGTGTCAGTATATTCGGTTTCTTCACACAATCCAAAAATATACTGGTATGTTAACTGGCTCCCAACAAAATTCACCCTAGTGAAGAATACCTTCCAACCTGTGGCTCTCCAGCCATTGTGAAACTACATGTCCTAGCATGCCCTGAAACAGTTTTGCTATTAGGGAATGCTGAAACTGTGGCAAGGGCATGCTGGTATGTGTAGTTTCACAGCAGCCGGAGAGCCACAGGTTGGCCAGGCCTGTCCTAATGTGAATGTGGGTGGTGTACATGTGGTAGGGAATATAGATTGTAAGCTCCACTGGGGCAGGGACTGATGTGAATGGGCAAATATTCTTTGTAAAGCGCTGCAGAATATGTGTGTGCTATAGAAATAACTGGTAATAAATTATAAGAGATCTTGAAGAAGTTGCTGAAACTACTCCTTGCATTCTGCATAGTCCACAATATCAGCCATGGCACACAAAAATGAACATGATGCCTTCAAAAATGTTCTCACAAGGCATGTGACATGAAATTATATTCTCTTTCCTCCTTAAATCCCTCCCTGCGCCCTCTGGTACCTTTTCTTCACTTGGTTACACATAAAAAATAGTTATTTACTCTTTATTAACTATACATTATAGTATGTTCATTTGGGTTGGGAATGGGTGAATGGCGGTCGGGAGCTTGACTGCCGGAAACATGACTACATCCAGTTCATTCCAGCCTTAAATAAGAGCTGTAGTCTCTCTCTCTCTCTCTCTCTCTCTCTCTCTCTCTCTTTCCCTGTATGTTTGCCACTTTATTATAGCATCTTGCAGTTATTACTTGATTCTTAAAAGTAAAAAATATTGTGGCCCAATGTCTCCCAGATTACTCCAAGCTTCTTGAGAGGTTTGCGTTCACCTGCATCATACTCATTCTTTAATGAATCTTTCATTCTAAACGTTGCCAATTACTCAACCACACTGTGGGCTACCTACTTTTCATACAAATACTACAAACCCTACAGTAAATCTCCTGTTGATTTTCCTACTTATTAAAATGTTATTTAACTTCTTACAGTATTTCTCTGAATCCATCTCCTCTATATGTCTTCTATAACTTGCAGAACCATAAGACTCAATTCTAGACAGCCTTCTCTTATCTATCTATCCACTTCTTTTAGAAAAATAAAATGCTAATCTTAGTATCATACAGGGCTGGACTGGCTCACAGTGGAAATCCCTGGTGGGCACCACAGCCTGGGGACCCACCTCCTCGTCTGGGGACCAGGTTCTAGACTGTGCACATCTGCTATATAATTGGCCAGATCTGTTGCTCTGTGACTTTGTGGCTAACGGTGGGCGGAGTCATAGCGCTGTGTGGAGTCACAGTCATAGAGTCACAGATCTGGCCAAATACCTCGCCGCCATCTTCCTCGCCGGACGGGTCCTCCTCTTCCCGGTTCCCGGCTCCTGTGCTGCGGTTAGGAGGGTGGCTGAGGCCACTTCCCGCCATTGCTGCCGTTGCGGCCACCGCGGCTCCCCATCTCCTGACTCACTGTCAGCCACTGCGTCCTCATCCTCCCGGTTCCCGACTCCTGTGCTGCGATTAGGAGGGCGACTGATCACAGCCACATGACGAGGGCACCTCCCACCATTGCTGCCGCTGTGGCCACCGTGGCACCCCATCTCCCCTCTCCCAACTCATTGTCAGCCGCCGGTGGTGCGCCCAGTGTCACTGAGCGGCGCGCTCCCTCCCGTAACCTGCTTCTGCTGCAGACTAGCCGTGAACCCGTCTCCAAGCCCCGCCACCGTTATCTGGACAACAGGAGCAGCAGCAAGTGTGCGGGAGCATGCATCCAGTTCACTACAGCATTGTTGCTGCTGCTCTTGGAGATTGTGTGGGTGTGGCCTTGGGTATGGTGTGTGCAGGTGTGAATGGTTGGCTGTATATACAGTGCCCCTCCCTCACCCGCAGCACCACCGCACCCACCCCTCCACCACCCGCAGTAACCTCGCACCCACCCCTCCACCACCCACAGAGCCCCCAGAACCCCTCCCCATTCACGGCTATGGCCCCTTCACCATCGCACGCTCTTTGTCCGTGCAATATTTCACCACTCATTAAATTATGATTGGTGATAATACTCCATATAATAACAATGTTGCTCCCGCAAAGGGATAAGGGGGCGTAGCCCTTTCCGACGGTGTGCAGAGCGCATGTTAGAAACTAAATGCATATTTTCCCCTCGATGCAGATTTTTACACATCTCTACTACAGTATGTCTAATTCCATAGCTGTCATTATTATCAGTGTACACAGGCACCTGACCTGGCACAAACAATGCCTCTGATAACAGGCACACATATACACATTTGCTAAAAGTTGCTAAATGCCCACAGTTCTTTTGACAGGCCCTTTCTAAATGAAGATGACACGAGAAAACCACATTACTGTACATCTCATACGATTGGTTTTTTGGAGCATGTGCAGTGTGACAATCCACGAGTTACACTTGCGTTTGATTTTGCATCGGCACCTATGTAGCTTGTGTAGAACTTAAAAAAAATGTATAGATAATGGTGATAATGGCACAGAGGAAGAACTACCATGAGTGCAGCAGATTCATTGCACCGGGGCCCCTGAGGACAAAGCCCAGACCAGCAATGAGTTATCCCCTGGCCACTGCAGACCATTTTGAGCAGTGTTGGATGAGCGTCCCAATACAGAGAGCAAGATGGGTCCCACTGCTTGAGGAACCTGTCTCTTACCTTAGTTAGGTAGGGCTGACCTTGTGTGTCCTGGACTGATAGAGGAGTCCTGCCACCTATCAGCGCTGATGATCACAGCCACTTACTGCCTCTAAGTAACAGACATTTTTTTGGATTCACTGCTGTCTGTAAAATCAGCTCACAATCAGTGTAACTGGCACTACCAGATTCTGATTAACTGAGTGCCAAACTAAGGAAAGCACAAGAGCGGGGACCCATCATGGACAGAGCAGAGGGCACTGTGTTCCTGCCCCCCACCAAGGTACATGCCTCCTGTTCTCCACACCACAGAGGACATTGCGTCTGTACCCCTGTCACCCACTGATTCTCCCTGTCACCCACTGCCTCCCCCTGCATTCAGCTGTAACCCTCTGCTTCCCTGTGTGGCATATTGTAATGGTGGGTTGGGGTGGAGAAGGGAACCCTAATTATATTTTTGCAATTGGGCGCACCACTCACAAGTTTCGTCATTGTAATGGCAGAATAGACAGCTGGCAAATATTTAGACTATGACTGTCTCATTAGAGCTTTTCCAACAAATTGAATGTGTGCTTCAGTACATTTTCCAGTTACCTGACCTACATATTTTGATAATATCAAGACTGCCCTTTATTTTCTTTTTTACAAACTTATAGTTTCATACGCCATTTGAACTTAAGCATGCCATTTTCTAATTTCCATGAATCCTCGCTTGTGTGCCCAGGACCGGCTCTACCATTAGGCATCTTCAGTCAGCTGCCTAGGGTGCCAGGATCTTAGGGGGCAGTCGTGAGTCTGCTTAGCACAAAACAAAGGATATCTCTGAAAGATGCTTCCTCGTTCAACTTAATGAAGATAGCGACTGTTGAACTTTTATGAACTGCTAAGATTCTACCTCCAAACTTTTACCTGAGGGGCTGGAAAGTGGGTACTGTGTGGTTTGGGGGGATGGGCGACAGAAGGCTGAAGTTTTGCCTAGGGTGTTGAGAAACCTTGCACCGGCCTTGTGTGTGACATCCATATCCATGGTTGCGTAATCTTTTGCATTTTCAGTTTGCTAAACAAACATTAACAAATTGTTTACATTATCTACAGCAGTGGTTCTCAAACTCAGTCCTCAGGACCCCACATGGTTCATGTTTTTCATGTTACCCAGCAAGTGCACTGTATCACCAACTGTCACATTTTAAAAATCTACAAGTGGCCTGCAAAACATGAACCGTGTGGGGTCCTGAGGACCGAGTTTGAGAACCTGTGATCTACAGCATGTGGTTGGATTCACTTTTCACCTAGTCTTTACTTAAACTCTATTTCTCCTTTTCCTGTGTCACATCGATGAAATCCTTTCAACTAATAGTCTTCATCTAACATGAAATGTATGTTATTTTATGTACGCAAAATCCCAGAATTAATTGCTGCTTTCAATACTGTGCTTAAAATTACAGGTAATGCTACAATAATTTTTCCAACTAACCTCAGAGACTTCAGTTCCAGTCTATAATTGCCCACTGTACAGTGAGCACTTAATGATAGGTTATGAATGCTAAAGTAATTAGCAATTTTTGTAAATCCATTTTCCTTATAATGACTACAGAAAATGTTTTAACTCTTTGAAACACAAAGCTCAGGGTAGAAAAAAATGGAAATTGTTATTTCAAAACATAAAAAATAGTTGCGACGGTAAATTGTGTCACAGTGCTCATTTGCAGATAATCTTGGTGGAAAGAAGCTGCTGAGACACAAGGTACCCAACTTCACTACAATGGACATGGAAAATGGGAAATCCTGCACTCAACTTCTAGATACTCATCCTCAATCACACCAAAAAAATTGCATGGACATTGCAACACAGCCAAGTGTCATATTTCCCCCCAAAATACTGTATGTGTACTATTAGCATTTCTAATGCAACAAATGTTCAATGGTTGAGTACCCTGATACTGACACGGGCATTTCATGTAGCTTTTGTATGTGACTAATCTTGGTAAAAGGCAAATGACAAAGGTTCAATATGAGTGGCCCCAGTAGTTGATTTACCCCAAGGCAACCAAAATGTCTGCTTAGGGCCCAGGGGGCATGCTGTCAAGGCTGTATAAAGGGCATTTCTGGTGGACCACAAGCTCCACTGAAATTGTCCAAGACCTGGGAGCTGAATACTTCCAGCAGGCTGCCAGTGATTAGACAGCTGTTGGGTGCCGGCTCCAGTGCATGCCTGTGTCTCCAGTCCTGCAGTCATGTCTGGACTGCCCATCTGGCTCTTCTGGCATATGCCAGAAGGCCTGATGGGCCGGTGGGCCAGGCTGGTCAACAGAGATGTGTAGGGAGAGAGAGAGGACTGGTAGGACTCTGTCGGGGCTGCCCTCCAATCCTCAGTGCCCCTACTGTACACATTATGCCATACCTTGCCCCATCAGGACACAATATACCACTTGGTGCTTCCCACTACACAATATGCCACTTGGTGTTCCCACAGTACACGTTGCTATCTCCTGGCAATAGGGATTGTAGAGATTCTAATAAGACAAAGAATGATCTTGATTAAAATTATGGCCATCCAAGATACATTGGCCATGAAAAGTCTATGACAAGTCTTTTCATCAAGCGAGGATGTTTCATGTGATTTTTTTTTTATTAACTGTTTTGCAGCCATATATGCATTAAAACTATTAAACTGAAAATATATACTTAAAGTGATTAATATTTTTTTTAAAAATAAGAAAGGTTTGTCACTGCATCCATTCCATGAAAGAGAAAGTAATCAGGCTTTAGTAGTTCAGTAGTGAAAATGTATGTTATTTATGTATTAGCAATAACAAATGAATGTAAAGAAAAAAAATAACCTAGTACATTATTCCATATTGCTGATACTGCGTATACATTGGGGGGTGGAGAGACAGATACAGATAGAGAGAATGACAAGAGACAAAGAGCAGACAAATGTTGATATGGAAAAGAAATAGTGAACAGAGAGACCAAGAAAATAGAGAGGACACAGAGACCAAGAAACAAAGAGCACAAGAGAGAGAAAGGAGAAAGAAATAGATAGTGTGAATAGAATAGAGAATACTGAGAGAGCAGACTAGACACAAAGAATTAGGAACACAGGAGAGAGAGAGAGAGCAAATACACAATCCAAAAGAAATCAGATCAGAGAGAAAAAAAAGAAAACTAAGGAGACCAAAAAGGGAGGTTATAGACATGGAAGAGAATAGACAGCACCGACAGAAAAGTAAATGTACAATTGGACTCCTATACAATGCTTACACTTATCACAGTCGCTTCTAGGCACACCTCTCCAGATAGGAGAGAAGAAAGCTGGGGTGTCCATGGCAGCAAGTTCCCATTGCAGCAGTCAGCAGGAGCGGTACTGCTTCCATGACCTGTGATGTTCCTGGTGTGCTTATTGGCATCTATTACTGGCAGTGCTGCTCATTCACCCCAGTCATTTTGACTTCCTGCCCAGGTGTCTCCACTGAAGCTTCTTCTGGTATTGCACTGCCATTGGGTTCTATGCGCCTCTTGGGTGGTCATCTTCCGGCTAACAGCACCCGGATGTGCCCCTAGCCGGAGCCGATGATATTGCAGCAGCCGGACCAGTAGGGGACTGATTATTATTAGTGCCGCTGACTGCAGGCACCGGCTGCACCGGTGATAGAGCGGAGTCTGGGGGACAGTGTGTGTGGGCCCCTAGTGTGCGGGGGGACCGGGACATTTCCACTACTCCACTTGTGTTTCCACTTGTTTAAGGGAGGGGGGCCCAAAATCGGTATCTAGATAAGGGACCCATGAAGTCTAAATCCATCTCTGAGTGGCCCACGCCATGCGTCATGCCAATCATTATTATGCTTAATCTGTGACTTTATACCAACTCCTTTTCTACAAAACTACTAACCCCAAGTACCTAGTATGCTATACTAACATTCTAGGTACTAGCGCACTAGGAATTTTGTATGTGACCATGATGCAAATAACTAAGAAGTAAAAAGTAAGAAAAAGTGTTTCAAGTACAGTATGGGACTCACTTAACAGTAAGTCATGCCAGGCACCTAGCATCATACAGTATGGTGCCAAAAGAATAGGTGTATGAGGACACATCTGTAGTGCATGCATGGTATGCAGACAAAGAGAGGAATTTCAGCAGCTTAAATCAATATAATCATTTATGTTAAAATTCTATTTCAGACTGCCATAATGAGCAGGTGTTTCAACTTAAAAAGTATACTGCTGTAACAGATAAAAATAGGAAAAGCAGAAAAAAATATAAAGCTATATGTATTATGTGCAGGTGCCGAAACTAAATTATGGCTATTATTACTATTATATGCACAGATTTGTATAACCTATCAAATAATGAAGATGTGTATAATCACTCCTGCAGCAACTGATTATATAGTAACTGTCCATATGCTATGATCCTGAAATGAATATCAAATGCACAGAGGTATTACAGATAACCAATAGTGACAAAATTACCCAGCTCAGGTAGGTATATTAGATTTATATCATGAAGCACTTACTATTTCCAGGGTTTGCCTGAAATTACAGTAAATAGAGCAGTAATTATAGTGTTAAAACTAATGCTATATATACATGAAGTGACAATGAATGCCGGTGCAGTGGGAACTCAGAGCTGTTCGGTTGGTCCTTAATGGTCCCCGCATCTGCTCTTCCAGAAGTGATGACTGCTGTATGGAGTAGAAGTAGAAGTGGTGTCACAGATTGTGTGTGGATGGTGCGATGGAATGCTGTAATTCCAAAGCGTTTCCTTGTAAACTACAGCTTCTTCTGGGAACCCTCTCTTCACTCAAAAAAAGAGAAGAATAACTTGCGCCCTAGTAGCAGCTTTGTACTATACTCTCAAGAGCACCACTCCTTGGTAGATATATACATACAAAAAGAAAAAGAGTAGTCCACAAGCGCTACTAGATATTAAGAAGTCCCAAATGGATTTCCTCCCAAATAGTTTCACTATCTGGGTGTGAAATTCTCCAGTACTCTAGGATTTTTTCTCCACACTTAGGTTCCTCTCTTCACTCACCTACAATCTGTGGCTCATTACTTGACAATTCTTCCAGACCTCTATATATTACAGAAATAACCTTAGCCACAATTAAGTTGCAACATCTGCACACAAGACACCTACTTACGGCGGTATCCAGTTTTTAGGTCGACAACACTTAGGTCGACACTCATTAGGTTGACCACAGTTGGTCGACATGCATTAGGTCAACATGGTCACTAGACCAAAATGGCATAGGTCGACAAATTAAAAGGTCGATATGTTTTTTTTCCCCACTTTTTCAAACTTTACGATCCATGTGGACTATGATTGGGAATAGTAACTTGTGCAGAGCACAGTGAGGCACCCTTCCCGAAGCATGGTGAGTGAAGCAAGCCATGCGAGGGGACACGGTGCACTTATTGGGGTTCCCGGTCACTTTGCGAAGAAAATTACACCATTTAAAAAAAACCCCACCTCATATCCACCTTTTTCCATGTTGACCTTTTCCGTGTTGACCTAATGACAGTGTCAACCTATTTCAGGTGTCGACCTAGTCACTGTCGACCAATAGTGGTCAACCTAATGACTGTTGACCCAACATTCCACAACCCTTACGGCAAACCTCCATGAGGGTGTGGGTTTTTTTCTGACATTTTTCAGTTTTTTTCTGCTCTTGCTGTTTTTGTCTACATTAAAGCAGTATACTTTTTTAGCACACTCCGGTATCTTCTTATTACAGCATGCTTTGAATTTTATTACAACCGATCCCACTGATTTAATCTGCTGATTTTTCTCCCTTTGTCTGCACACCACACATGCACTATATACAACACACATACTGTACATCACAATCAGCAAAATATCTTGAAAAGCATCTACCGTACAAGTTGATGGCTTGAGTTCCCATTTTTCTATAAAAATCACTGGAAAAGTTTGGCCTCATTCCTCCAAAATCTCTATATATAAAAGCATAAGTTTGTTTGTACGCAATTATCTTCCACAGCTCTCAAGGTGAACCTGCCAAATCTATCACAGTTATTTACTAATGAAAAATTAAGCTATTAGACCACAAAGCTGCAACGTGACAATGCAACAGAGTGACAAATATTGAATACCTAATATTTTTGTGCAAATTTATTACTCTAATCAGAGCTTTTGTCTATTTTCTGAGCAGCATTTTTGGTCTATTTACCAAATATTTTGCTAATATATAAAAACACATTACAAATCGGACACTCACAACACTGGGTGACCTTGCTTGTAGACTCTTATAAAGATCATGGTCATTTATGTTGAACCTCTAGATGTCTACATGAAAATTATTTTTGTAAATTATTTGAATATGCATTTTCAAACTCAAACTCAAAAATCTCACTTACCCCCATAACTACATTGTGTAAATACACCAATATTGATTAATTTGTATAGGACCTTATATTATTTGCATAGAAAAAAAGATATATATTTTATTGTAACTTGTAACAATTGCACCAGCACTTATCTATAGGAGACCTGGATGGGGGTTAAATAATGCTTAATCCTACCACTCTCACATTACATCGGAGACCTGGTAATGTGTACCTTCGGGGGGTCAGCAAGATTGACCATCAGTATATAACTCCTGTCCATATGTAGACTGAAAGTGAATAGTGCTTTTTTGTCTTTGATATTGAACTATTGTGTAACACTCATGGATCTTATGGTTAATTAGGTCATTGCAGTGGTTTTATGTTTGTCATAACTGGGACATACCTGCCTATGATGGATCCATGGATCCTTAAGGGCTGGATGTCATCAATATTATTTATTTTCAAAACATTCTCAGTGATTGAAGTGGAAATTTAGAAGTGGTGGTATGGAAAATGTAGGTGACTAGAATTTCACATTCAAGCCCACTTGTACAGAACTACTTAATATTATCTTACACAATGCAATTAGGCCCAATAATACCGTAATTTTGGAAATATGGGTTGTCTCCCAAATCAAATCATTTTAACTAGCTAAGTCTGGCTACTGCAATAATGACTATCGTATGAGCTAATTATTAATGGTGTCCATGCTTTCCTTTTGCCTTGGCTTTGACTCGTTTCCCATCCCACCTAACAACATTTTACAATGGTCTGCTGTATCTACTCCATGGCCTGGTTGCCGTAATTATGCCCAGACTGTGGGTAACTCAAATGAATATTAGCCAGCGCCAATGTAAGTTTCCCCATATTCTTCTTACAGAAAACTAGTAACAAGTAACCTGTGAAATTCAAAATGTGTATACTTATCTCTGCCCTGCATTCATTGAATCTGTACCTTTTGGATAATTATACACTTTTTATACGAATTACATAGAACACAGTTTGAAACTAAAATTAAATTGTACTACAGTACTGAGAAAATTCATGAAAAGCTAAAATGTTCAATGTTGGAAGAACGCATATTGTAAGTACATATATCTTGTTTTACATGTGTCTGTGCTCACACAAATAACCAAGCCACGTAACATTGGAAACAGGATATTGGGGGTCATTCCTAGTTGGTCGCTCGTTGCCGATTTTCGCTATGCTGCGATTTGTTGCTAATTACGCATGCGCAAGGCACGCAGGGCGCATGCGCTTAGTTATTTAACTAAAAACTTAGTAGATTTGCTGTGGATCCTGCGGCGCTTTTCAGTCGCTCTGCTGATCGGTGAATGATTGACAGGAAAGGGGCGTTTCTGGGAGGTAACTTGGCGTTTTCCGGGAGTGTGCTAAAAAATGCAGGCGTGTCAGGGAAAAACGTGGGAGTGTCTGGAGAAACAGGGGAGTGGCTGGCCGAACGCAGGGTGTGTTTGTGATATCAAACCAGTAACTAAACGGACTGAGGTGATCGCAATCTAGGAGTATGTCTGGAGCTACTCAGAAACTGCAAATAATTATTTAGCAGCAGTTCTGCTAATATTTTGTTCGCTATTCTGCTAAACTAAGATACACTCCCAGAGGGCGGCGGCCTAGCGTGTGCAATGCTGCTAAAAGCAGATAGCGAGCTAACAACTCGGAATGAGGGCCCATGTGCACTTAACAATGTTTCTTTCCTGTGTAATTCTCAAACATACCGTATAATACCATACCTCCCAACTGTCCTGATTCCAGTGGGACAGTCCTGCTATTCAGACACTTTCCCGCACTTTCCCGCTGTACCACCCACGGGTCTCAGTGTCCCGTGGACCAGGTGGTGTGGGGGCAGTTGGGAGATCATTTGATTACTCGCTGCTCTACTCTGCAAAGCAGTGAGTGATCGCTGCTGGGAAGTGAGAAGGGGGCTGCCCAGCTGCTCGGGGAGCGCTAGGTACACCCCCAATATGCTGGGAAATGGGTCTGTGTATGAGAGGTCAAGCCCGCTTTGCCAAGGCCACACCCCTCCTACCAGAGACCTCGCCCCCTTTTCGGATCACGTGCGGCGAGCGTCCCGCCTCCCCTGTCTACAAAGTTGGGAGGTATGTAATGCTACCACACTGTAGAGTGATGTCCATAAGTGTATTCTGCATCTTAAAGAGATGTCGACTATAATTACTTATTTTTGAGTTCATGGGAGTAAGGGGACCACAATAAAGATGATAGATTTACAAATGTGTAGAAAATTTGCTTATTTTTTTATATATTTTATCACTATTTTGAAACGAAAAATATTTTTTCCAAGTTTACTTTGTTATGTCCTGTTGGTACAGGTAAGTAGATACAAATAGTCACCAGCAAAATTTGAAATGGAATTTAGGCCAGGCAGTCTATACTTAAACAGATTGGAGGTATGTTCAGGATAACTGCAGCTGACAACAATAACAGTGGTAACACAGAGTAATACAGAGTAAGTGATAATGGGGCAGATGTATTAACCTGGAGAAGGCATAAGGAAGTGATAAACCAGTGATATGTGCAAGGTGATAAAGGCACCAGCCAATCAGATCCTAACTGTTAATTTACATATTGGAGCTGATTGGCTAGTGCCTTTATCACCATATCAATGGTTTATCACTTCCTTATGCCTTCTCCAGGTTAATACATCTGCCCCTATGTCACCAGAGACCTACAGTAGCACTAATTGCTAATGATGGTAACACATCCCTGGAGGAACATGTGCTGCACATCCATGAAGTACGTCACATCATTGTTATACACATAGTAAGATGGCACAGGAGTGCAGGGTCATGTGTCTTGGGAAAGGTGGCTGCTGGTTTCAGAGTAAACTCTTTCATGCATATGACTTAGGGCCTGATTCAGACCCGATTGCAACAGCAAAAATTTCTCTAACGGGCACTGCAGGTGGGGCAGATGTAACATGTGCAGAGAGAGTTACTTTAGATTTGGGTGGAGTGTGTTCAAACTGAAATCTAAATTGCAGTGTAAAAATTAAACAGAGTATTTACCCTCCACAGAAACAATATGACCCACCCAAATCTAACTTTCTAAACAAATGTTACATCTGCCACACCTGCAGGGCACATGGGGCCTTATTCAGACCTGATCATAGATGTGCTAAATTTAGCACATCTATGATCAGTTACACAGACATGCGGGGGGACGCCCAGCGCAGGGCTAGTCCGCCCCGCATGTCAGGCTCTACCCCTCCGCTCACACAACTACAAAAGCTTTTGTACTTCACGAGTAGCTCCCTACAAGCGCAGCTCCTACGCTGGCAGGTAGCTACCCATTGCTGTCTGGGTCCCCCGCATGGTCACACCCCTGCATTGCGGGGCTGCGCCCCTAAAACGGTGGCCAAATGCCGCCGGCCCGCCCCCTCCCACCCAGCGACTGCAGGGCTGAGATGGCCATCAGCTGTCTGGCATGCGCCGGCGCAGTTCAGACCTCATCGGCTGCTGTTCCAAAACACACAGCAGCGATCAGGTCTGAATTAGGCCCTTACTTATATTAAAACATGAATTTGGCGCGACATCGGCTGACTGCAATTGATTTACAGTATGGGAACTGTTTGGATTTTTGGGGCATAAATATCCCTCTGATGCTGTATGTTCACAAAATTAACATGGGACTGCAAAGTACGTAACATATGGCTAATTGAATATACAGGTAGGAACATGATATGTATTTTCTACACATGTGCATTTGGCGTCACAAATGTAGGGTATACATGATCTGTCATTCAAAAGGGTTAAATTTGAACAATTCTATTTTCCAGAAGGATTTATTTTGTTACCACTGCACACATCACCAAGGTATGTGACCTGGATATAAATGTTTCTATTCACAGGACTGGTTCTACCATTAAGCATCTTTAGGCAGCTTCCTTGGGTGCCAGGAGTGCTAAGGCACTAGAGCATCAGGGGTGCCAATGAGTCTTTCTCAAAATGAAGGATCTCTCTGAGAGAGACATCTTTGTTGTACATCCTGCAGGTGGTGGCTGTGAGGCTTATAAGATATCCCTCCACACTTTCACCTCAGGGGCGATGTAGTGGGTATTGGGTGCAGTAGCCAAAAAATTTACCTAGAGTGCAGAGAAACCTTGCAAAATCCTTGCCTGTACACTCAAGCTTGTTGCCACATCTACGGGTAATGATATTAAACATATACAGTATGGTATGCTGGATTAATAGAATTCTCTGAAAACACATTTGTCTTTGTAGTCTTAATAACTGTGGCAGATAATATCTGTGTAATGTTTTTGTTTTGTTTTTTGGGGGGAGGGGTGGTCCTGCAGCTGTTACTTTGTTAGGTACTGTATGTACAGTCTACAGTATAACAACATGATCAATTCATGTTTTTAGGGTAAATTCCTATTCTATTATTCTGCCCAAAATTATCCTTCAGTGAAAGGAGTCATAAAACTCTAGGCTTTTTATTTCTTATATGAAGCAAACATTATGGAAAATATTTTTCCATTCATAAAGTATTAAAGGATAAAAAATGCACATTCATTATTTTAAGACTGTGTATATAAATTTGAACGTAGCATCTGAAAATATAATCCAAAATTACAGCCTTTGGGGAGAAGACAAATATGAAGCCAAATTAACAAAATAAAAAATTACTTTTAAACATATATAACTTGTCATGATTTACAATTTTTTTGGTTTCCAACTTTAAAAAACAAACAAAACCTTTTAGTTCTTGTATTACAACCTTTCAAATGATGCAATTACTCTGAAAATAATGATTTATTATGTGGAATAACAATTGTTTTTCATGTGTTATTTCAGAAATATTTACACCTTTGCTCCCAGATTGAAGTAATGTTCTGGTTTTATGCATATATTACATCATACCAGCGTTCTCATTTCTGGAATTCCAATTGTCTGGTTTGGGGACCTTAAAAATCAATTCTTCATACTTAGCAGAAGCTAATACACGGCTCAGCTTCAAGAATGAAAAGCGACTGATTGATTCTGGGCAACTGTGAAATTCTGTTTTCAGAATCAGAGCAGATTTGTGCATCTTCCTTGAACTATTCATTCCTTCTTATTTCCTTTATAAAGCCATTCATTGCTTGATGAAATAAATGAGGAATTTATCAAAGGATGACTTCAGGCAAAAGAAGGTCAAATCCTTAATAAATGATGTTTGCATTTGATATGTATTGAAGATGCCAAGAGTCAAGAATGGGTTTGTATATGAATCATGATGCAAAGTTCAATGATGTGTCATATTTATTGCTTAATTGATGTATTCTTTGTTCTCTCTTCCTATGTGCAAGCAAAGCATAATAATAATAATAATAATAATAATTATTATTATTATTATTATTATTGAAGTCCACTTTTGCAGAAAGTTTTAAACAATTAATGTTATCTAGCTTTAAATATTAAATACCTGGGATTTTTAGGAATCACCTCCATTTTTATCCATATGCATATATTAATATTTATAGAGATATTTATTGTAGAGGATATTATACTATTTTTAGCGTTGTGATCTCTATTAGCAGAAGCCTATCTCTGCCAGAGGACATTCCTATGCAAGTTAAGTAGGTCCCCGGCCCTGTGTAAACTGCCCAGTTCATTTAACCTCAATGTTTATATAGTTCATATTGAATTTAAAGAACTACTTCTGCATAGAGACTTGCAGCTTAATGATAAAAGAGAAGAGAAATATATAAAAAATATACATCGTTATCTTGGTGCATAAAGTGTAACCAATGGATCCAACAATTTGGCCTCCAAACCAAAATAGTTATTATGCTTTTTGGAAGCTTAAATAATATGGAAATCATCAGGGTAGCAATGAGTGTTGATTATAGACCACTAAATCACATGAAAAACCACCACTGTTTTAGATGTTGTGGGCTCTTCCCATTCCTTAAAGTAAAATAAAAATTTGTGTCCCTGTAATGAAAAAAATTATATCTGTGCTTCCTTAATAATTAAAAATCACCTATTTCATCCCCATAATTTATAAAAATAATTTAAGTACCCTTCTTGATAAATAAATAAAATAATATTGTCAAATTATTATTTTTAACTAACATATAATTTATTATAAAAATATTATTATTATTATTATTATTATTATTATTATTATTTCCCTAAAAATGTTAATCAACATATGGGCTCCTATACTTTCTTTATCTTTTATTTATCCAATGTAGTCCAATGGAATAAGAAAATTATGACCCTGAATAAATGTTTGGACTACTTACCAGAACTTGTCAGCAAAATTAGTTGGCAACCTCACCTACTTTGAAGATGGACAGGCGATCAGAAGAAGTCTTTCATAAGATCATTCCTGATCTAAGGAAGCCAAAGCGATGGGCAGCCAATCAGGTCTATACACTCCCCCAATATCCCAACCCCTACTTTTCTATCACAAATTATGCACTGCTTAGATGTATTATATAGTATTTACAAGAGCAATGGAAAATATATGAGCTCTGGTTAACACATTGGTTACCACTAATATATGAACTTGGTTAAAGTAGGCTTATCATAAAACATTAGGAATTGGTCAGATTTAGGGATATGACTGTATAAGGTATACCTTAAAATGAATAGATTGAGGTAAGTACATGGTTTTGCAATACTTTTTATATTACAAAAACATTTTCTTAAATCCACCTTGATTAAGAAAATCAGTTGGTGGATTATAATCCTCAAGAAGTCCTCAAATCAAGAAGTCCCTAAAATATATAGGACATACAATAAATTACTGTAGGACCCCTTACTACTCAGTCTGCATAATTAGGAAGTTTAATTGTGAACTACAATATCTGTCCTTTAATATCCAGTACAAATGATATCCTTATTAAAATGCTGTCATCCAATTCTTCACATACTGTACCCTAATCCTTTACATGCTCTCCCCCAATACTACCTATGCTCTCCTCCAGTCCCGCACACATTTTCCTCATATCTTGCTCTAAATTTAATCCTCCAATGCTATATGTCTACTTCTGCAATCCTACAAATGCTCTGCTCGGTACATGCCCTCCACAAATCCTACACATGCTTCTTCTTATAATTTACATAATCTTTTTGAAATCCCACATGATTTCCTCCAACTCTACATACATTATGTTCTTCTTCAATCACACACTTGCACTTCACATATTCTACGCATGTTCTTCTCAATTTCTACTGTAGATGTCTTCATCTCCAATATTCTCTCTTCCAATCCTTCATTACCTGTTGCTGAATCCTTACAAATGCTCTCCTGTTATCCTAAACATGCTTTCCTCAAATCCTACAATGCTGTCCTCCAATCCTACATCTCTTCTCCTCTAATAATTAATTAATCTACTCGAATCCCACAAATGTTTAACTCCTATCCAACACATGCTCTCCACCAATCTTACATTTCCTCTTTTCTAGTAATTCATGGCCTCTTTTCCAATCCTACAAATGCTCTGGTATTTTTCGAAACATACTCTCCACCAGTCCAACATGTCCTCTTCTCCAGCCCTTCATGGCCTCTGCTCCAATCCTACTAATACTCTCTTCTTATCATGTACACATTCTTTTTTCATTTTTAAACATCTTTTTTTTGAAGCATTAGTCCAAAAACACATAAACAATATATATTTTGCTCTTTTGTTGACATTCCAGTAATGGTAAAAAATCAAATACTATTGGCATATAAATATAACATAACAAATACTGTGATAAATGTGCTGAACAGAGGGCAAAAAATATCATATTAACTTTGAGCAGAAAAAAGGTCAAGTAGGCATGTGTGGGGAAACCCATACAGACTGGGAGATGTGTACAGATAATGGAGAGATATTGGATCATCCTACAGGAGCAATCGAGTCTCAATCCACAGTGTTGAGTGGAAACATTTACAAATTTGTGCCTAAATATGAGGGGATAGATAATCAATAAAACTTTCCCAGGTATCAAACAATTGTTGAATGCATTTTTCCTTTTGAAGTGAAGCCTCCACCCATTCCATGTGGAAGATATAGGACAATTTTGTCCTGAATAGAAGCATAATTGGGGGAGAGGCATGTATCCACATATGTAACACATTTTTGCATGCTGCTGAAGATACAGCAAATAGCAATTTTTGGGGTCCCTTTTGGAATTGTAATCATCTGGAATGAGGAGGAAAGGGCTGACTAAGTGATGGACAGTGAATTGCCAAATCAGTTCAAAATTAACAATGAAAGAGCATTGCCAGGGAAAATTAAATATATCAGACACAGGAGCCTTACACTTATGGCTGTTAGGTTCCTGGTGCTCAGAACAAGGGAGATGTTGCGTAGTGAGTCCAGAGCACCAGAACGTGAGGCTGAAATAAGGTGTCGTGTGGAAATAGCCCCTAGCACCCTACCTCCATTGTTTCACCCGTGTGGTCAGTTCACGCCTGAGTGACTATGGTTTCTTGGGCCCACGGCAGGCGCGTTTGAAGGGCGGATTAGGTCTGCCCAACTCCGATGCCCCCAGGTCTTAGAGTGAGACAAGGCGTGTACCGAGACAGGATAACAACAAGGGGACCTCTAATTAAAGCAAACAGAAGGCTAGGGGCTACTAACAACCCTAAAACTAAATATATGTGCGGCACGCCGCCAAAGGAAAAGAACAACAAAGGAAATGCTGTCCATACGCCGACACAATACTGTTGTGTACCGGCGGTGACAGCATAAGCAGAATCCTCTGCAAAACACCAGTAACAAATAAAACCAAAGAATACTGCGGCCTAGGCCGATGGACGCGGCAAAGCCGCTACTCACGGAACCGGTACCAATACTGGCAAACGGACAGGAACCCCCAATGTAGCTGACACAGACTCTCTGAACCAGAGGACAGGCAGAATCCCAAACGACAGACCGGTGGACACCAAGAAGCCAGATACTCGACCAGGCACAGACAAAGCCACAGGACTTCTGGACAGGAACGCTTCACGGCAGGACACGGGATCAGACACTGGAACCGACACTGGAACTGACACTGGAACCGACACTCGAAGCAGCTAGACAGACACTGCTAGACAGGAGCTCAGGAACTGGCAGGGACTAGCTCAGAACTCAAGAACTCTGGAACTCTGGAAATATCACCAGCGTCTGTGAATTGCACTGAGCCAGAATATAACAGAGAGTCTTAATTAATTATGTCGTGCAGCTGCCCTGCTGCACAACTGAGAGGTGCAATCAACAGACAGGTGAGGCTGAACACATGGGAACAAGCTGCAATCACACAGACTCACCACCGGCAGCAAACAAGAGTCTTCTCAGACCAGAGCAACAGGAAATCCTGGCCTGCAAGACAACTATAAACATAGAATAGGAATAGGAATGAACCACTACCTGTGGTTCATAACAGTACCCTCTCCTTAAGGGTGAGCTCCGAACACCCCATGACACCCACGGGGAACATAAACAGAAGTATAACATAAAATACATAACCAAAATGCAAAACAGGAATGAGCCACAGCCGTGGCTCATAACAATGGCAGCAGTGATCCTCAGTCAGAACAATATGAAAACATATTTTAGTAGATAAATAAGACTTATGAAATAAGTTGTAAGTAAAACATTTTCTGTATAAGTTATTGCAGGGATAATGGAGGAATCAGCTAGGGAATGTAGTAAATGTAAGGGATGTAGTAAATAGATATGTGCGCTGACCCCCATGTTTTGAATTTGGTTTTGCCTTTGGATCTGGATTCATTTTTGTGTTTTTGGTTTTGGTTTTTTCAAACCACCCTCAAATGATTTTATTTTGGACCTTGGCTTTTCTTAAAACTTGATAAAAACATATAAAATCATTTTTTTTCAGGGCTGTTTTTTTACTACTACAATATTATTATAATCAATAACATTAATTTCCATACATTTCTGACCACCTCACAGCTCTCAACAGTTTTGTTTTATTTTTATTTTTTTACGGTGACTAAACACACAACAAACTGCCTCAGATCTTTCCTAGTATTAGCCGGGTGACACCCTAAAAAACATTATACAGTATATTGTTAACAATAAGCTTTTTTATTTTCCTGGCCTGCAAGACAACTATAAACATAGAATAGGAATGAACCACTACCTGTGGTTCATAACAGTACCCTCTCCTTAAGGGTGAGCTCCGAACACCCCATGACACCCACGGGGAACATAAACAGAAGTATAACATAAAATACATAACCAAAATGCAAAGCAGGAATGAGCCACAGCCGTGGCTCATAACAGTACCCCCCCCCCTTGAGGAGGGGTCAAAGGACCCCAAAATTCAGGTTTTCCAAAACAAGGTATACAAAAAAAACCCTGACACACTGATCTAACAGAAAAAAGTTGTGGCAACAGCTTGTAACGGTCCCCCCCCCCCCCCTTGACGGTGGCCACTGGACACAAGACAAGGAAAAAAAAACTTTTTTTTTATATCAAGACAAGAGTCAATAATTATTTCTTTTTCTTCCTCTTCTTATTTTTACAAAGTTCTTGAGGTCTGACCAAGGTAATTCCCCAAACATTGTCTGAACTGATGGTACCTCCCAGCAAGGCTGGGTTCAAATCAGAGATTGGTTTCTTAACCTTGGGAGCTGAACTTTCAGGCAAAGTACTACTATTAGAGGAAGACAGAAAAGCACATACTGCAGTCAAAACAACGGGCTGAGACTCTTGTGCCGAGTTTACAGTATACGGTGAACTATCAGCAGATAAGACGGGAAACCTAGAGGAACCTGAACCAATTTCTTTGGAACCATATCTTTTAATAACTGCATCACTGAATGCTGGGGGATCCTGAAGAATGGGATCTTCAGCTTTCATTAGGCTGGTCGCCCACTCAAAAGGCTCTCCTCTAAAGGAATATATCAGATAGAGCACTAGGTTCTCTGAAGTGATGGCCAGAAATGGTCTAGACAACAAAATGGTGTAATAGTGTTTGTAAAGCGCCTGAAATTGGACTAAGTCCCCATCAAAGATTATAGATGTAGAGATATCAACAGAGTCAGGATCTGCTTCCTTCCCATCTGACTGACTAGAGTGCTTTGCTAGGACCTGGTCACTATTGACCTTACTCGAGGCTGAGACTTTCTGAACCCCACCTGGGGCAGTGCCTTTCTGAACCCCACCTGGGGCGGTGGCCCTCGGAACCCCACCTGGGGCAGTGGCCCTCGGAACCCCACCCGGGGCAGTGACTTTCTGAACCCCACCCGGGGCAGTGACTTTCTGAACCCCACCCGGGGTAGTGACTTTCTGAACCCCACCCGGGGCAGTGACTTTCGGGAACCCCGCTGGGGCAGTGGCCTTCGGGAACCCCGCTGGTGCAGTGGCCTTCGGTAACCCCGCTGGGGTCAGCACCTTGGATTCTTTTTCTGGGATCAGGCCGTCAGCCTCCCTCTCTGGGACCGGGCCGTCAGCCTCCCTCTCCGAGTCGATAATTATCGAAACTTCTCCCGGGACAATGACTTCCGGGACTTTTGCTGAAGCTATAACCTTCAGAACCTCCACTAACGCTATGCCTCTTGAGTCCTTTCCTGGGGAAGCGACTTCTAGACCCTTCTTTGGGGCTTTGTCTCTCGAGACCCCACTTGGGGATATTACTTCAAAGACCCCTTCTGGGATTTTGCTTCTCGAGTTCCCTTCTAGAACTATGGTTTTTGACACCTTCTCTGGAGTTGCGCTTTTCAAGTCTCTACCTGGGGTAACAGCGTCTGAGACCCCTTCTGGTATTGACACCTGAGCTATAATATTCGATGTCCCTCTATAACCTAGAGCATCGGGTGCCGCTCCAGGACTCTGGGCATCGGGTACCGCTCCAGGACTCTGGGCATCGGGTACCACTCCAGGACTCTGGGCATCGGGTACCTCTCCAGAACTCTGGGCATCGGGTACCGCTCCAGAACTCTGGGCATTGGGTACCGCTCCAGAACTCTGGGCATCAGGCACCACTCCAGGACCCTGGGCACCACTCCAGGACCCTGGGCATCGGGCACCACTCCAGGAACCTGGGCATAGGGCACCACTCCAGGACCCTGGGCATCGGGCACCACTCCAGGACCCTGGGCATAGGGCACCACTCCAGGACCCTGGGCATCGGGCACCACTCCAAGACCCTGGGCATCGGGCACCACTCCAGGACCCTGGGCATCGGGCACCACTCCAGGACCCCGGGCATCGGGCACCGCACCAGGGGTTTGCAACTCTGCTTCAACAGGAAAATCAAGAGAGGAGAGAAACATTCTCCTTTGGTTCCTGAATCTATAATGGGGCTCCCTAGCCCAAGGACCCCAATTATAGGACAGAGTGCTTTTTAGTGTGGGTTGTGTGACAAGTACCTCTGCCACAGAGGAGACAGGAGTAGGTCTTGTATCCTGACTCAACTTGGCCAGAGGGCAGGACTTGTCGCCACACTTTGGCTTGCGCAACTCACAGGTCTGCAGATAGTGGCCTAAACCCCCACATTATAGGCATAAATCTAAGTTTCTGCGACGCAGACGCTCCTCTTCTGAGAGCCTGGGCCGCAGAAAACTTTCAAACTTTTTCTCTCTAATTAAACCTGAGGATTCACTTGTCACCATACTGTGAGCAAGAGTCTCTTTAGAGGTAGATGAACTCTCAACGACTTCTGGCAAGATAAGCAAAATTTTAGTCAGAAGGTTTTGCAGTTGCTTTAAGGATTGCTGCAAAACTTCCACTTGCTCAGGTTTCAAAGCACTGAAAGCAGAGTTCAGGGCTGAGAGAGATGCTTGCAGGGCTTGCATAATAGGCATAGGAGGATTTCAAACTAGACAAGACAAGACTAGACACGATTCTAGACACAATTCTAAGACAAGATTCTAGACATGATTCTTAGACAAGATTCTAGACACGATTCTAGACACGATTCTAAGACAAGATTCTAGACACGATTCTAAGACAAGATTCTAGACACGATTCTAAGACAAGATTCTAGACAAGATTCTTAGACAAGATTCTAGACAAGACAAGACAAGACTGGACTGGATTTTTAAACTAGACAAGACAAGACTGGACTGGATTTTTAAACACTGGACTGGATTCTGTACTCTTAAATTCTAGACAGGACTGGATTCTAAACACCGGACTGGATTCTGCACACTGAGTTCTAGACAGGACTGGATTCTTGACAGGACTGGATTCTGCACACTGAATTCATGACAGGACTGGATTCTAAACACCGGACTGGATTCTGCACACTGAGTTCTAGACAGGACTGGATTCTAGACAAGACACTGGACCAAAAAAGAAAAAACTACTATTTAGCTTTGTTTCTTTTTTGTTGTATGGCTGGTGATAATGTTAGGTTCCTGGTGCTCAGAACAAGGGAGATGTTGCATAGTGAGTCCAGTGCACCAGAACGTGACGCTGAAATAAGGTGTGGTGTGGAAATAGCCCCTAGCACCCTACCTCCATTGTTTCACCCGTGTGGTCATTTCACACCTGAGTGACTATGGTTTCTTGGGCCCACGGCAGCCGCGTTTGAAGGGCGGATTAGGTCTGCCCAACTCCGATGCCCCCAGGTCTTAGAGTGAGACAAGGCGTGAACCGAGACAGAATAACAACAAGGGGACCTCTAACTAAAGCAAACAGAAGGCTAGGGGCTACTAACAACCCTAAAACTAAATATATGTGCGGCACACCGCCAAAGGAAAAGAACAACAAAGGAAATGCTGTCCACACGCTGACACAATACTGTTGTGTACCGGCGGTGACAGCATAAGCAGAACCCTCTGCAAAACACCAGTAACAAATAAAACCAAAGAATACTGCGGCCTAGGCAGACGGATGCGGCAAAGCCGCTATTCACGGAACCGGTACCAATGCTGGCAAATGGACAGGAACCCCCAATGTAGCCGACACAGACTCTCAGAACCGGAGGACAGGCAGAATCCCAAACGACAGACCGGTGGACACCAAGAAGCCAGATACTCGACCAGGCACAGACAAAGCCACAGGACTTCTGGACAGGAACGCTTCACGGCAGGACACGGGATCAGTCACTGGAACCGACACTGGAACCGACACTGGAACCGACACTGGAACCGATACTCGAAGCAGCTAGACAGACACTGCTAGACAGGAGCTCAGGAACTGGCAGGGACTAGCTCAGAACTCAAGAACTCTGGAATTCTGGAAATATCACCAGCGTCTGTGAATTGCACTGAGCCAGAATATAACAGAGAGTCTTAATTAATTATGTCGTGCAGCTGCCCTGCTGCACAACTGAGAGGTGCAATCAACAGACAGGTGAGGCTGAACACATGGGAACAAGCTGCAATCACACAGACTCACCACCGGCAGCAAACAAGAGTCTTCTCAAACCAGAGCAACGGGAAATCCTGGCCTGCAAGACAACTATAAACATAGAATAGGAATAGGAATGAACCACTACCTGTGGTTCATAACAGTACCCTCTTCTTAAGGGTGAGCTCCGAACACCCCATGACACCCACGGGGAACATAAACAGAAGTATAACATAAACTACATAACCAAAATGCAAAACAGGAATGAGCCACAGCCGTGGCTCATAACAATGGCAGCAGTGATCCTCAGTCAGAACAATATGAAAACATATTTTAGTAGATAAATAAGACTTATGAAATAAGTTGTAAGTAAAACATTTTCTGTATAAGTTATTGCAGGGATAATGGAGGAATCAGCTAGGGAATGTAGTAAATGTAAGGGATGTAGTAAATCGATATGTGCGCTGACCCCCATGTTTTGAATTTGGTTTTGCCTTTGGATCTGGATTCATTTTTGTGTTTTTGGTTTTGTTTTTTTCAAACCACCCTCAAATGATTTTATTTTGGACATTGGCTTTTCTTAAAACTTGATAAAAACATATAAAATCATTTTTTTTCAGGGCTGTTTTTTTACTACTACAATATTATTATAATCAATAACATTAATTTCCATACATTTCTGACCACCTCACAGCTCTCAACAGTTTTGTTTTATTTTTATTTTTTTACGGTGACTAAACACACAACAAACTGCCTCAGATCTTTCCTAGTATTAGCCGGGTGACGCCCTAAAAAAACATTATACAGTATATTGTTAACAATAAGCTTTTTTATTTTATTTTGTTTGTTTACTGAACACGCAACAAACTGCCACCCCCTAGTATAAAGTTGACATCCTAATGACGTTATACACACACACATATATATATATATATATATATATATATATACATTTTCTATTGACTTTCACAAAACAGAGTACAATGAGAAAACATTATACTGTATTGCATGTAATACAAACAGAAGCAATCAATGCACATTCAAATCAAGTACCATTCCCAGCTGCAAGACAGCAACACCTCCATCAAATAATCATGTAGTGGTAAAAATTGGTATAATATGTACATATGAGAAACTATTCAAACAGTATTCAAAATAGACACATTACTCTCAACAGCACAAGAGGAAAACACAAGAAAAATAACACAAGTGGCAAAAAAAGGAAAAAAGGTCTTTAGGGGAAACTACTATTAGGCACATTCTAGGTAAGTATCATGGGTTAAATATAGGGTTATCAGAGGTAAGGAAGGAAGGTATGAAGATGGGGAAATGCAGGTGGTCATAACATAACTTATGTAGATGATGAGATACGTGAGAGTAAATACCAATCAGTATTTACAAAAAGCTTAATTATATGATCTTGGGGGGAGGTTTCCAAAGTATTTATAAATAGTTCTCATTTTTGGTAGAATATTTCCATATTATTGATTAATATCTGGCATGGTTGAGCCCATAATAAAGAGTGAGATGGTGCAGTTAAGAAATTTTGTCTGGACCCAAGTCCCAAAATGTATAATTGGCATACATACAATAAAACAGGTCAGGTGTTAAATGGAGGGAAAGCATAGTAATAGCAAATTGAACCACCTTGTTCCAAAATGTCTTACCTTTCCTGCATTTCCAAATACATTGTAAGAATGTGCTTTCGCTAAGCCGGGGAAATATAAACCCTGTAGATTGTGCGTATATGGACTTCCTGCAAATAGGTCGACTGAACATCATATTTTTTAACACTCACTGTTTAAAAAAAAATTAAGGTGACTGAACTCACAACAAACTGTCTCACAGCAAACTGTGTTGCAATTAAGATGCATTTTTAGCCAAAAAAAGATGTCTGACATTAGCAAAGTTGCACAGGACCTTGCCGCTCACTCACGCCAGGCATATCACACTGCATTGTGTATTAAGACTAGATGTATGAGGACACATCTCTATTTAATCCAAAACCTGTTAGATCCAATGCACGAAGATGATGTTTTGGCTTGTTTTAGAACCCAAGCTTAGCAGGAAGACCTGAATCAGCGCTCGGTTCTTCTCAGAACCCCAAAGTTTGGGTGTTTTCAGTTTCAATTAAACTGGACCTGCAGTAATGTGTAATAAAGTGTGAATCATTAAGTGGGGGAAATAATCTGACCATTTCAAAATACCCGTGGATGTCTGTGAGTAATTCAGTTGGGAATGTAAAAAGTTCTAATGTGTGGAAATGGCTTACCACAAAGGGAACAGTTGTTGCAGCAACTAATCCAGAGGACTGGAGAGATCCACTGGCATTATATGACAGGCAATGGAGCTAGCATAGTGCTGAACCTGGAGAATGTCAGATCATGCAGACTATGATCTAGCCTATGCAAAGGAGAGTGATCTCACATTCTTAAATATTTTTTTCCAATCCTACATACAGTATGTTCTCATCCAATCATGTACAAATTATATTCTTCAATTTTGAATGCTGTACAAGTACTCCTCCAGTCATGCAAACATGCTCATCTCCAATCCCACATGTCACCTTCTCAAATACTACACATTCTCCTCCTATCATGATTACCTACACAAAAATACCCTGAGTTTCTCAAAACACACTGTAACTGATACAATAGACACTGCTCCAAATAACGAATATAATTTATTGCCTAATGGCTGAGCAACATATTCCCATTCCAATTATGAACACACAGAGGATCCAATATACATAAGCTTTAATTCATGTTCATTGAGGACTAGTTGTTCTAACCGTTCTTCTCAAGGGAATTTCTGCTTTTCATGGTTGTAAATATAAATGAGTGTGAAAAATGTGGTAAATCTATAGAGATGTAAATTTGAGACATCTTCATGTAAGTAAATATTAATCCATGGTTCTTGATATTACCCGAGGAGATAGGGTAAAAAGTGAAAGGACAATTTTTGTAGTTTATTAAATTCTACACATTGGAGGTGCAATCCAAATTTTGATCCGATTGTCCATTTGGGCATTATCGTTGCACTGAATCAATTTAAAGATACTGACGATTTCAAATAGAAAGAAAAATAAATATCACAAAAGGTTAAAAAAATAGTAAGGAAATCACATAATACAAACAAAAAAAAGTACTTTAGAGTTACAATCCAGAAATAAAACCTGTATAAATTGAGACTTTACCTTCAATTCAAATTAGAAATCCAAAGGTAATAAAGATAAACAAAAATCTCCATAATTCAAATGGCAACTTCAACATTTGTAAATGAATGGAAAATTTAAAAAACTTGCACAGCTTCCAAAAAGAATCCAGTGTGTGTATGCACACTACAACTAGTCACAGCCTGCCGTGAATAGTCGCTGCTTTGACTATTCATTTGTGAATGAATGGGAGAAGATTTTAAACATTTGGTCTTTCTCCCTCATATACTGTAATTAATTGCTAATTTAAGAAGAAATAATCAAGAAGGTTACAAGAAGATATATTTATTTTAAACAAATTACTGAATACTTTTAAAGATATTGAAGATTTCAGATAGATAGATAGATAGATAGATAGATAGATAGATAGATAGATAGAAAAGTAAATATTAAAAAAAGAAAGGAAATCATAGAAAATAAACAAAAAAAGTATTTTAGAGATAAAAACCAGAAGTAATACCTGTATAGAAAAAACCTAATGGGGCACATGTAATAGTGTCTGAGTTTGCCAGATGTGCGAGATGCCAACCAATCTCTGATGTCATGTACAAGGAAAAATATTGGCGCTTTAAAAAAATGTCCAAGATCAGCCGGCATCTCGCACCTCCAGAAAACTCAGACCCTATTACATGTGCCCCAATATCTGATTCCTTGTCTGAAATTGAAGATTCTATCAACATTAACAATAAAATAGATTTGGACAAAGACACCTCCTCCCCACCAAAAAAAAACCCCTTAACAAAAAAAGAAAAATATCCATATCTTAAAGACCATAGGAATTGAAGACACAATCGAAAAACAGAAACTTTAGAAAGGTGTGATTCAATATTAAATAGAAAAAAACAACTGACATATGGAGAGATTCATTCAGTAATAGAAATTGTAGGATACAATCATCCAATAGATATAGGGCTCTGATTAATGAATTCCCAGGACAAATGAAAAATAAAAATGGGGGAAAGAAGGAACAGAAAGAATATAAAAAACTTCATACCAAAAATAAAACATAAAATGAAAAAAATTCCAAGTATGCAATTGATGAGAGTGAAAAAAATAACATAAAATTTGAACTCAAAGGAACTCACTCTTAAAAAGGCTTTCATTTCACTATATCCAGTAAGTTGGATGTTTTATCAACTTTTGTAGCTCTTCAAACGTTTATTGGAAAATTACCAGTAACTTTTGTTTCTCTGCATAACAAACAAAATGAAGCTACAAAAAGGGGAACAAGAATGAAGTCTAAAGACAAATCTAAATTTTATCTTTCTCATTTGAAAGGGAATTTCATTGAGACATTTATTTGACTAGTAATGTAAGAGTTGGAAAATTTAAAAGTAGTTCTACAGTAAGACAGAAAAATGAATCATTTAATTTAACCAAATAAGAACATAAAGCTTTGAAAAGTCTAATGGAAGAAAAAAAAGTTATTTATTAAATAAGCTGATAGAGGGATTACTGAAATTATTGACCTGGAACAATAGAAAAATGAAATAAATAGTCAACTAGAAGATAAAAGACATAAAATCTTTAGAAAATATCCAAATGAAAGTGCAAGAAAATAATTTGTATAAATCATTGTAAAAGTACATAATTTTTTTTTTAAATAAAAGGAATTGTATTTATAGAAAAGAACCAGATACTCTGGTAATATATGTCCTTCTGAAGGTCCACATGGATATACTGTACTACAAAACAAAAACCCAGGAAGACCTATAATAGCTGGGATTAACTGCATCTCAAGTAATCTGCCAGTCTTTTTGAATTTTCATTGGCTAGCAATAGCTTCTATGAACCGCTTTTATTTGAAGTATCGCAGTGATTTTTTTAAAATACATAAATTTAAAAGCAGAATAGCAGCCTATAAAGGATTATTAGCTTTTGATACCTATTATAAACAAAAAAAAATAAGGCTCTAAGTGTTTCATTTATATCAGAAAACAATTTTTTTTATAGTGATTATCTTCAGTGAACCAGTACATAATGGTAACTAGATTTGCCCCAAGTTATGCTAATATTTGTATGGCATTGTGGCAGATCCTTACCATCATGCCCTAGTTTAAGCTCGGGTGAACCTAGTTTCCTAGTTTAGATTTATGGATTAGTTTTTTTTGGTGTTATGATGAATTAAGTTTAACAAAATATTGTTATTCATCAAACAATAATGACTATAATATAAAATTAACATTTTATGAGAACAGCACCAAAGTTTTTTTATTTGTGTATGTAACCATTTATGTAAAGGAAAATTAAATAAATAACAAAGGATAAAAAAAGAAACCAATAGATACTGTACAATTATTTTAAGCCAACAAATGTGCATTATGAACATCATAAAAACTTTTAGTGGCTTTCCTGTTCATTTGAACAGAATTAAATGAATGTAAAAATCTAATTACAGAAATGATAAATAACTTTGAAATAAAAGGATATCACAAAAAACTTTAACAAAAGTCAGAAAACAAATACAATAAATTGATAGAGAAACTTTATTTGAATTAAAAAAGAATAAAAAAAGATTTTCAAATGGCAATAATAACAAATTACCACAATCAGCATTAAAAATTTTGGAAAATTCTAAAAAAAAAAAAAATACTGACTATAATTACAAAGCTGCACTTTTGTGATTGTCAAAAGGTATACACTACTGTATGTTGTTTTATTTTTTTGTTCCCTATGATCTACATCTGTGAAATACTGTAGATGATTTTCAGTAAGGAACACAAATGTGAAGCTTTTTAGAAAAGCTAATTTATCTTTTTCTCCAGCACAATAAGATAATGACACATGCCAAAGTGCATTAATTGTTTGAGGTTGGTTTAAGGAACATGATCACGATTTCAAGATCTTTCTCTGGCCTCCAAATTCATTAAAGCTCAATCCAATCAAGCATTCTTCATGTGGTACTGTATGTGTAGTTAATATAAGCTTGATCATTGTTGGCTCTGCCTTGCAACTTAATGGAGTTAAGAGATTTGCTTGTAATGTCCTGACACCAAACAACACAGGAAACCTTTAAAGGTCTTGTTGAGTCCATGCCACAGTTGGTCAAGATTCTTTGACTGCACATGGTGGATCAAAAGCATTGTAAGCTGTTATTCATGATTGTGTATGTCTGCACATATATACAGTACTGTACAATATATCAGATTGTGTGTTTGATTATTTTTTGAGACCCTATAGTCACTCAAGGGGTGTATATTCCATTATTATTACTTTTTTTTCTGAAAAAAACTAATCCCAGCCCCACAGGGCTTATTTTTTTCTGTAATATTTGCTGCCATGGCCCAGGATTCAGTACTAGATAATGCAAACATGTACCTTTAAGGAACTTGGAACCTGACATGAGGTCTGTTGCGCAACTAAAGTTTTCATGTGGCTTTAACCTATAAGCAACTTTTTTGCCAAACACAGAGTATTCTCTATATTGAACTGGAATATTCTCGATATACCTGTACGTTGTGGCTAACCAGATTGGCTGGATAACCATACATTCATAAATTCCTTTAAACAGCTCTCAATCTCTTTCTATCTATAGTAAATTTTGGGACTATGACTATTTAATCATTTTTCAAGGAAACTACAGTGGTACAGGAAATTAGGAAATAAATAACCTTTTCATACAATTCATCAACCTCAGGCATTATAAGCGTAGAAGCCAAAGGAATTACACTACAATGGTCACCCACCCAATACAAAATTACTATTAATAGACCCAGGTGAAAAACTGGTATTATCAACTGCTGAGCTAACATGGGAGGCACAAAATTCCCTGCAGACCTACTTTTGTCAACCAATAACTCCTTAAAGGTTACTTTACAGGTGGTGGTAATAATAATAATGTAATGAGTTATAATGAAAAACCTGTGAACTGGGAAGTGCTGCCTTGTATTCATCTAGGTACTGTAATTTCCCCAGCTTACTAGCTCAGTAATCAGCACATGAACCGTTTTCTCTGCAGTAAAGGAATTGGTCTATGGAATGTCTCCTCTATTATTACACAGCCAGTAACTATAATTCACCAATCTGCATAAACTCTGCTGAAGGAAAAATACCTTTATATTTTACAAAACTCCCTGGTGTATATTCCTAATAGGGTTTTTACTACCATATACAGGATTCTTCTCATCGTCTCTTGTCCAAGGCCTCATGCGGTTTAGCTCTACGAAATCTTAAGCTTTGTGGCCTACCAAATTGTCTTTTTAAGTAGGTGGGTTTTGGATGTGGTGGACCGACTTCTTCTGGGCTTCCTCAGTGAGCAGATGCAATCTCCTTTAGATCCACCCTCTCCTCTCCAATGCAATGCCTCTATTGTGTGGCATAATGCATATGATTTATGTGGTGGGGCTGGGAATGACCCACACACTCTTCCTTGGATTAATGGCTCCTTTCCTAAGCTGGACATGCTCAGCTCTGGTAATGTTTTGTTGGTGTATGGGATCTGCTCTGTAGGGTAAATCTTCTACAATGGGCATCTGAAGTCTCTTGATTGGTTGCAGGAGGAGTATTCCCTGCCTCACACTATTTGTTTACGATATTTGCAGCTGCATCACACAGTACATGCTCAATTTCGGAAGACTCCCTCACTGATATTCCCTCTTCACTTAAAACTTTGCTAGAAAATTGATTTTGTTTTTGTATTGTGATTTTATTTCATGTCCAGCACCAGACCTGGTTTTGCCCCTGAGACTGAAGTGGTGGCATTGACCTGGGGACAGAGTCAAGGTTCTATAAAAGAAATAACTGACTGTGTCAGATACCAGCAAGTGCACTATTAATTGTTGCATAGAGTTTACTGTACCCCTCTCTGTCAAGGGTTTGCTTTTTGATGCTAAATGCCCAAATTGTGGTACTCTAGATAGTGATTTTTGCCGTTTGCTCTGGGCTGCCCTGGCATCTAAGATTTCTGGTTGGGTTTTTGACAGTCCTATCATCTTCAGCTGATTTACTGAAACTTGATTGGGACTCAATAGCTGTGACTGGTTATAATAAATGCTGGCAGATTTCTGTTAAATCTTTCCAACCAAAGTCTAGTTTTCACCTTTCCCAATAAATGGAGTCTGCTTACTTGTACTCAGTTGTCTTATGCATGTGAAATTATTATTATTATTATTATTATTATTATATTTTATGTGTTAGACACCACAAAGTGTATGTCATGCCATACAAGAGTTAAAATAAAGACCAATGAAGTACACATACTAATTACAATTCTCAACAGTGAACAGTACAAAGCATACTGTAAATACAAGTTTTGAAACAAAACCACATAAAGGGATGGACAAGGACAGAGAAAAGGGTATGGCAACTTGCGGAAGCTAGAATCAGTGGCAGTGGGGATGTGCAGGGGGAAAACACTTTAGCTATCAATTATCCTGCAACCATCATAGCGGTGAGCAGACAGTGTTAGAGTTACTCAAGGTAAAACAGCGATATAACACAAAGAGCTCTGGTAGTAAAGATACTGAAATAGAAAAACAAGATAGAAGAGGGTCCTGTCAGAGGGCTTGCATTCTAAATGGGGGGAGGACAGATGTAAAATGGTGGACATGGAAGAAGACAAAGAGGGTAGGAGGAAGAAGTGAGAGCATTCAGAGGAAGGCCGGTAGGCTTGAGGCAATAGATGTGTCTTCAGGGAACGTTAAAGTCTAGAGAGAGGGGAAAACTTTGTGCTGGAGAGAATTCCAAATGAGCAGTGGTCAGGGACTGAAATGTTCGAGGTGGTGCTTGGAGGAAGTGAACAGTGTAAAGTTGAGGCAGCAGACGGAAGGGGAATAAAGGTGCAAAAAGGGATGAGGGCTGAAATGAGATTGTTGTTGCAGGTGAGGGAGGAGGGATTATGGGCTTTATAGCTCAATATTAAGTTTTTTAACTGGATTATGATGGTGGTAGGGAGCTAGTGTAGTAGGTTGCAGAGGTCAGAGACAAATGCTAAGAAGCAGGAGTGGAAAATAAAAAGAGCAGCATAATTAAGGATAGATTAGAAAGAAGTGAAGCAGTTTATAGGAAGGCCAGAAAGGGGAAGGTTATAGGTGAAGTCTGCATGGATTAGTATATTAGGAACATCTGCATTGTGGAAAGGCCAAATACTAAAAATATTACAGTGGTGGCATCAGCAGGACTGAGAGGTGGCTTGAGAGAGTAAAGGAGAGAGCAGATTAGAGGTTGACAAATAGACACTGACGGCCAAAGAGAAGATGATATTGTCAATGTAGAGGGGGGCTGTGGTGGGAACTTGGAAGGAAATAATGTTCAGAGGAAACAAGGTCTGATGAGTTTAGACAGGCAACTGATAGGCAAGAATTACCAGTAACTTGTAAATTGAAGTAGATGACAATCAGACTAGTTTAAAAAAAACTGGGTCAGTCAGTACTGGGCAGGATAATGGACAATCCAGAATTGTAAACTCTTAAACAGGTATGAATGAGTGTCACAGCCTTATAAACTATACTGTGACCTATCCTAATGAGCCAATTATGCCAACCCTCACTATTATTTATATTATTTATTTATTAACAGTTTCTTATATGGCACAGCATATTCCATTGCGCTTTACAATTACATCAACAGTAACAGAACAAAACTGGGTAAAAAACAGATAGACATAGAGGTAGGAGGGCCCTGCTCACAAGCTTACAATCTATAGGGAAATAGGCATTGATACACAAGGAAAGATGCTACCTATTGCATAATGGTCCACCAGATTGCTAGGTTTTTAATGGGTTGTATGATATGATCACCCAGCAATTTCTAGCACCTGTCCACTCCTGCAAGTCAGTAAAGCTATCAAGGCAACTAATATACTCTACAATCTCAGGTATCTAAGCAAATTAGTGGTATCACTGATGCTATCACTGTATAACAATTATTAGTGTCCCAATGCTTTGTTATGTCTCCACTCCGGTTGGCCACCTCACTTGTCTGTCATGGAGCAACTGCACTGAAATTTGGCGCCGGTGCTGAAATCCGCTCTTTGCTCGCACAACAAAGTCATGTTAGCCTGTATCAGAAGTATAGGGCTGTTGTGAACAAGGCAGTAGTCTCCACCTGGATTCCTTGTGGATGGACTCAGTAGAGGAGACAGATCCCGCCGCTGAGGTGAGGACATAGGCTTGGTATTGGTTAGCGCATATGTGAAAATGTTTGGGCTTCAGGTGGAGTAATGGCTGAGCTATGGCCCGCTATTCTTGGACATGTCACTGGCAGCACAAAGCAGTAGCACTGTATGAAGTGGGGTGAGCCGGGCTGGCTATTGCACATCTCCCTCTCAACATCACCCAGCCTGTTCCTACTGTGCTCAGTAACTTAGAAGACATTTTCATGCTACCTTGCACAACAGTAGCAGTGTGATGGCTGATGCCTGCAGAGCTTGCAATCTAAAACTGGGGTATACAGTTCAGTTTGTTTGACTATTCACCCCCTCACTGATCTCTTTCTGTAACAAGCTGGTCATTGTGCCCCTTATGTCCTGCAAAGTATCATACTTAATGGTGACCTTTTATGAGACTGAGTTTACCTCCCCCTCCTCCTCCTCCAATCAGCAGTTCATTGTAGATGTGGTACTTATTGTAAATCAAGGTATCTTTGCTGTCTGCATAGATACTTTCATGTGGGCTGGAGGGGAGGCTATCACGAGTCTGCCGGTCGGGATCCTGATGGTCCAATTGCCAACAACGGAATCCTGACAGGCGGTGAAATCCCTCCACTGGAATACTGGCGCCATAAGCTTTTCTCCCTCTGTGGGTATCCAGGATCATGCCTGCAGTGTGGCGAGCCCACAAGGGGCATTCTAGCTCTCGCCCCGCTGCCGGCATACTGGTGTCCGGGATCCTGCTGTTGGGATCATGACAGCCGGGATCCTGGCTGCAGGTAAAACATATGTATTCCCTCTGGAGTCAACAGAACTGAATGGAGGGTTCCCAAACATGCAATAAGTAACTTCACAAAGTTGCAATACAAAGACTTCTTTCTTTATTTATTTTTGGTTCTTTCTTTTGAATTAACTGCTCCACAGACATTGCAAAGCATTAAACTGAGTAAAAAAACACAAGGCACTCTAAAATGTATTCATGCAATATATACATTGCTTCAACAGAAGCATTTCCAAACTTAGTATTCAAGATTCAGTGTAATGTGCATTTTTTATATGATCCTACAGTATGTTAGGAATGTTTTATCATTTTACGTTTAAAGGTATTGTTGAACACTAACTGACAATAAAGACATTAAATGAAAGTTCTGGGACCTAATACCATATCCCAAATAGCCTAGCCCAATTCCTACTACCCTAACGCCTAACGCAAACCACTAAACCAAACCTAATACCCTATCTGAAATACCAAAACCCCTAAACTAACCTTAATACTCCAACTCCTAACCCTAAAGGGGGGCCCTACCTGTTTTGGCAGTTCTGGCCCCACAATTTCTGATGGCAGCCCTGGTGCTGTGTGTCAAGCACCATCCTCACCACCCTAGTTACAGCCCTGGCCATCAGATTGGTTATTATACACCTTTTCTAATTCTAGGAGCAGCGCAGGTACAGTATCCAGTGTTTTTAGTGCAGATTTACAATTAATTTCCCAGTGGGATCGATTGCGGCAGGTTTGTGGCAGGATAAGTGTTTGCAAACTGGTGGACATCTATGATAGTTTATAAGCAACATCAAATGTTATTCTTAGTAAATACTGTTTGGCCCACAGACTGCTGGTGATGCCCATTAGTTTCTAAACAATGGCCAACCCACCGCTTTGTAAATTCTTCCCTTAAAAATTTGGAATAGTATGCCTTTAATAATAGGACAAAAACTGTAAATTTACAAATCCATCCTAATGCTTTATGTAGAACAGAAATAAACAGATAAATACTGAAACACAATTAACATACAGCTGAAGAAATAGCACACTTGTTAATCAGCACTATACACATAATAGGTTTTAATTATCTAATTGGGTAATTTATAGAGATCAAAAGCAATTTCATCCTATAGTCTTCTGACTTTGCCGTACTGTACACAGATACAAATCCATTTTTATCTCATTTACAAGCAGCACTTTGCTCTTTTTTTTCCAGTCAGCAAATTTTCATAGATCTTCTAGGTGTTTGACACAGCTTTTAAGCAAAAATGTCAGTTTAAGTGGATTGCAGTTGAAACGCACTCCTATCAGCATCTTGCATTAGCTATCCATCAGATGTGGGGGAAAAAAAGACTGAAGTCATTTGGGAAATCACAGACAACTGACTAATTTCACACCTCTAGAAGCTCTGTAACTAGTTCATTGACTGGACACAAATAAACTACCCACTCATCAAGAGCGTTTTATAGATTTGGGATAAGCTTTAAAAGACACGGCAACAGCACTGCTGTCACCAGTGTAAAACCCCCAGTGATAGAAGTGAGGGGCAAATCGGGCATTCTCATCTCAGAAGAACCATTATTTTAAATATGAAAAGCAGTCAACCTATGGCTCTATCCCGTATCCTTTAGAAATATGGAAGAAGAAAGAAGAATTTAGGCTAGTGTAACCTAATCTGGCTAGTTATGTTGTACACCATCCAAACTAAAGGTGCATACACACTTGGCGAGAAAGTAAACGTCATTGCTTTCCTGAGTGACAACGTTTACTTTCTCGCCAAGTGTGTATGCCGGCGATGACTAGCGTTGCATGACCCAGCTGGTCATTAACGACCCTCGCTGTCGGCTGTGCATGCAGCTCAATTTGAACTGTCGTCCAAGAGCTGCCTGCACGGCCCACCTGCCATGTGACGTCACTGTGCAATATGGTCGTCATATCGCTCAGTGTGAGTGCACTGCTGCTGCTTATCCCCGGCCTGGAAGGGGGAAACACTAGGCCACGTTGCTCATAGAGCACATCACCTAGTGTGTACCCACCTTAAGTCCCTTTGCAATACACTACCATGGCTCATTCCTATGCCTCACTTTTAAATTTGGCAAGAATAGTGCCAGTGCCCTAAAAGGGTGGTAGTATGGTATATACCATGCCCGCATTTTAAACCCACCACATCATGATGCCACACCTAAGAGGCAACACCACCGGCTCTGGGAAGCAGAGCACTTCCTGGAGTGTCCTAAGATTACTCCTGGCAGCTCTACCGGCCGCAGGGTGTCTGCCCATCTCTGCAATAGCCCTACTGACTGCAGAGTGCTGTTGCAGACACCTGTACACTTATGTCATTCCCAGGGCCATGTGTGCTGTGCAACAGCTCTGCTTGCATATTCATAGTAATGGCCCGGGACAGTACAACGCAGAGCAAATCAAATTATTACAGTGTTTATAGTGACAGGAACCATTTATGAAGCTCATCTGAAGCATTCTACAAAAATTCTGACTTTGCACCGGCATGCATCGATGGCTTGCTTGATGTATTTTAAGGTCCAACCTTCTACCCTTTCTGTACCACCCCATAAAATATAATACTGCTCAGTTCAGCCCTACAATTATGGATTAAATAATCATGAAAGTGAGAAAATACAGTCTTTCTGTTGTTTGTCTATTTTTTCCACCAAAGCACATTTGTTGGTATATTTACTTGCTGCCTGTAATAAAATAGTCCCTACATACAGCAACCTGGGGTAATGATAAATAAAAAATCAGGGAGCATCTGCAACCCTTCCCATTAACCAGCCCAAGTACAGTAATAGGAAGTCTAGGCAGATGTCTACTACAAGATGAGTCACCCATATCCGTTTTTCCATTAAATTAAATATTCCGAAAACCAGAATATTTTGGGGAAGTCATTGGCCGACTAGTGCCAGTGTCCAATGACTTGTGGCATGGGAGTGGCTTTACCAACAATTCCTGACCGGGAAGTGCAATTAAAGCTCATACACCCTGCCGGAACACCCCCGTCAACACACGCCGGACCCACCCCACCCCACAACACACTCCAGACTCCCTGCATACCCCATCGGGCCCCCCACAACACACTCTGGACCCCCCGCAGACTCCCGGCAACAACACCAGACCCTGCTGGAACCTTGCAACACACACCGGAGTCCCTCAGCAGACCTGCTGGATGCCTTCCCCCCTGTCCCCACCTGCAACACCTGTCAGATCTCTCACAAAAGGTATACCAAATCCCCCCAAAAATCCAATATCCAAAATGCTACTGGTCCCAAGTATTTGGCATATGGGAGACTCAACCTGTATAAAAATAAGAAGACAAGCACACTGACCAACCACTTGCAAGTCAGTTCATGGTAAATGTCTCTATGAGGATTATCAGGGGAGCAAAAAAGAAGAGTGCACCCTGCCGTCTGAGATGTTATCAGCTAGGTGATAGGTCTCTTCCAAGCCCACTGGAGAACAATATAATTAAGAGTAGGATCTTTGGAGTGGTACATTTTTCAGTTTCTCCCGTAGGATGGACAGGGGTATCAATAGCTAGTATACAGTGGAGAATTTAGGGAATTAAATTTGCATTAATGCATGATTGGTTGGGAAAGATCAAGACAGGACTGATTTTAGATTTCATAAAGTGGTTTTTGGGGATTCTTTTTTTCCAGTTAAAGAATATTTAAAATTGTGTGTGTTTATTTTATTTACATTTACTCTTTTGCACCATGGGGTTGATTAGCCCATGAGACATTTATGCACTATGACAGACATCTCTACATTTATTTTATACTCCACCCTTAGCAGCATAGTGAGGGTCTGATTACATTCCTTGATCAACAGCTGGGGGTTGCCCTAATGTGGATTTTGAGCTGAAGATATAGTAAGTCCTACAGGTGTATCCACCTACAGATGGAGCCTCGTTCATCTAGCCTTCTCTGCTGCGCCATGATGCACCAAGGCTTATTAGCATAAGCCTTTCATCTATTGTTCTCAGCTGCAATACAATACAGAGAGAACAATACAGCAGAGGATTAAATAATTACAGCAGGGGATTACGTCCGACTGAGCTGGCTCAATTAATCCTATTAAAGGGATAGATGAGCAGGGCTCCATCTGTAATTCTATCCCCAAATCACACCAAACAGCCCTGTTTAGCACCCCACAGACCCCGTGGTGGCATGGAGGCGCTGGGTAGCTTGTGGGCACTGGGGGTACACTAGGGATAACTGTCAGTGCAGTAAAGAGGAGTCATCGGCATGAGGAGCAGCACTGTGGGAGAGAAGTCAGTCCCAAAATGGCCACCACCTCAGAGGAGACAGTTATTAAGGATGCTAAAGGAGGCAGCGGCCATTTTGGGAGGGACATTTTCAACAGTATGAAGGAACAGGCACAATCATCTGCCCCCACCGGGACCACAGACCCATAGCAGCGGCAGCTTGTGGGGAATCCCCTGACAATGATCAGGTATCATGGGGGGGGTCACTCTAAACTTTTTTTGCATGGGGGTGCAAAATTTGTAGTTACGCCACTGTGCTAATCTTAGGAAAAAGTTTGAAAGTGTAAGAATCGCTACCCATATCTTTGTCATGCCAATCATCTTGGGTCACATGGCGCAAAAAGGAAAGGTGTATGATGGGCACCTTTGTATAGAAACTAATTAACCTAGATGGGTAATACCTACAGTAGAAGTTGGCAATGTTGGACAATCCAAGTTTCAAGGCAGAACTTAGGTGTAAAGGCCCATACACACTGGGCGATTTTGAGCTCAAAGTAGCTCACTTTTGGCATTTTGAGCTACTTTGAGCTCAAACTTGGCCAGTGTGTATGGGCGTGCGATGAGCGGTGATCGCTGATGTGCACTCCCGTATCATCGGGCTGTTTGAACAGCCGAGTGAAGCACTTTTCACAGTCTCCTTCTGTGGAAAGTGCTTCAACCTCTCTGTGAACATCGCTGGGTACAGGGCAAATAGCTCAGTATGTGTGCACTGAGCTATTTTCCTGCCAGCAATGTTCATGATCATCACTGTGCATACACTCTGGGCAAAAATGCACCTTAAGACTGGGAACATGGAATAAGACAAATCATTTGTGGACTTGCTTAGAATATTTTATCCATCTCTACACCGAGCATCATACTGTATTGCTGAGCACATCATCTTAGCTAGCATAATTGTAGGATTATGCACACAACTTAACATGCTGATATTGCATTTTAGTCAGAAGTTATCGATCTTCTCCAAGATAGTGGAAGTCCTGTGCATCACCAATTAGTAAACGGAAACCTCATACTGTAAGCGTTTTAGCTTTTTTCTTGACAGATGAGAATATACTAGGAAATCTCAATAAATGCGAAGCAACACAAGTGAATTTAGATATGGATAAAAATCTATGCTGCTCATCTTACTACTGGAATTAAAATGCAAAGAGTATTCAGTTCATGAAATAAAAAATGTATATCTAAACTTTTATTATAAATAAATAATAACTTTTTAGAATTTGCAACAACTTGGTATTTCTTTGTGACCTGATTTAAATTCATTCAGTGCATGCAAGGGCACAGTATTAGCAAAAATGAACATCTAATCTTCTCATTGACAATCTTATTTGCGAATAAGAAGTAACTGTCAGTATCTTTTTTCCCCTTCTTAAACTATTTTATAATTAAATAGATAATTCTGAGAATAAGAAGCAGACTTTTGTCCAGGAACTGTAATCTAAAATGAAAATTTGATATGCTCTTGAGGGATAACTGAAGACCTGCACTTAATTATTAAACTAGCCATCAAAATACAGGTTACATTTTACATGCAACATCTTGTGAATTTAGGAAGATGATTTTTTTTCTCTTATTGCACCTTATCAGCAATTCCTAATGTAGGAGAGAATGGGCTACTAGCGGCAAAAATGTGTTTTCACTTTGCAGAGTCCAATTTAAAAGACCTTAATTTTCTTATACTCCATTTAGACAAAATGTATTTCCTGTACAGATAAGGGTCTATTTCTTCTGCCTGTCATACATTACTATGTGACACATAATTGCATAAAATTGCACTGTTTGCTCAATTTTTGTGCAAATTGGGCTGATGCAAAACAATGGAAATTATTTACCAAGTGAAAATGAAAAAAAGTAGTATCATATTCTGAAAATTGTTTTTTTTTTTCATTAGGAAAGCTGAATGTCTCTAACGACTCTCGACTGCATAAAATATAAGTGCAATCTTCGTTGTTTTTTATGTCTGTGGTGTGACCCTGGGTGATATTTAAAATTTCATTAAAATTATATTCATTTACTAGTGAAATAAACTAAACACATCATTTTGTGTTATTTACGCTGCAGCAATGCAAGAGCTGGCGGTGGGAAAGAGTAGATTGCCAGAATAACCTCTGAAAGTGACTTAATAAATATTTTTCTTTAGCTAAGGAGACAGGGGTGTCGTGGACACCCCAAGAGGTAGAAAAGTTGTTGGTATACCGGTGGTCGGAATCCCGGCACCGATATGTTGAGCGCCGGGATCCAGACAGCCAGTATAACGAGTGCCACCCTTTATGATATTGTGGGATCTACAGTTCCTCATCAGCTGTAAAGCAACCAGTAGACCCAAAAGTGTTGTGATTACTGTAAACATACAGTGTAAAGAAACCTTGTGGGTCTCCAACTATTTTGGTATTACACAACCCATTAATTCTGGTATAAGTCCCTGTTTTCCTGGTAGAGGTGGACTATTTCTCCATTATTTCTGTCCCCATTATCTCTTTCCCAGTCTGTTTTACCTCAGGCTTCTGTGGATGAAACAGGTGGCACCACACATATAGATTTACAAAACCAAAGTACATGTTGTGCAAAGTAATGTAATATAAGTGGTGCCCATATGAATTGATCTCAGACTATCTCTCCTGAGGAAAATAAATGATGCACAGTAGGACTTTATATACATTGTCCAATTTAACAGGCCAGCACAGTTCTCTTCGTTACTTTAAGCGGGATCCGGTGGTTGGGATACTGGCAGTTGGAATACCGATGCTGGAATCCCACCACTGATCAGAAGACTAATGTCAGGATCCTGACATTGATCACAATGCCAGCACCGTAATCCCAACTACCGACTTCTGGATTGTAAGTATGCTGGGGTGGTTTAGGTTCAGGCAGTGAGGGGGGGGAGGTTAGATTTAGGCTGTGGGAGAAGGGTTAGAGTTAGTCTTTGAGGGGGAGGTTAGGATTAGCTGTGGTGAGGGAGCGTTAGAGTTAGGCTGTAGGGGGAAGGGTTAGGGTCTGGCTGTGGGAAGGAAGGGTTAGGGCTAGGGGGTAGAGTGCTAGGGTTAGAACACTTATCTAACAGGTGACAGGATCCTTAATGTTGGGATGTCACTGTCAGTATTCTGACGCCTGTCATCCCATGCTCCAGGATCCAGATACCGTCCCCTTAAAGCAGTATTGAATTATTTTATTAACAGTTTCTTATATAGCGCAGCATATTCCATTGCGCTTTACAATTGGAACAACAGTGATAACACAAAACTGGGTATTAACAGACAGACATAGAGGTAGGAAGGCCCTGCTCGCAAGTTTACAATCTATAGGGAAATAGGCATTGATACACAAGGATTGAATACACACATCAGGACATTATACCCTACCAGATCCTTCTTACCCCATCCACCTTGTTACCGACCTTGATGTTGTTCTCCTCAGTATCGGGAGATTAAGTCATGGCCATAATCCGGTCTTTCTACCCTTCCACCTTACTTCTTGACCTTATCCCCTCCTGCCTCCTCCTTTCTCTTTCTCTTGTTACCTATTCCTAACTTGCCCATCTCTTCAATCTCTCCCTCTCATCAGGCACTGTTCCCTGTGCATTCAAGCATGCCCTTGTCTCCCCTATTCTTAAAAAACACACTCTTGACCCTGACACTATCTCAAATTACCACCCCATCACTTTCCTCCCCTATGCCTCAAAACTCCTTGAGCGGATTGTCTACAACAGCCTTACCGCCTTTATTTCCTCACACTCCCTGCTTGATCCCTTTTCAGTCTGGCTATTGTCATATACACACCAAAGAAACTACCTTCCATAAAGTCAGCAATGACCTCCTTGCTGCCAAATCCAAGGACCACTTTTCTCTGCTTATTCTCCTTGACCTCTCTGCTGCTTTTGACACTGTGGACCACCTTCTTCTTCTGCAAATCCTTCACACCCTCAGTCTATATGATACTGCCCTTTTCTGATTGTCCTCCTACCTCTCTGACCATTCTTTCTTTGACTCCTCTCCCCACTTCCTATACCAGTAGGTGTCCCCAAGTTTCTGTTCTTGGACCGCTCCTTTTCTGTCTTTAATCATCCTCTTTATGTGAGCTCATCAGCTCTTTTGGCCTCCAATATCATCTTTATGCTAATGACACTTAGATTTGGATCTCCTCTCCTGACCTTTCCCCCTCTCCTCACTCATCCAGTATCTCCAGCTATCTCTGCTATTTCCTCCTCTTTCTTAACTTAACATATCTAAGATTGAGCCCTTTTTCTTCCCACCCTCTCGAATAACCTCACATTCAACAATTTAATTATCTAATAACAGCACCACCATCTACTGTGGTCCACAAGCGCACTGACTTGGAGTTATTTTTGACTTATGCCTCTCTTTCACACAACACATTCAGTACCTTTTTCAGTCTTGCTATTTTCATCTTAAAAAATATCTCCAGGACCAAACACTTTTTCACCCCAGAGGCAACTAAGACCCTCATCCAAGGGCATAGCTACCATAGGTTAAGGGAGTGCAGCTGCTATGGGGCCCAGAGCTGAGGGGGCCTCACATTCCCTGTCCAAGTTACATGTGTTATATACATTTTGCACCTTACAAACTTTTGCCTTGGTTCCTACAACATATCTAGATACGGCCCTGGACCTGCTCATTGTAATGCCGTATAAAATTAACTGGAGGGCATTATAAAGTTACATAATATGAACTGGGGCACCTTAATGTGGCACAATATGAAGTGTTGGCACTATAGTGTGGCATAATACAAAGTGAAGATACTATAGTGTGGCATAATATTAACTGGTGGCACAGTAATGTGACAAAGAAATGAACTACGGACACTGTATGTCATAATGTGAATTGGGGATAGTGTGTTGCGTAATGTGTACTGTCAGCCCCACAGTGTGACATAATGTGAACTAGGGCACTACTATGGGGCATAACATCAACTAAGGCACTAATATGAATTAGAGCACTACTATGGGTCATCAAATGAACACCTGGTGCAGAGAGGTGTCTCTCTAGAAGCATTGGGACAGGGGCCCCTTCAAAGTGTTGCTATGGGGCATAATAGTCCTGCCTAGGTCCCTGCCCTCATCCACTCTCTGATCATCTCCAGACTAGATTACTGTAACCTCCTTTTACCTTGCCTTTCTGTCTCCCAACTCTCTCCAATCAAATCTGCCCAGCGCATCTTCCTCTCCAATTGTTCTACATCTGTCTCACTTCTCCTACAAGCCCTTCCCCTTCAGAACCCAATTTAAACTTCTCACACACCCTAACAAAACACTTACAGAATCTTATTCTATTTACTCCTCCGACCTTATCTCCATTCACTGTCCCGCCCACACACTTAGCTCCACAAATAAATATCGCGTCTCCAACTGATTACTTCTTCTCTCTCCAGTCTACCACTGTATCTCCCTCCCTAACAGACTTTCCACCTCTAAAAAAAACTTTAAATAGCTTTTCAAGAGCCATATCTGTAGTAAAGCCTTCCAGCTGTCATGCAAACCTACTGCTACATGCACCTTTTTCAGTGTCAATCCCTTCTGTGTGTTTGCTCCTCTCCTTTAGGGCAGGATGTACTAAAGAGAAAATGAGATAAAACCTAGTTTTCGGGAGTTTTATCGCATTTTCGTATGTACTAACCCCCGTCCGCTGCGTTTTTGCTCCTGAGGGTATCACCATCTTTGAATGGTGATACCCTATAGAAGCCTATGGGCTTCTTAATGCCGGCCACCACAACACGCTGCCTCCACCACCCCACACCGCAGATGCCGACCCTCCTCCCCCCCGGCATACCTTCTTCCAGGCAGCGTTGGTCAAAGAAGCTAAACTCGTCCTCCCCCTAGCAACACAGCCGGAGGTCCTTCTGGCTGCAGGGAGGAGGAGGCACCGGGGACAGCCTGCTGCTTGCTTCCTGGTAGGTGAGCATGTGGAGACCTGAGGGATGTGACGGAGACACACCACCTCACAGGTATCACGGGGGGCCTCCGTCACCGCATTGCGATGTTAATCGCAAATGTTAGTACATATGTGATGAACATCGCTGCGTTGGGCGGCGGTGTATGATAATACATCTTGCTCTTAGGAGCTCTCATGAGCACAGCCCTTTTCACGGATGTGCTTTTCCTTACCTCACTTAAACCAATGCTCTGATTAACAGAATTAGCAGTTCATCATAGACATGTGAAAAATCTGATTCAGATGGTGTGAAGCACGTACAGATGGGTCCACGTTTATCTTGGCCTTTAATAGGATTAATTGAGCCAGGTCAGTCAGACTTAATCCCCTGCTGTAATGACTTAATCCCCTGCTGTATTGTTCTCTCTGTATTGTATTGCAGTTCAGAACAATAGATGAAGGGCTTATGTTAATAAACCATGGTGTGCCTAGGCGCAGCAAAGAAGTCAAGATAAATCTGGATCATCTGTATAACACTTGCTCAAAGCCGAAGTTCTCTTGTCACTGATGTAACTGCCATGGATGGTCCCACACAGGGATGTTTCTAGACAATTTGGCTCTCAGTGTAAATGGTAAAAAAATGCAGCATATACATTCTATAATGTGCCCCCCACCCTCCCATTTACATAAAAAACTATTTTGCTTACGGCGAAGCAGCGTGTGCTCCTGGCTCCTGCCTGAGTGTTGCCTCACTGAAATGAGGGTGGCCTCACAGGAAAAGACTACCTTAGACCCCAGTTTTTTACCTTTCCACCAACAGACCTCGGCCACCACAGAAAAGAAAATAATTCCACCATATTCAGCCCCACACAGTTATGCCCTTTGCACCATATTATGCACCCCTGCACCATATTATGCACCCCTGCACCATATTATGCCATACACTGCAATGCCCATGATACATTATGCCCTATGGTAAGGCTTCTAATTACTGTACTTTTAAATGACCTGTTCATTGCCAGGGGTTTTATGCTCTAGGTTCCATGCTCATTGCCAGGGGTTCCATGCTCGTTGCCAGGGGTTTCATTCTCTGGCTCTGGGTGTCATGCTCATTTACAGGGGTGTGTAATGCCCTTTGCCAGTGGTTCCTTGCTTATTGCTATGGGTTTCATGCTTTGGCTCAAGGTGTCATGATTGTTCCCAGGGGTGTGCAATGCTCATTGCCAGGGTTAATGCTCGTTGCCAGGGATGTATACCTATCCTGCTCCCCCTCCTCCCTCCCATAGTACTCCACTCAGGGGTGGAGTTTCAAAAAAATGACTTGGTTGCGTCATGACATCGCGATGCAACCGTGTCATTTTGTGAAACTCCGCCTGCCCAAGTGGATTACTATTGGAGGAAGAACGAGGAGAAGGATATGAGCCAGCAAGTGCCACGGTGCATGTCCCGTGCTTCACCCGACGCTAGAAACGGCGCTGGCCCCACAGATACTCTGTCTATACATGTGCATACAGATGGGTCCACCTTTTTCTTGGCCTTTAATAGGATTAACTGAGACTGGCCAGTCGGACTAAATCCTCTGCTGTAATGACTTAATCCCCTGCTGTATTGTTCTCTGTATTGTATTGCATCTGAGAACAATAGATGAAGGGCTTATGCTGATAAACCATGGTGTGCCTAGGTGCAGCAGAGAAGCCAAGATGAGCGTGGACCCATCTGTATATCACCAACAAAAGATTGCGCTAGGAGAAATTTGACATTGCAACTATGCCTACATACAGCATCTGCCATCCAGTGGACATACCGTAGCACACAGCCCTAGAAGGTATGAGTAAGAGAGGGGGTGACTGGGTGTTAGGAGAGCTGAAACTGAACATGGTGCTGCCTCTGCATGGGAGACTGTGTATGAGGGAAGCTGACAGCTTGCGGTAAGATATTAAGAGTGATATGGCTGTTACTCCAATCTCTGCTTGTGACAGGTGGATGTATCTGTGTGGCAACAGGGCATTGGTACATAGGATATGTATGGCCTTGGCATGTAGTGGGCATGTCGACAGAATTGCATGCAGTTTCCTGCACCAGGTATAGAACCAGGGTTGTTGACAGGGGGGGTCAAAGAGGACACCTGTACTGGGCCCCAAGGATTAGAGGGGCCCAAAGGATATGCCACTTAGTGCCTGGCATAGTGCAAATAGGGTGTGGGCACAGCCTCAGAGTGACAGGAGCCTCCCACACACACAGTGACTGTGTGGCGCAAGTGTGCGTCCACTTTTCCAGTTCCATCTCTGTTGTAAGCAGTTATGGGACATAGCGGCAGCTCCGCTGGCCAGTATTCCCGTGCCCTGTGCTGATCTCTTCTGGTGGGGTGTGAGGGCCGCATGGTATAGTACCTGCTGTGCAGTGTTCAGGTCTGGATACTGGGGATTGCAGCACAGGTGAGTCTCTCCCAGGGGTAAGAGTGGATTGGTGAGGGGATACAGGGCTTTGGGATGGGGTGGGGGAGCTGGGAATGCAGCACGGAGTCATTGGGGGGAGACAGACTGTGAGGTGTGTGGGGGACAAAGGGGAGATATACATATTTATACACAGATCCGGATTAAGCTCGGGGCAACAGGGGCAGCCGTCCCGCAGCCCCCACACATCAGGAGCCCCCACACACTGCTTCAGAGGTGTCTCCCTCCAGCAGCTCAGCTGTTAATGAACAGCGGCCGCCGAGAAGCTCCTCCATGCACAGTCTTGTGGGCTCGTGAAAGTATATGCGCTGGTGGCGCTGTCCCCTGCTGCGTCGGGGATAGCACCACCAGAACAGGGGGTTAGCGCGGGTATCCTGGGGTAGCGGCGGTGTCCGGCAGCACGCACTACATGGTGGAGCATCTCTAACTAAAACTACAGCTCCCAGCAGCCCTTGCTGTCGGAAGCATGGGATGCTGGGAGCTGTAGTTTTATTTAGAGCTCCCCCACTGTAGTGCGGTGCTGCTGGACACTGGGTTCTGTATGTGTCTCTGCAAGTAAGTGTGTGCGCGTGTGTGTCGGGGGCGTGTATCTCCGTTGCCCTGGGCCCCCACCAACCTCAATTGGCCCTGTCTATACATGTAAATAGAGATAGATATAGATATATAGATATATAGATATATATTTAATTAGCAGTGTCTTATATAGTGCAGAAATTCTGTTTCACTATATATATATATATATATATATATAAAATCTGAGGGGGGCCCAGAAATATCACTGTACAGGGCCCAGAGATTTCTGTTGCCGGCCCTGTATAGAATTGGTGATAGAAATTGATATCTTGTGTGGGTGTGGCCAGTGCCGTGGGGGTGTGTACACACCCTACACTATCCACTATCCACAGTGTCTCCCTAAATACATAAACGTATATTAATTGCATAATTATGTGATGGGCCTATTTTTATGTGGAGGCCTGGATCTGTAGCTCCATTGTCAATCTGGCCATGAAAATTTGAACACAATGCGGCTTTGGCACTTGCGCAGTCTCAAAAAATCACTACAACACATCTGACATCGGAATTGCGTACGTTGCGGTATCAGGCCCAGTGTACGATAAACTGCTGTAACTCCTAACGCGTGCAGCTGCATTCCCGTGAGTGGAGAGTGACTGAAGATCCTCGTTTTATTGATGCCAGCTACTGTGCATGTCAAGATCACAATAAACTTTTTTTTTCTTTTAAACCAATGCTTTAAACCTCCAGCAAATCGATTTACCTTGAGATATACATTTCCATGTAATCAATCAAAACAGCTGATGTGAAATGATAATGCGTTGTATATTTTACTATGGAATTTCATCTGTTAGACTTTCATTACAGCGGAACTGTATTCCGCACAACGGTGGCTGAGTGTGACCTTTCCTGAATCATAGTCCATGCTTTCTCACTGTCACCCAGCATAATAGAATGGATCAGATACTTCCTGAAGACACCATAATAGAGTTCAACTGTCAACGTGATATGCTAATGAAAAATGTAAAACCCATCTATTTCCCTCAACGGAGCTCACTAAAACACCAATCTGTCTGACAAAGAGATTATGATGTGGCATTCTGATCTCCGTGATATTTCATGTCCTTTCAGAGTAATGGTAGTGGTACACGGAAGATCAGACTTCATATACAGTACATGTGACATGGGGAGAAAAAAGACCAGCGTCAAACTGTAACATTGAAACTTCTGTAGCTGATATTTAAATCGCATTTAATAAAAATGATTTGTAGGGATCGGTGAGTTAACCAAGGGTACACCCACAGTATGTCCAGTAGAAGCTTTTTTAAGTGGTTCATGTAGCAAAGCAAGTGTTGTATCATAGGGGGTAATTCAGAGCTGATCGTAGCAGCAAATTTGTTAGCAGTTGGGCAAAACCATGTGTACTGCAGGTGGGGCAGATATGACATTTGCAAAGAGAGTTAGATTTGGGTGGGTTATACTGTTTCTGTGCAGGGTAAATACTGGCTGCATTATTTTTGCACTGCAATTTAGATTTCAGTTTGAATACACCCCACCCAAATCTAACTCTCTCTGCACATGTTACATCTGCCCCACCTGCACTGCACATGTTTTTTTCTCATTAGAATTAGGCCCTATGTATGCACACTGCCAGTGTGTCAAATGGATTCCTCTTCACAACCCAGACTAACTTCTTATTGGAAGGAGTGGCGCTTCGGTAACCAACACCATCAGAAGATGATGTACTGTAGGTTATCGTAGTCAGTTTGATAAATGATGGTAGCCATACTACTAGTGCTTGAGGACAATGGACAGCACCTGGACTGCAAGGTCAGCAGGAAATATCCATGATACAGTATTACAAGAGGTAATGAGTAGTCCCGACTAGTGGCGGTTTTTACCTATGGGTTGCAGGACTGTAGCACCCTCCAGATAAAATCCACCACCCAGCTCACCATCAGTGAAGCCATATCCAGTCTGTAAGACTGCACTGGCTTCACTGTGACTGGCAGTGACTTCGTATTGGAAGTCCTACCTGCCAGTCACAGACACTAGAGGCAGTCCCATTGGAAGGTGTTTCTTCCCTCTGGGTCTGCCAGACCAGGATGCAATAGGTAGCAAGCTGGCTTCCTGTTGGAAGCCATCTCCCTGCCTCGTCAGCCCTCGCCGGCTACTATGGGCTGCAGTGGATGCAGTCCACAGAAGCTGTGGTTTTGCGCTTGTGCAGTACTGTTGTCACTACTGCGCATGCGTTGGGTCCCAGCATCTGTAAACTGCACATAGCACAGGCGCCGGGACATAGGCGTCGGCGGGGACAAGGAGGGGAGGACCCACAGCATAGCCAGCGGCAACCCTCCTCCTTCAACAAGGTCGCTTGTCCGGACACTTCTATCCTCCTGCTGTAAGGAGTGATGAATGGGACCCTATGACTAATATTTAATATCAACGTTACTAAATAAACATTGATCATTCATAGACTATATGGAGTCCTTTTTTCTAAGCATGGTTTGAGAGAGCTATTGCTTCTTGATATGATGATGCAGGAAGTTTAAGTTGGTAATAAAATTCAAGGTTAAACTCGCCACATTTTTGCAAATAATTTTAACACCTAAGGTTTATTTAACAGTGCAGACTTACAGCACAAATGTCCTTTTATGATGCTACAGTATCTTCCTACATTTACACAAATTGAGTGGGCTTTTCACAGTTAGTCTTAATTTTGCAAAAATCACACATGGTCATGTAGGATGCGACCGCATAGTGATTGACATGCAGTGGGCGGGAGCAGTGTTAGGGGGTGGGGGTGGTACAGGAAATGCAGGCTTGTCACGGCCGTTTTCAGGGCGGCAGGATGCATTACACATTCACAGCATCGACACAATAACGAGGAACATTGGCTGCCCGAGTGAGCCAAAAGCTTTTGTTAGAAAGTTATTGGAGCAAGCGCAACAGTGCAATTGTGCTGTGAACTGCTTTGCAATTGCAATCCATGCTGAATTAGGCAGTGGCGATGTAGTTATGTGACCGGCGGTGAGATTACCGACGGCTACATCCCGCCCTGCTCTAAATCACGACAGTCGACATGCCAACTACCACAGACTATTCCCACTCATGGATGTCCACCCATAGAGTGGGAATAGAACTTGTGGTGAGTGCAGCTTGCCACCGAGCCCACAAGGGACTTGTTGCACTCGACCCCCCCCCACACCACCTGCTGGCATTACGCCGCCAGGAACCCATGGTCGGTATGCTGACTGCCGGGATCCCCAGCGGCGGTAACGCATACCCAACCCAGGCACTGAGTTTGGAAACATGACTTCCAAATTTGTATAAATTACAGCTAATTATTTGAAATGAAATCAAACTTTTTTTCTTTTTCGAATAAAGCTTTTTAGTAGTGGGCATCTTACAATCTAAATTTTATTTTTTTGTTAATTAGTGAAATGGGGGGAAAGTTTAAAATCACCTGATTTACTAAAGCCAAAACCCTAGAAGAACCGCAAGCATAAAATATGTAGCAACTGTCTAATAATTGTGATTAATCATTGTGTGTATATATGTGTGTTATGTGTGCCGATCTCTGGGTGCTGGTGCTCTAGGGTCCACATAGCAGCGGCGGCTCCTACTTACTTTAAGAAGGGGAACTCCCTCTACCCCAAGCCCGAAGAGGAGACATGGTGCCCCAGGTCGTGGTCCCTGCACAATGGGTCCGGCTTGTACAGAAACCAACGCAGAAGCTGCAATGCGGTTGCACATATGCAAACCCCCAGCTTCTGTGGACTGCATCAGTTGCAGCCCATACAAGCCATATTGGGCTGCGTGAAAGGCACCAAGTGGCTTCCTATAGGAACTCAGCTCTCTGCTTATCACAGCCCAGTCTGCTGGTCTCAGAGGGAGGAAACACCTCCCAAAAGGACGGCTTTGTGTGTCTGTAATTGGCAGGTAGGACTTCCAATAGGAAGTCACTGCCGGTCACATTGAAGCAAGTGCAGTCTCACGGACACTGGAGGGGAGGAAGGGAGGGGGCTACTGTAGTCCTGCAGCCCATAGGTAAAATCCACCAATGCCACATAGTGAATGCCAACGTTATGAATGTCAGCGACACTCAGGGCTGCCATCAGAAATTGTGGGGCCCGGGACTGACAAAATAGGGCCACCTTCAAAAAAAAATATTATGCCACTTCGCTCCACCCCTATGTGATGCCACAAATCATGACTTTACATATAGTTGGAATTTTGCAGGTCTGCATGCTGATGCACAGGAAAGGTTTCTTTTAAGAAGACCTCCCTGCGCATCAGCCCGCTGTTGTTGTACTTCCTGGTGCTGCTCTCCAGGTATCGGCAGTAGTAGCCACGGAAGGGCACCCCTCTCTGTTAGGGCCCGGGACTGCAGTCCCCCCCTGCAGCTCCCCCCCTGATAGCTGCACTGGCAACACTGCAACATACCGTTTCAGATGCAACCAATCCTCAGCCCTTATTTCATGTATCCTTCAATTTTTATTATTATGATTGTTGTTATTATTATTATTATTATTATTATTATTATTATTATTTTCTGCAAGAATGTTTTTTTTACATTTATTTTCATCACCCTTTTTGCTTATATTACATCTGGTCCATGTTTCCAGCAGTAAGATTGGTCAGCATATGCTCAGACCTGGTGTTTGCTCAATTTCCTGATCTGATGTCTGCATGGAAATCATTACATGCTGCCTGACTCGGCTATTGGCATCAGTCATTGAAGCAGGTGGATGAATAATAACCAAGTGTCAGCATGGTATAAGTGATTATGAGGGCTCACAGTCAATGATAACGCTGCCTCTCTTTTAGCCACCTGTCTTCAAACCACCATTGGTGCTGGGCCCTGCAAGAGTAATTTAGCACCAGACTACCCTCAAAAGCTCAGATTGTTTTGAATACCAATTTACATTTAATTAGAACATATATTTAATCAGTTTATACAGCTTTAATAACTATATTACAAAAGGTGATCATATATATATATATATATATATATATATATATATATATACAGGCAATAGACGCGGCACTCCTGGTGTCTGAATCAATAAGAACTCGTAATAGGCAGGTAGTGGTGAACAACGTTTCAATGACGTTTATTGTGTCATTTTCCTCAGGTCGACCTGAGGAAAATGACACAATAAACGTCATTGAAACGTTGTTCACCACTACCTGCCTATTACGAGTTCTTATTGATTCAGACACCAGGAGTGCCGCGTCTATTGCCTGTATGTTTCATTCATCACGAGGGCACCCGGTGCAGTACCGTATTTTAAAGGAGAGCCGGATCACATGGACAGTGTATATATATATAAATATACTGTGTGTATATATATATATATATATATATATATATACATACAGGTAAACAGAGAGACAGCGGCACTCCAGGATTTAGTGCAAGGAATTCTTGTATTGTGCAAAAAATTATCACACAAGGCCAACGCTTCAGGGTCCGTAGCCCCTATGTCAAGGCATTGACAAAGGGGCTACTGGCCCCCGAAACGTTGGCCTTATGTGATCATTATTTGCACATTACAAGTATTCCTTGCACTAAATCCCGGAGTGCTGCTGTCTCTCTGTTTACCTGTATCCATGCTATTTGCATATGGCACCCGGGTCTACCAGCAGTCTGCAGTGAGTGCCGGGCACCCCTACAACTGTGTGTGTGTGTGTGTGTGTGTGTGTGTGTGTGTGTGTATATACACTGCTCAAAAAAATAAAGGGAACACTAAAATAACACATCCTAGATCTGAATGGATGAAATATTCTTATTAAATACTTTGTTCTGTACATACTTGAATGTGCTGACAACAAAATCACACAAAAATTATCAATGTAAATCAAATTTATTAACCCATGGAGGTCTGGATTTGGAGTCACCCTCAAAACTAAAGTGGAAAAACACACTACAGGCTGATCCAACTTTGATGTAATGTCCTTAAAACAAGTCAAAATGAGGCTCAGTAGTGTGTTGTGGCCTCCACGTGCCTGTATGACCTCCCTACAATGCCTGGGCATGCTCCTGATGAGGTGGTGGATGGTCTCCTGAGGGATCTCCTCCCAGATCTGGACTAAAGCATCCAGTCTGTGATGCAACGTGGCATTGGTGGATGGAGCGAGACATGATGTCCCAGATGTGCTTAATTGGATTCAGGGGAACGGGCGGGCCAGTCCATAGCATCAATGCCTTCGTCTTGCAGGAACTGCTGACACACTCCAGCCACATGAGTTCTAGCATTGTCTTGCATTAGGAGGAACCCAGCATTTGGTCTCACTAGGGGTCTGAGGATCTCATCTCGGTACCTAATGGCAGTCAGGCTACCTCTGGTGAGCACATGGAGTGCTGTGCAGCCCCCCAAAGAAATGCCACCCCACACCATTACTGACCCACTGCCAAACCGGTCATGCTGGAGGATGTTGCAGGCAGCAGAACATTCTCCTTGGCGTCTCCAGACTTGTCACGTCTGTCACATGTGCTCAGTGAGAACCTGCTTTCATCTGTGAAGAGCACAGGGCGCCAGTGGCAAATTTGCCAATCTTGGTGTTCTCTGGCAAATGCCAAACGTCCTGCACGATGTTGGGCTGTAAGCACAACCCCCACCTGTGGACATCGGGCCCTCATACCACCCTCATGGAGTCTGTTTCTGATCATTTTAGTAGACACATGCACATTTGTGGCTTGCTGGAGGTCATTTTGCAGGGCTCTGGCAGTGCTCCTCCTGTTCCTCCTTGCACAAAGGCGGAGGTAGCGGTCCTGCTGCTGGGTTGTTGCCCTCCTACGGCCTCTTCCACGTCTCCTGATGTACTGGCCTGTCTCCTGGTAGCGCCTCCATGCTCTGGACACTACGCTGACAGACACAGCAAACCTTCTTGCCACAGCTCGCATTGATGTGCTATCCTGGATGAGCTGCACTACCTGAGCCACTTGTGTGGGTTGTAGGGAGGTCATACAGGCACGTGGAGGCCACACACACTACTGAGCCTCATTTTGACTTGTTTTAAGGACATTACATCAAAGTTGGATCAGCCTGTAGTGTGTTTTTCCACTTTCATTTTGAGGGTGACTCCAAATCCAGACCTCCAGGGGTAATAAATTTGATTTCCATTGATCATTTTTGTGTGATTTTGTTGTCAGCACATTCAACTATGTAAAGAACAAAGTATTTAATAAGAATATTTCATTCATTCAGATCTAGGATGTGTTATTTTAGTGTTCCCTTTATTTTTTTGAGCAGTGTATATATATATATATATATATATAGTCAGTCATGTGAAGGCTGGCACTCTCTCCAAACAGCAACAAGTTACCCAGGTGCCTCCAGAATAAGTCTTGCGACTAGATATAATACTTGCGACTAGATATAATATAATAATCTCTGCTTTAAAGTTCAACGTTTCGATAATTTAATATCGTCATCAGGTTAACCGTTATCCTGATGACGAATTGACGATATTAAATTATCGAAACGTTGAACTTTAAAGCAGAGACCGCCGTGTCCTGTATTCAATTCTTTACAAAGCCTGAGAGTGCCACTGCTTTCGTGTATTATATATATATATATATATATATATATATATATATATACTGTATGTATATATATATATATATATATATATATGTTTTTGCTAATAAGGCCACCCATGCCCATTCAGCCATTAAAAACAACAGAGACTGTTTAGCTACATCACCTGCACATACTGTAGCTGTGGGAACCTTGTATATTCTGTTTTTAGTTTTTTTTTTTCCAAGTTATGAAGCAACATAAACACTTAAGCATGAAGAGGAAACATTTTAACATTTAATATTCAACATTATTAAGATACTCAAAGACATTCTGCAATCCTCAAACTTTGATCCTCAAGTCACAAACTTTGTACTGCTTTTAAGCAGCATAAATTCAGGATCTTTCCGCAAAAAAAAGTTCAAGGACCTAGAATTATCCCGATTTTTTTTTTTAGTCGTTCATTTAATCATTTTGATCTACAGTATCTAGCAGTGGATTTATCAGATGCCGCTGCACAGACTGTAACGACGGCAGACTGTAACAGTGTAACTAGGCACACACACAGAAGACGCAACACTTACAACAGTTATTTTCACAACATAGATACAAATGTAGGTAAAATAAGCTCCATGGAAGATGAGGCCAAATGAAAAGCCAGAATGACAGTAAAGATTCCACGTCTTTGTCTAAACACACAGTCATCTGAGCCGCCATCTGTTTCCCTCATGTTGAACTCTTTGTTACATGTAATGTTTGTGGCAGTTACAGGTTTCCGCCATATTGCACATCGCGGCTGATCAAATTCCTCAGCAACAGTTTACCATTTTGGAAATTTTATCTGGTTAAAATTATGTAGTTTCAATTAAAGTCTGTCATTAACACGTGCAAAGAACAGTAACGAGGGCATTAGCTGGAGCTGGAAATTTCATTTAGTGCAGGAATTCCTGTCTTTGGCAGGGAGTTATAGGCTAGCACCTCTCGGTGAACCGCAGACGTCGCAATCAGTATGTATGTCTATACAGTAGCGACATCAGCCACCTAAAAGAAATGGCAATAATACAGACATTAGGATAAGTGAATGTCGATGCTACAGGTGGCTGTAATACGGACGCTAAGCGCGCTTTAATATATAATAGTATATAGATGGTTTGGCAATCTTCTTTCTTCCTTCGACCAGATTGTTGTTTGAAACTACAGCTTCTAAACAGGATCACTAAACCCTGAGTGCAAGATATGCTTCTAATATCAACCTAAGCTAGCACTGTAAAGTGGTTTGTGTGCAAAGAAGCCTTTTATTATATAGGATTACCTAAAATAATACATATTTGTGAATTGTGCAGTAGAGACACACTTCTGCAGTTCTCCAGAGTTCTCCACATGACTCTGGAGAACTGTAGTAGTGTGTCTCAACTGCACAATTCACAAATATGTATTTTTCCAGGAAACGCTGCTCCTCACCTTTATGGGGGGGAATGCAAGTGTTTTGCGGGCCGGCAGTCAGTAGATGGCGCCTGACAGAGTAATTCAATAAAATTGCTCCATTCAGGAGCACAAAGCTGCCGGTGCTAATATTACTTTTATATTGACGGGCTGGTAACCAGTAATATATTACAGTTCAAAGTGCCAAGTTCCAGAGCATATGATTTGGCTCTCTGATACATGGCACACCTGCTGCAGTTTAGTCTATTCAGGTTCTCAAGCTCAGTCCTCAGGACCCCACACGGTTCATGTTTTGCAGGTCACCTGTAGATTTTTAAAATGTGACAGTTGGTGATACACAGTGCAGCTGCTGGTGACCTGGAAAACGTGAACCATGTGGGGTCCTGAGGACTGAGTTTGAGAACCACTCTATTGAATGACACAGGCAGTGGTTCTCTAGGACTAGTGAAAGGAAATACCTGTAAGATAACTACACAGCAAAGGTAAATAACATTGCAAGATAGGAAGTTTTACCAAGGGCCTACTTTATAAAGGGCTACATTTACTAAGATGGGAGTTCTATTTAAGATGGGATGTTGCCTATAGCAACCAATCAGATTCTACTTCTCATTTATCTAGCACCTTCTAGAAGATAATACCTGGAATCTAATCCGGTGCTATGGGTACTGGGGGTCATTCCGAGTTGATCGCACGTAGCAACTTTTTGCTGCTTGTGCGATCAACTAGACGCCGCCTATGGGGCAGTGTATTTTAGCATAGCAGGGCTGCGTTCGCTTGTGCAGCCCTGCTATGCTAAAAAAATGTGTCAAACAAGACTAGCCCTGCAGTTACCTTGTGCGATGGATCCAACGATGAAGGTCCTGGAATTGACGTCAGACATCCACCCTCCAAACGCCTGGACACGCCTGCGTTCGGATCTCCATGCCCGGAAAACGGTGAGTTGACACCCTGGAAAGCCTTCCCCCTGTCAATATTCTTGCGGTCGCCGCTGCGACCGCTTTCTTCGTACGTGGCGTCGCAGCCCGGCAAAACATTAGTCACCGGGCAACGGCGCGCCTGCGCAATGAACCGCAGCGTGCGAACGGGTCGGAATGACCCCCAATGTCCCATCTTAAATAGAACTCCCATCTTAGGAAATTTACCCCAAAGTGTGTTTGCGTGATACAATGGGAGCCAGGATTACTTCCTTATGCTAATGAGAGTTTCTGTAGGGCTAATGGGAGGATACGCTGCAGCTTCAAGCGGGACACAGCTCCACCCACTGTTTTTCCGTCCTTCCCTTCCCGTGTGCATGACTCAGACTAGTGTGGAGCTCAAGCACCACGTGGCCATGACTGTGACACTCCCACAAGACAGAACAGTTCCATGATTGCACTGTTGCTGCCTAGATCCCTCACGCCCTGAAACACTCATTTCATGGAAAGAGAGAAATACAGCCAAGATACGTCTGAATCAGTATTGGATGAAGATATGCAAAAATGCATACATTTCATTTTACACTTTATTTTTAGATTGCTAAAAAATAATAACTTCACTGAAACAAGGATTGAATCACAAATCTTTACTCATTTATAGGTTTAGGGGCCTATTTGTTACAATTGGCAGTGGCTACGCAAAAATGGTTCTTCCAACTCGCCACAAGTTGTTGTGGCGAACTGGTCTATTGTGATAACCCCATAAATGGGGGCACCCTAAAACGTTATACAGGGTCCGTGATTGTTTTTATGTGTCAGCTCACTGTGCCTAGGGGAGGGGTTGTATTACATATGTAACTGCAGCCAATGTAGTTTTATCTTTAGTGAAGTGTTGTCCCAGTCAGCCCTAACATAGCAGCCAGGGGACCTTTATGTGACCCTTTCTCCAAGGCCCTTACTGAGCATGTGCAGGAGAGTCTGACAAAGGTCCCTGAGCTGACAGCAACACCATATATATCAGAAAATAAGGGGTTAAGGGGTTATGGGGTCTATTCATGAATCAGTGAAATGTGAGGAGAAGTGATCCAGTGGAGAAAGTGCCCATGGCAACCAATCAGCATTGACGTAACATTTATAATTTGCATACTATACAGTTGTACGGAGCAGCTGATGGGTTGCCATGGGCAACTTCTCCACGGGCTTACTTCTCCACTCTTTTCACTGCTTCATGAATAGACCCCTATAAATGGGATGCAGTCAGTTTACCTCCAATCAAAATCCCGACGTTCAAAATCCCGACACCAATTGACCGATGGTCAAAATCCCGACAAGGTCAAAATCCCGACATAGACAAAATACAGACATTTAAAATCCCGATAAGGTCAAAATACCGACATGTAAAATGCCGACAGGTCAAAATACCGACATGAGTTTTTCATGAGTTTTTTCATTGAAACCGACTTGTTCATACTTCACCATCCCAGTGGACCTGGAGGGGGAATATAATAGTGTGCCGAGCGTAGCGAGGCACCGTGCCCGAAGCATGGCGAGCGCAGCGAGCCATGCGAGGGGACGCGGTACACTTTATATTGCGTCCATGTTGACTTATGTCGACATACACAAAAAAAAAATGCATGTCGGTATTTTGACCTGTCGGCATTTTACATGTCGGTATTTTGAACTTGTCGGTATTTTAAATGTCGGTATTTTGTCCATGTCGGGATTTTGACCTTGTCGGGATTTTGACCATCGGTCAATTGGTATCGGGATTTTGAACGTCGGGATTTTGATTGGAGGTATTTCATACCGATCCCCTATAAATGAAAAGTGGAAACTCAGTTAAACTATGCCTATAATGATGATATCTGCTAATATTGTTATCTACCTAAATATCACATTAGAAAATTATTTACCATACAGTAGCTTTTACTTGCACCACACTGTCATATTTCTCGGAAAGCCCACCTTATACTGTACCCATAGGCGTGCACAGCACATTTTATTAGGGGGTGCACCATCGGAGGGGTGTGTCTAGCACCACCTTTTGGGCGTGTTAGCACCATCTATTGACGTCAACGCAATATAAAATATCCACCCTTGTGCCAATCCTAATAAAGCAGATACATTGTCAGATGTTGTGGTGTGCACAGTGGCGGATTTAGCGGGGGGCGATTGGGGCGAACGCCCCCCCCCCCTACATATACCGGCACCGGGATGGAGGCCGGGTCCCGGCGCGGTATTGGGAACGGGGTGGAGAGCGGTGCAGCGCGGCAGGGTACGAGGAGAGAGAGGAGCGTCGTGACGCGCGTACAGCGACCTCTGTTCTGACCACGCCCCCTCCTTCCTGTACGCGCGTCAAGACGCTCTCTCTCTGTCTTCGTCCCACGCCGCGCTGCACCGCTCTGCACCCCATTCCCAATACCGCGGCGGGACCCGGCCTCCATCTGAGGTGGGAGTGTGTGTGAGTGTGAGTGTGTGAGTGTGTGTGTCCCATTTCTCCCCCCCCCCCTCTTCTTCCTGCATTATTTGGCTGAGTTTTGCCTCATTCTGTGTGCTATGTCATTTTTGCCTCATACAGTGTGCTATAATGTGATTTCTCTATCGTCCTAAGTGGATGCTGGGGTTCCTGAAAGGACCATGGGGAATAGCGGCTCCGCAGGAGACAGGGCACAAAAAAGTAAAGCTTTACTAGGTCAGGTGGTGTGCACTGGCTCCTCCCCCTATGACCCTCCTCCAGACTCCAGTTAGATTTTGTGCCCGAACGAGAAGGGTGCAATCTAGGTGGCTCTCCTAAAGAGCTGCTTAGAGAAAGTTTAGTTTAGGTTTTTTTTTCTTTACAGTGAGTCCTGCTGGCAACAGGATCACTGCAACGTGGGACTTAGGGGGAAAGTAGTAAACTCACCTGCATGCAGAGTGGATTTGCTGCTTGGCTACTGGACACCATTAGCTCCAGAGGGATCGAACACAGGCCCAGCCGTGGAGTCCGGTCCCGGAGCCGCGCCGCCGACCCCCTTGCAGATGCTGAAGCGTGAAGAGGTCCGGAAACCGGCGGCTGAAGACTCCTCAGTCTTCATAAGGTAGCGCACAGCACTGCAGCTGTGCGCCATTTTCCTCTCAGCACACTTCACTGGGCAGTCACTGAGGGTGCAGAGCGCTGGGGGGGGGCGCTCTGAGAGGCAAATATAAACCTTATACAAGGCTAAAAATACCTCACATATAGCCCATAGGGGCTATATGGAGATATTTAACCCCTGCCTGACTGGAAAAATAGCGGGAGAAGAACCCGCCGAAAAAGGGGCGGGGCCTATCTCCTCAGCACACGGCGCCATTTTCTGTCACAGCTCCGCTGGTCAGAACGGCTCCCAGGTCTCTCCCCTGCACTGCACTACAGAAACAGGGTAAAACAGAGAGGGGGGGCACATTAATGGCTATATATATATATATATTAAAGCAGCTATAAGGGAGCACTTAATATAAGGATATCCCTTGTATATATAGCGCTTTGTGGTGTGTGCTGGCAGACTCTCCCTCTGTCTCCCCAAAAGGGCTAGTGGGTCCTGTCTTCATTAGAGCATTCCCTGTGAGTTTGCGGTGTGTGTCGGTACGTGGTGTCGACATGTATGAGGACGATATTGGTGTGGAGGCGGAGCAATTGCCAAATATGCAGATGTCACCCCCCAGGGGGTCGACACCAGAATGGATGCCTTTATTTGTGGAATTACGTGATGGTTTATCTTCCCTTAAACAGTCAGTTGAGGACATGAGGCGGCCGGACAATCAATTAATGCCTGTCCAGGCGCCTCAAACACCGTCAGGGGCTGTAAAACGCCCTTTGCCTCAGTCGGTCGACACAGACCCAGACACGGGCACTGATTCCAGTGACGACGGTAGAAATTCAAACGTATTTTCCAGTAGGGCCACACGTTATATGATTTTGGCAATGAAGGAGACGTTACATTTAGCTGATACTACAGATACCGTAAAACAGGGTATTATGTATGGTGTGAAAAAACTACAAACAGTTTTTCCTGAATCAGAAGAATTAAATGACGTGTGTGATGAAGCGTGGGTTGCTCCTGATAAAAAGTTGATAATTTCAAAAAAGTTATTGGCATTATACCCTTTCCCGCCAGAGGTTAGGGCGCGCTGGGAAACACCCCCTAAGGTGGACAAGGCGCTCACACGCTTATCCAAACAAGTGGCGTTACCCTCTCCTGAGACGGCCGCACTTAAGGATCCATCAGATAGAAAGATGGAAGTTATTCAAAAGAATATATACACACATGCAGGTGTTATACTACGACCAGCTATAGCAACTGCCTGGATGTGCAGTGCTGGAGTAGTTTGGTCAGAATCCCTGATTGAAAATATTGATACCCTAGATAGGGACAATGTTTTACTGTCGTTAGAACAAATAAAGGATGCATTTATCTATATGCGTGATGCACAGAGGGATATTTGCACACTGGCATCTCGGGTGAGTGCTATGTCCATTTCAGCCAGAAGAGCCTTATGGACACGACAGTGGACAGGCGATGCGGATTCAAAACGTCACATGGAGGTTTTGCCGTATAAAGGGGAGGAGTTATTTGGAGTTGGTCTATCAGACTTGGTGGCCACGGCTACTGCCGGGAAATCCACTTTTTTACCTCAAGTCACTCCCCAACAGAGAAAGGCACCGACCTTTCAACCGCAGCCTTTTCGCTCCTACAAAAATAAGAGAGCAAAGGGCTTGTCGTACCTGCCACGAGGCAGAGGAAGAGGGAAGAGACACCAACAGGCAGCTCCTTCCCAGGAACAGAAGCCCTCCCCGGCTCCTGCAAAAACCTCAGCATGACGCTGGGGCCTCTCAAGCGGACTCGGGGACAGTGGGGGGCCGTCTCAAAAATTACAGCGCGCAGTGGGCTCACTCGCAGGTAGACCCCTGGATCCTGCAGATAATATCTCAGGGGTACAGGTTGGAATTAGAGACGGATCCTCCTCATCGTTTCCTGAAGTCTGCCTTACCAACCGTCTCTTCCGAAAGGGAGAGGGTGTTGGAAGCCATTCACAAGCTGTACGCTCAGCAGGTGATAGTCAAAGTACCCCTATTACAACAAGGAAAGGGGTATTATTCCACTCTATTTGTGGTACCGAAGCCGGATGGCTCGGTAAGGCCTATTCTAAATCTGAAGTCCTTGAACCTCTACATAAAAAAGTTCAAGTTCAAGATGGAGTCACTCAGAGCAGTGATAGCGAACCTGGAAGAAGGGGACTTTATGGTATCCTTGGACATCAAGGATGCGTATCTACACGTTCCGATTTACCCCGCACACCAGGGGTACCTCAGGTTCATTGTTCAAAACTGTCACTATCAGTTTCAGACGCTGCCGTTCGGATTGTCCACGGCGCCTCGGGTCTTTACCAAGGTAATGGCCGAGATGATGATTCTTCTTCGAAGAAAAGGCGTATTAGTTATCCCATACTTGGACGATCTCCTAATAAGGGCAAGGTCCAGAGAACAGCTGGAGACAGCTTTAGCACTATCTCAAGAGGTGCTAAGACAACACGGGTGGATTCTGAATATTCCAAAATCCCATTTAATCCCGACAACTCGTCTGCTGTTCCTAGGAATGATTCTGGACACGGTTCAGAAAAAGGTTTTCCTTCCAGAGGAAAAAGCCAAGGAGTTATCCGATCTGGTCAGGAACCTCCTAAAACCAGGAAAAGTGTCAGTACATCAATGCACAAGAGTCCTGGGAAAAATGGTGGCTTCTTACGAAGCAATTCCATTCGGCAGATTCCATGCAAGAATATTCCAAAGGGATCTGTTGGACAAATGGTCAGGGTCGCATCTGCAGATGCACCTGCGAATAACCCTGTCACCAAAGACAAGGGTGTCACTTCTGTGGTGGTTGCAGAAGGCTCACCTATTAGAAGGCCGCAGATTCGGCATTCAGGATTGGATCCTGGTGACCACGGACGCCAGCCTGAGAGGCTGGGGAGCAGTCACACAAGGAAGAAACTTCCAGGGAGTATGGACGAGTCTGGAAAAGTCTCTTCACATAAACATTCTGGAACTAAGAGCAATCTACAATGCTCTAAGCCAGGCGGAACTTCTCCTGCAAGGAAAGCCGGTGTTGATTCAGTCGGACAACATCACGGCGGTCGCCCATGTAAACAGGCAGGGCGGCACAAGAAGCAGGAGTGCAATGGCAGAAGCTGCCAAGATTCTTCGCTGGGCGGAGAATCACGTGATAGCACTGTCAGCAGTGTTCATCCCGGGCGTGGACAACTGGGAAGCAGACTTCCTCAGCAGACACGATCTTCATCCGGGAGAGTGGGGTCTACATCCAGAAGTCTTCAACATGTTAATAGACCGTTGGGAAAGACCAATTGTAGACATGATGGCGTCTCGCCTCAACAAAAAAACTGGACAAATATTGCGCCAGGTCAAGAGATCCACAGGCAATAGCTGTGGACGCACTGGTAACTCCTTGGGTGTACCAGTCAGTGTATGTGTTTCCTCCTCTGCCGCTCATACCAAAGGTATTGAAGATCATACGGCAAAGAAGAGTAAGAACAATACTAGTGGTTCCGGATTGGCCGAGAAGGACTTGGTATCCGGAACTTCAAGAGATGCTCACGGACGAACCGTGGCCTCTACCTCTGAGAAGGGACCTGCTACAGCAGGGTCCCTGTCTTTTTCAAGACTTACCGCGGCTGCGTTTGACGGCATGGCGGTTGAACGCCAGATCCTAAAAGGGAAAGGCATTCCAGAAGAAGTCATTCCTACCTTGATTAAGGCACGGAAGGAAGTCACCGTGAAACATTATCACCGCATTTGGCGAAAATATGTAGCGTGGTGCGAGGATCGGAGGGTTCCGACGGAGGAATTCCAACTGGGTCGTTTCCTACATTTCCTGCAATCAGGATTATCTATGGGTCTCAAATTGGGATCCATTAAGGTTCAAATTTCGGCCCTGTCAATATTCTTCCAAAAAGAATTGGCCTCTGTCCCTGAGGTCCAGACTTTTGTCAAGGGAGTACTGCATATACAGCCTCCTGTGGTGCCTCCGGTGGCACCGTGGGATCTAAATGTAGTTTTAGATTTCCTCAAATCCCATTGGTTTGAACCATTGAAAAAGGTGGATTTGAAATATCTCACATTGAAAGTGACTATGTTACTAGCCCTGGCCTCTGCCAGGAGAGTATCTGAATTGGCGGCTTTATCTTATAAAAGTCCTTATCTAATCTTCCATTCGGATAGGGCAGAACTGCGGACTCGTCCGCATTTTCTCCCTAAAGTGGTATCAGCATTTCATCTGAACCAACCTATTGTGGTGCCTGCGGCCACTAGCGACTTGGAGGACTCCAAGTTGTTGGACGTTGTCAGAGCCTTAAAAATATACATTGCAAGGACGGCTGGAGTCAGAAAATCTGACTCGCTGTTTATATTGTATGCACCCAACAAGTTGGGCGCACCTGCTTCTAAGCAGTCGATTGCTCGTTGGATTTGTAACACAATTCAACTTGCACATTCTGTGGCAGGCCTGCCACAGCCTAAAACTGTAAAAGCCCACTCCACAAGGAAGGTGGGCTCATCTTGGGCGGCTGCCCGAGGGGTCTCGGCATTACAACTCTGCCGAGCAGCTACGTGGTCGGGGGAGAACACGTTTGTAAAATTTTACAAATTTGATACCCTGGCAAAGGAGGACCTGGAGTTCTCTCATTCGGTGCTGCAGAGTCATCCGCACTCTCCCGCCCGTTTGGGAGCTTTGGTATAATCCCCATGGTCCTTTCAGGAACCCCAGCATCCACTTAGGACGATAGAGAAAATAAGAATTTACTTACCGATAATTCTATTTCTCGGAGTCCGTAGTGGATGCTGGGCGCCCATCCCAAGTGCGGATTATCTGCAATACTTGTACATAGTTATTGTTAACTAATTCGGGTTATTGTTAAGGAGCCATCTTTAAGAGGCCTTTTCTGTTGTCATACTGTTAACTGGGTTTAGATCACAAGTTGTACGGTGTGATTGGTGTGGCTGGTATGAGTCTTACCCGGGATTCAAAATGCCTCCCTTATTGTGTATGCTCGTCCGGGCACAGTACCTAACTGGAGTCTGGAGGAGGGTCATAGGGGGAGGAGCCAGTGCACACCACCTGACCTAGTAAAGCTTTACTTTTTTGTGCCCTGTCTCCTGCGGAGCCGCTATTCCCCATGGTCCTTTCAGGAACCCCAGCATCCACTACGGACTCCGAGAAATAGAATTATCGGTAAGTAAATTCTTATTTTTTCCCTCATTCTGCGAGCTATAATGTGATTTTTCCCTCATTCTGCGTGCTATAATGTGATTTTTCCCTCATTCTGCGTGCTAAAATGTGATTTTTCCCTCATTCTGCATGCTATCATGTGAATTTTGCCTCATTCTGCATGCTAAAATGTGATTTTTCCCTCATTCTGCATGCTATCATGTGAATTTTGCCTCATTCTGCATGCTATCATGTGAATTTTGGCTCATTCAGTGTGCTACAATGTGAATTTCGGCTCATTCAGTGTGCTATAATGTGAATTTCGGCTCATTCAGTGTGCTATCATGTGAATTTTCCCTCATTCTGCATGCTATCATGTGAATTTCGGCTCATTCGGTGTGCTACAATGTGAATTTCGGCTCATTCAGTGTGCTATCATGTGAATTTCGGCTCATTCAGTGTGCTACAATGTGAATTTCGGCTCATTCAGTGTGCTATAATGTGAATTTCGGCTCATTCAATGTGCTATAATGTGAATTTCGGCTCATTCAGTGTGCTATAATGTGAATTTCGGATCATACTGTGTGCTATAATGTGAATTTTAGCTCATTCTGTGTGCTATAATGTGAATTTCGGCTCATACAGTGTGCTACAATGTGAATTTCGGCTCATTCAGTGTGCTATGATGTGAATTTCAGCTCATACAGTGTGCTATAATGTGAATGCCGGCTCATTCAGTGTGCTATAATGTGAATTTCGGCTCATTCTGTGTGCTGTAGAAACAGAATTTGTCGGCAGATAAGAACCACTTGGCCCATCTAGTCTGCCCCTTTTTTTTTTTTTTATGTTACATTATTTTTATCTCTAACCTTATCTGATCCTTATTTCTTTGTAAGAATATCCTTATGTCTATCCCATGCATGTTTAAATTGCCCTACTGTCTTACCCTCTACCACCCCTGATGGAAGGAATGGCGATTCGCCAGTCTGTATCACCAGTGCGCAGGGTTCTCTCCACTAACTGGCAACATTTTATTAGTAATGGCAACAATAGGAAATTTTAGAAGCGAACGGGAAGGGCATTACTAAGTGGGAGGGGCTATGATTAGGGGGAGGGGTCATCATTCTTAAACCGCCCCCCCTATAAGTTAAGTCTAGATCCGCCACTGGGTGTGCACCAAACAAACACTCCTGCTGGCACTCACTGCAATTACACTGCTACTCCTCAGCCTGGTCTGGCTCCCCCTCTCTTTCCCCTGCAAGCTGTAGCAGCTTACTTACAAGTCAGCCACTCACTGACACTGACAGTCGCAGACTAGTACTGCTGCTGCTGCTGGAAACACGAGTGACGTGTCAATGTTGCTGCCGACCGCCTGCCAGTATTGAATTTGTCTTCCTAAGAGGAATGCTGGCTGCATACTGCTCCTCATCAGTGGCTGGCGTTGGCATAGAATAGAAGGAGAGAGTTGGGCGTGTGGCGGGTGGGCGGTGGCATCCTTGATTAACCCAGGCGTCCAGACAGTAATGCAGTTCTGACAGGGTAGACAGAGGGGACAGTAATTAGCCTGCTCGGCGATCGCTGCATCAGGCATGTGAGATCGGGGTGCCAGACATTAGGGGGTGCCTGTGCGCACCAGGCACCCCCCCCTGCGCACACCTATGACTGTACCTTACGTCGCTGCCCTGTATCTGCTGGCTTTTCCTCTCTTTTTCCTGCTGTGTGTTACATTTTCCTAAAACCAGGCCACTACATATTATAACACTTATGATTACAGAATTGTATTTCCCCTCAGTAGACAATGCACAATACCACCCACTTTGCTAGATAACATAACAAAAATGAAAGCTGCAGAACTATTGTGATGGAAACACCATTGTAGCTTTCTCAAACGTAGGAAGAGTCTCCGCTGTTATTTTAAATCCGTGTTTTCAATTGTAGGTTTTTGCTAAATGGCCTGTCAGGCCGCTAATTCACTATCTATTAAAACATAAGATTTAGGTCATACAAATGATGATGAAATAATTCCTTGTGTTTGTTCGGTGGCTGGATGTCGGCGGAGGTTTTCCAGCCCGTTGGTTAGCAGAAATAAACCTGATAAAAATTCCATATAAAATTCTGACTAATACGAGACATGTGAGAGGGAAAGAGATGTTTTATGCATGAGAACAAAACACAAGGTCAGCGGTTTGAACCCTTCTTCTTTCCGTGAGCCAGTAAACCAATAAAGACTTTTTATTAGTTATTGATATCTATCTCTGACTCTGTTTAATAACGTCTTACTCCCTGTTTTCACACGCCATCCATAATATTCCTCTCCGCTTGCTCGGATCCCTGCGTAACACCACTGAATTATATTATAAAGGTTTATAAGCCCAATTTGCCGCATGGACTTATTTTTGGAAAAGGTCGGCTGATTTTTTAAACGAGAGCAGCTGCTTAGGAGGTTCTGCAGAATTTGTCGCCCATCTGGGTTATATAACGTTCAGCGAATATCACAGCAACCTAGACGCACAATCTGATAAGTCAGAGCGCTGACAAGTAATGGCAGTAATCTTGTTTTGCGATTTCTCATTATGGAATAGGACATCAATTGCTGAATCTTTCATATCCTGTGTATCCCAATCGTTCGTGCAGAAAGAGCACACAGCAAGTTATAGTTTAGAAAAAGTATCACACAGAGAGAATCTAGCTTTAAATGGGAAAAAAAAAAGATTTAATTAGATACAAAAAAAATAACAGTGTAATAATAAGTTTCCACAGGATTCTAGGTGAAACATTTAAATGACATATCCTGTGATGTGATGTGAGGTCGGACAAATGTCACCCCGTAATTATCTGGCAGTGTACTGTATTCATCAACCCTGTGTGCAAACTTTACTTTTCTTTACCAGTCCCTACAAGGGGTATTAGGTTATATTGGGGGTCGTTCTGACCTGATCGTTAGCTGCAATTTATTACAACACAGCGATCAGGTCAGAACTGTGCATCCGCCGTTTTGTGGGTGTGGTCCGGCCAACGCAGGCGAGGCCGGACCGTGTGGGGAGCAGGCCGCAGCGGCTGCGGGACGTCACACGCAGTCGCTGAGAGCCGGGCAGTGATGAGTAGCTCCCGGCCAGCGTGCAAAAGCTGCGCTGGCTGGGAGCTAGTCCTGAAGTACAAAAGCATCGCCGCTGTGCGATGCTTTTGTACTTCAGCGATGGGTCAGGGACTGACATGCGGGGCGGGCTAGCCCTGAGCTGGTCGTCCCCCCACATGTCAGTGTGGATGATAAATTTAGCACAGCTACGATCAACTCGGAATGTCCCCCATTGTTATAATACACAAGTAATATTAATATAAGTACAAACACAAATAATAGCTGCAAAAAAAGTGTAATGTACCACTTGTTATTCATGCGTTATGACGTTCAGTGCCCGAGCAGGGCAGCATGACGCACTGTGTTAGCCCCGCCCCCTGTAACATGACGCCATGGTGTATTGCTGAGGTGAATTTTAACCTCATGAGGCCCTAAGCAAGACACCAAGTTGGGGAGCTCTTCTTCATAAAAACCACAGCACTATGTCCTGACTGTCCTTGCTAAAGCAAGATGAGAGCTGGCAGTAGACATTTAATAAAAGAGAGAGAGCAAGAGAGGCAAAGAAATAGAGAGGCGGGGGGAGGGGGGGGGGGCATAAAGGGAAGGGGCAGAGAGAGGAGAGACCATAAACCTCCTAAAGGCTGATGGGCTTACCCCTTTCATGACAGTAAAACATTCAAAGCAACTTATACTATAAAATAACGACACATAGACTTGTATTTTGGCAGAAAGTTGTTAGCTATTTATTAATAATCTATTACCTAGAGAAAACCTGATGAAATTATATTAATTTACATAGTTAATCTAAAGAGTATGGTGGCAGAAAAAAGAATGGCTGAAATCCATTAACAAAACCCCAATCTAATTAAATCTAACCCAATCAAAATCAAACTACCATCCAAACCTAGGTATCCACTCAGAACTTCTACTTTGACTATCCACCCTGAAGGGTGATGACGCTGTCCCCTGAAGGGTGGTCCAGCAGATATAACAATCAACGAAAGTGAGTGCACCTAAACAGGACCAAACCTACTAAAAACTGTGACTAATAACTCAGACACAAGAACCTGCCGCTCTTTTCAGCCAACAAATAAGCTAACGAGAAAAACCACCGCCAACAACCTTAAACCAAAACACCAATGATAATAATTAAAATTAACAGGGCGGGAGGGTGGAAAGGCAAAAGGAAAGAGACACTACCACCCAGATACAACCAAATTTATTCACTGACACTAACCCTGACTCCCCTAATTGGCCATAACCTGTCATACCATAATGATCCACCCACCAGCCCAGGAGGTTTAACTCTCTCCATTCCAAGGATTGTCATTCTGTTCTCCAGAGGACAAGAGGAGAGAGAGAGGCAGAAAGAGGAAAGAGAGAGAGACGCAAGGAGAGGATAGAAAGAGAAGCAAAAATAGGAGAGAGAGAGGCACAGAGAGGCGAGAGAGAGAGGCAGAGGAGAGAGGAGATAGATGTAGAGAGAGAATACAGAAGATACAAAATCTGACAGTCCATACACAAAAAGAAATACATCCAGACCATGTCAGATGCAACTGCTGCCACTATATGAAAAATAATGACATCAATATGTAAAAACCAAAAACAATAAATGTGTCCCGCTGCTTACCTTTTGCTGTGTCCTACTGCTGTCGGGCTGGGGCTTGCTACTGGAGGGTCTCGCTAAGGTGGAGCAGACATCAGTGTCTGTAGGATTCCAAGCACGTGATCTTCCAGTAAGTACAGATGCAGCCTCCGTTATCTTGGCTGGCTGAGGTGTTAGTCGCAATCGGGCATATGCAGCGTGCCTGGGCGCAAGGAGGCATGCCTAGTCGTAGGGAGGCACGCCTAATCGTAGGGAGGTGCACAGAGCGTTTGGCGTTACCTTTAAGTGTAATACCTGCGATCATCCACCAGATGTCGCTTTTTAAAATCACCATTGCGTATGCGTGCGGTCTCCATTAAAATACAATACCGAAATACATAGTAAGAACTACTTTACTGGTGCGTCTCATTACGCTACAATATGCTACAGTATGTCATACAGTATATTACAGTGTACAGAAGTAAATACAGTAGTACAGTATATACAGATGCAAACAAACATGATAAAGCCACAGTATAGTCCATTGACATTAGGAATATGTGAGCGTATAAACTTTTTTTTTTTTCTTTACACTCTCTGTCTGACTATTGGTCACCATCTGTGTGTACAGTATGTAGTACAGGACTGCATATTAACATTACAGTCATCACTGACCATTTGCCAGAGCTTGTACTGTAGATCAATCTGCTGTTATTTGAACTAAAGTACTGGATTAGTAGAGCATTAGCCACCCAGTGGTGGAGATATGTGTTGCATGCTGAGTATGTAATCGTGCCTCAACGCGCCTGTCCGTGATTAAACTCAGCAACCTAAGCTATCGCCTAGGCATGACTAAACCTCCACCTAGGCACAGAAACAGACAAGATAACGGAGGAGCTATCTGTAACTCATCCTGCTCTTCCGTGCTGGAAGCCTGGATGTCCCACCTGATCCCCTATATTACCATATGACGGCCACCCAGGACCCAGCAGTGCTGCTGTAGGGTCTATATCCAAGAGTGCCAGGAAAAGCGGAGATATGATGGGTGGGAGGGGTAGTATTGCCAGTCACTGTCATCCCCCCACACTGTCTCAAAACAAACCTCAGCTGACTACGAGTGTGCCTTGCTATGGTGCAGAGGGCAAAGTGCCTTGGAGCACTTGGGCACAGGTAACACTGCCTCAGTAAGTAAAAAATTGTGGGCCTCTAGTACTTGCGGGACACCTAGGCTTCAGGATTACTGTATGTATAATACAGCCCTGACTATAAAAGCATTTTGGGCTCACGTCTATTAAACTGTGTTAAACGCTACTGGATTTATTATTGACTAGGTACAACAGGCAATCCCAAGCCCCTCCACCTGTCAGCTCAGAGCTTCTCAGAGTGGACAAGGTTGATGATCTATGGCCTTGTGCTTCTCTGTTAGTGCACATGTCATCATGATGCCACAAGCGAGACAGAGCAGGTGGCTGAAAGACTCAGAGGAGGTGACTGAGATACTCAGGGTGATGCTGGGAGACACAGGGACAGGAAGCTAGAGTGACGAGGCTGGAGGCTGTAAAGACCAGATGCTGGAGAGACACAAGGACATGGAATCACAGAACAGGAGGCTGGAGTGATAGGGAATAGGGCTGAAGTGACGGTGCAGGAGGCTAAAGTGAAGGGGTAGGAGGCTGGAGTGACAGGGTAAGAGACTGTAAAAATACTAGTGATGAGCGGGTTCGGTTCCTCGGAATCCGAACCCCCCCGAACTTCACCCTTTTTACACGGGTCCGAGGCAGACTCGGATCCCCCCCGCCTTGCTCAGTTAACCCGAGCGCGCCCGAACGTCATCATCCCGCTGTCGGATTCTCGCGAGATTCGGATTCTATATTAGGAGCCGCGCATCGCCGCCATTTTTCACTCGTGCATTGGAAATGATAGTGAGAGGACGTGGCTGGCGTCCTCTCACTTTGTTTCAGGGGGCTGCAGTGCAAATATCTTTATTCTGGGGACCAGCAGTATTATAGGAGGAGTACAGTGCAGAGTTTTGCTGACCAGTGACCACCAGTATTATACGTTGTCTGCCTGAAAAACGCTCCATATCTGTGCTCAGTGTGCTGCATATATCTGTGCTCCCACTGCTTTATTGTGGGGACTGGGGACCAGCAGTATTATATAGGAGGAGTACAGTGCAGAGTTTTGCTGACCGGTGACCACCAGTATACGTTGTCTGCCTAAAAAACGCTCCATATCTGTGCTCAGTGTGCAGCATATATCTGTGCTCACACTGCTTTATTGTGGGGACTGGGGACCAGCAGTATTATAGAGGAGGAGTACAGTGTAGAGTTTTGCTGACCAGTGACCACCAGTATACGTTGTCTGCCTAAAAAACTCTCCATATCTGTGCTCAGTGTGCTGCATACATCTGTGCTCACACTGCTTTATTGTGGGGACTGGGGACCAGCAGTATTATATAGGAGGCGTACAGTGCAGAGTTTTGCTGACCAGTGACCACCAGTATTATACGTTCTCTGCTTGCAAAACGCTCCATATCTGTGCTCAGTGTGCAGCATATATCTGTGCTCACACTGCTTTATTGTGGGGACTGGGGACCAGCAGTATTATAGAGGAGGAGTACAGTGTAGAGTTTTGCTGACCAGTGACCACCAGTATACGTTGTCTGCCTAAAAAACGCTCCATATCTGTGCTCAGTGTGCTGCTATATCTGTGCTCACACTGCTTTATTGTAGGGACTGGGGACCAGCAGTATTATATAGGAGGAGTACAGTGCAGAGTTTTGCTGACCAGTGACCACCAGTATTATACGTTCTCTGCTTGCAAAACGCTCCATATCTGTGCTCAGTGTGCTGCATATATCTGTGCTCACACTGCTTTATTGTGGGGACCGGGGACCAGCAGTATTATATAGGAGGAGTACAGTGCAGAGTTTTGCTGACCAGTGACCACCAGTATTATACGTTCTCTGCCTGAAAAACGCTCCATATCTGTGCTCAGTGTGCTGCATATATCTGTGCTCACACTGCTTTATTGTGGGGACTGGGGACCAGCAGTATTATATAGGAGGAGTACAGTTTAGAGTTTTGCTGACCAGTGACCACCAGTATTATACATTCTTTGCCTGCAAAACGATCCATATCTGTGCTCAGTGTGCTGCATATACCTGTGCTCACACTGCTTTATTGTGGGGACTGGGGACCAGAAGTATTATATAGGAGGAGTACAGTGCAGAGTTTTGCTGACCAGTGACCACCAGTATTATACGTTCTCTGCCTGAAAAACACTCCATATCTGTGCTGCATTGTAGTATATAATAGGAGTACAGTGCATAATTTTGCTGACCACCAGTATATAATATATAGGAGTACGGTACAGAAGGCCACTGCTCTACCTACCTCTGTGTCGGCAAGTATACTATCCATCCATACCTGTGGTGCATTTCAGTTTTGCACAGTTTGCTGACCACCAGTATATAATATATAGCAGTACAGTACAGTAGGCCACTGCTCTACCTACCTCTGTGTCGTCAAGTATACTATCCATCCATACCTGTGGTGCATTTCAGTTTTGCACAGTTTGCTGACCACCAGTATATAATATATAGCAGTACGGTACAGTAGGCCACTGCTCTACCTACCTCTGTGTCGTCAAGTATACTATCCATCCATACCTGCGGTGCATTTCAGTTTTGCACAGTTTGCTGACCACCAGTATATAATATATAGCAGTACGGTACAGTAGGCCACTGCTCTACCTACCTCTGTGTCGTCAAGTATACTATCCATCCATACCTGTGGTGCATTTCAGTTTTGCACAGTTTGCTGACCACCAGTATATAATATATAATACAGTACGGTACAGTAGGCCACTGCTCTACCTACCTCTGTGTCGTCAAGTATACTATCCATCCATACCTGTGGTGCATTTCAGTTGTGCGCAGTATATATAGTAGTAGGCCATTGCTATTGATACTGGCATATAATTCCACACATTAAAAAATGATGAACAAAAATGTGGAAGGTAAAATAGGGAAAGATCAAGATCCACTTCCACCTCGTGCTGAAGCTGCTGCCACTAGTCATGGCCGAGACAATGAAATGCCATCAACGTCGTCTGCCAAGGCCGATGCCCAATGTCATAGTAGAGAGCATGTAAAATCCAAAACACAAAAGTTCAGTAAAATGACCCAAAAATCAAAATTAAAAGCGTCTGAGGAGAAGCGTAAACTTGCCAATATGCTATTTACGACACGGAGTGGAAGGGAACGGCTGAAGCCCTGGCCTATTTTCATGGCTAGTGGTTCAGCTTCACATGAGGATGGAAGCACTCATCCTCTCGCTAGAAAACTGCAGTGCCACTCCTAGATGTGCCAGGTGTTTGTGTCGGCCACTTGGGTCGCTTAGCTTAGTCACACAGCTACCTCATTGCGCCTCTTTTTTTCTTTGCATCATGTGCTGCTTGGGGACTATTTTTTTGAAGTGCCATCCTGTCTGACACTGCAGTGCCACTCCTAGATGGGCCAGGTGTTTGTGTCGGCCACTTGGGTCGCTTAGCTTAGTCATCCAGCGACCTCGGTGCAAATTTTAGGACTAAAAATAATATTGTGAGGTGTGAGGTGTTCAGAATAGACTGAAAATGAGTGGAAATTATGGTTATTGAGGTTAATAATACTATGGGATCAAAATGACCCCCAAATTCTATGATTTAAGCTGTTTTTGAGGGTTTTTTGTAAAAAAACACCTGAATCCAAAACACACCTGAATCCGACAAAATTTCAGGGAGGTTTTGCCAAAACGCGTCCGAATCCAAAACACGGCCGCGGAACCGAATTCAAAACCAAAACCCAAAACCCAAAATCCAAAAAATGTCCGGTACACATCACTAAAAAATACAGGGGCAGGAAGCTGGAAAGACAGGGGGCAGGATATTGTAAAAGACAGGAGGCTGGAGAGACACAAGTAGCAAGGGGCTGGAATGGATTTGGGGGGTAGGAGATGACACAGGGGGCACTAGTCTGGTTGAACCTCTGTTGTATGATGATAGGTATCTTCTGGACCATGTAATCCCCCATGTGAATATTGAATACTGACTTAAGACTGTCCAGGGAGGATACAATTCTTCATAGGTTCACCACTGCATAGAAACAACCATAAAGGTAAGGTGCATTTGAAATGGAATGGATAGGAATGTACCCAGAGTGATGAGAAATGGATGCTGTGTCATGCTGACAGACCACCCATTTTCAAGTGGCCATGCCATTTGTGACATGTAACCATTGCCATTTTTTGTGCCACTAAGAAATTGTCTTTACTTGCACCACCACTTTTACTGCAAATATAATTTGCAAATTTCTAATAATAAATATGAATTCAGGCACAGCAGCCTCTAGGCTAGTTAAGCTTAAAATCTGAATCCCCTACTAGAGGCAGACACACCCATAGGGCAAGATAACCAGAAAACTAATTGTCTCGACTATGGACAATACATTATTCACAGTTTTAAATCTGTACAGAGCTAGCATGTTGTCCATGTTGCATGGGTTTTGTCCAGGTGGTCTGATTTTCAGGCATCATTTATTGGTGGTTACTGTATTTAATAGTATTGAAAAGGAAAAAAAGTTCACCACTGACAATACTTAGGTATCCCTTTTTATAGAAATCGCAGTAGTTGAGTAGTGACTTCATTAACAGTGTTGTTCAAAGTTGTAAATAAGCTCGGACTCTAATGAGCAATACTCATATATATCTAGCTCCTGGGTTTTCCAAACTGAAGTCTGTGGGCTAAATCTTGCCAGCCACCTACTGTGATACCATTGGCTCTTTAGGAGGCTGCCAAAAAGGGACAAGCCAGAAACCAAAAAGTAATTCAGTTTTTACACAAATACAGCTGAGAGTGGAGTGAAGTGCTGTTGATCTATAAGCCTTGACTGAGCAAGTGTCAAAGTCAAAATGGGGCTATAGACCTCTGTAGAAGTGCCAGAAGAGTGATTCTAAAATCCTGTGTCAGCACTGGGAACCACAGCAGAGATCTCTGGAGGAGTGTGAGTTTAAACTGATAAAGGAAGATGTCTCTATTGAGTACAGTATATTCTGAGAATATTGTAAATATATTGAAAAGTACAGTATATTTAAAGTATATTTGGAGTATTTTGAAAGTAGTTCCGAGTAACCCTAACAATGACAAGAGACTGAATTAGAAATATAAACCTGCTGACAGCATACGCGCCCCATTTGAGTAACTTTTGAACCAGTGACCGTGTCTATCCATATAAAGAGAGGAAGCCATTTTGTGATAGAATGCTAAGCTGATTAAAGTGCACGTTGAGACTGAACTTTTGATACTATTAAGTGCTGAAGATAACTGTGCTACTAAAAGTGGAACTGTGTTTATTGTCTTAATCATTGTAAAGTCAAAGCTAGTGATCACTGGAATCCAGAAAGTCCAGCATTACATGCTATTCTATTACATCTGCCTACTGTGGATTACAAGCACATGGATGTTATACAGTAGTACAGTGACCATCTAGCAGAGACTACTCCAATGACAGAACTTCATGTTACTCTTAAAGTGAATGACTGAAAAGTCTGCAATTTTGGTCTGTTGAGTAAAAATCTGATTTGCAATTGTATTCATGTTTGTTTTTGGAAAGATATTGTTTGATTAGTGTCCAGTGCATTGCAGTATATTAATTGAGAAACACATTTTCCCCAATTATACTCAAAGATGTGATGGAGCAGTCAAGATAAAATAGCCTATTAAACTATCTGAAAGAGTTATTGCCCATTACCTATGTACTACTATACTGAGACTTGTCTTAGATTTACCATATTCCTTTTGTGCTGTAATTGCCATTCATATATATGGTGATTATTATTATTATTATTATTATTATTATTATTATTAATAATATAAAGAACAGTGACCTGCACTGGACTCATGTCCTCTTACACTCCCTTTAATAAATCTACTTGATTATTCTGTTTATCAAGGCTGTATGGGGCTAGCCTCTCTGCTAAAGCCTGAGGTGGATAAAGCATGTGGAATCAGAGAAGAAGACAAATCCTTTGGAGCTGCCATTTCAGCTGTAAGGTACCATCTACACCTGTTTTATCCTTTCCTGAACCAACACCTGGGAAACCACACTGCTGCAGTACATTTCTGATGTTTTTTTTAGTGTCTCTGTTGTGGTAAACTGCTAAAAGGACCACTGTCCTGATTTCAGCCTGCTCTCAGAAACTGCAAAGAAAGGGAGAATGGTGTGGAAGATGGCGCTATTGTAGGGGGGTTGGGTGATTTGGATCATAGATGAAGTATACTTATCCTAAAATGATGGTCAGTAGGAAAGGCCAGAAAAACAGATGGTGGATCAGATCTCAGACATCATATTTCCGGTGTTTGAAAGTTCCATTATAATCCAGATGGTTCCATTGATACCTTACTTACACTCTTATGGTGTCTGAAGCATAAATAAATATATCTTTAACAATGAAGGGCTTCTTTAAGTATTTCCTTAGATGACAAAGTGCAAGATTCATACCTAACTTACAGTATTAAGGTGTAAAGCACATATATAGCAGGTTATTTTATAAAAGACGTTAAGGATGCATACTGGTACTCACAGCTGGTGTAATAGGTTGACTCGCATCAGTGACCAGACCTCTTGGTTATTTGTTGTCCAATTTGGGTCGTCTTGTCTATGAGTGGAGGCACAGTACCCCACATGATAATTTTTTTCTATAGTTCATTCTATTATGTTTATAGTACGTATGTAAACTAGAGATGTGCTGCAGACACTTTTAAGGTTTTGTGTTTTTGGTTCTGGATTCCCGCTCATGTTTTGGATCTGGATTAGTTTTGCCAAAACCACCTTTTCGAGTTTTGGTTTTGGATCTGGATGATTTAAAAAAAAAACTGCTAAAATCACAGAATTTGGGGGTAATTTTGATCCTACGGTATTATTAACCTCAATAACATTCATTTCCACTCATTTCCAATCTATTCTGCACACTTCACAATATTGTTTTTAGGCCAAAAGGTTGCACCAAGGTCACTGGATGACTAAGCTAAGCGACACAAGTGAGCAGCACAAACACCTGGCACATCTAGGAGTGGCACTGCAGTGGCAGACAGGATGGCAGATTTAAAAACTAGGCCTCAAAGAGCACATAATGCAAAGAAAAAAAAAAGGTGCAAGATGGTATTGTCCTTGGGCCCTCCCACCCACCTTATGTTGTATAAACAGGACATGCACACTTTAACAAACCAATCATTTCAGCCACAGGGTCTGCCACATGACTGTGGCTGAAATGACTGGTTGGTTTGGGCCCCCACAAAAAAAGAAGCAATTAATCTCTCCTTGTGCAAAATGGCTCTACAATGGCTCCTCTGATTCCTCACCCCTTTCAGTGTGTACATCCTCATCCTCAATGAGTATTTAGTTCGTCCCCACTGGAATCCACTATCACAGGTCCCTGTGTACTTTCTAGAGGCAATTGCTGATAAATGTCTTCCTAGAGGAATTTATAATTCATTTTGATGAACATCATCATTTTGCAAAAGTAACCTCCTACGGCGATCAAGGTTACCGGCTGCACTAAACACTCTTTCAGAGTACACACTGGAGGGGAAGGGGGGCAACTTAGGTAAAATAAAACCAGTTTGTACAATGGACTCCAAATTGCCTCTTTTTCCTGCCAGTATACATACGGACTGTCTGACATGCCTACTTGGATGCTGTCACCAATATAATCTTCCACCATTCTTTCAGTGGTGACAGCATCATATGCAGTGACAGTAGACATGTCAGTAATTGTTGACATGTCCTTCAGTCCAGACCAGATGTCAACACTTGCTCCTGACTGCCCTTCATCACCACCAGCAGATGGGCTCCGAAATTTTATCCTTTTCCTCAAAGCCCCAGTTGCTGGAGAAAATGAAGAAGGAGCTGTTGACGGGTCTCGTTCCGCTTGAGTTGACAATTTTCTTACCAGCAGGTCTTTGAACCTCTGCAGTCTTGTGTCTCCTGGAAAGAGAGATAAAATGTAGGTTTTAAACCTAGGATTGAGCATGGTGGTCAAAATGTAGTACTCTGATTTCAACAAATTGACCACCCTTGAATCCTGGCAAAGCGAATGAAGGGCTCCATCCACAAGTCCCACATACTTTGCGGAATCGCTCCGTATTAGCTCAGCCTTCAATTTCTCCAGCTGCTTCATCAAAATCCTGATGAGGGGAATGACCTGACTCAAGCTGGCAGTGTCTGAACTGACTTTACGTGTGGCAAGTTTGCAGCATTGGAGAACCTTGCATAACACGGAAATCATTTATGACTGCGCTTGAGTCAGGTGCATTCCCCCTCCTTTGCCTATATCGTAGGTGGAAGTATAGGCTTGAATGGCCTTTTGCTGCTCCTCCATTCTCTGAAGCATATAGAATGCTGAATTCCACCTCATTACCACCTCTTGCTTCAGGTGATAGCAGGGCAGGTTCAGGAGTGTTTGCGTGTGCTCCTGTCTTCGGCATGCAGTCGCTAAATGTCAAAAGTAGCTCGTAATTTTTTGGGCCACCAACAACATCTCCTGCATACCCCTGTCATTTAAAAAAAAAATTCTGCACCACTAAATTAATTGTACGTGCAAAACATGGGACATGCTCAATTTTGCCCAGATGTAATGCATGCACAATATTGGTGGCATTGTCAGATATCACAAATCCCCAGGAGAGTCTTAGTGGAATAAGCCCATGTGCGATGATGTCCCTCAGTTTCCGTAAGAGGTTGTCAGTGGTGTGCCACTTACGGAAACTGGTGGTACACAGCATAGCCTGTCTAGGAAATATTTGGCATTTTTGAGATGCTGCTACTGGTACCGCTGCTGTTGTTGCTGTGGGAGGCAATATATATACCCAGTGGGCTGTCACAGTCATGTAGTCCTTAGTTTGCCCTGTTTCACTTGTCTACATGTCCGTAGTTAAGTGGACAGTGGGTACAACCGTATTTTTCAGGACACTGAGTACTTTTTTCTTAATGTCCCTGTACAGTCCGGGAATTGCTTGCCTAGTGAAGTGTCATCTAGAAGGGATTTGGTACCAGGGACACAGTACGTCCATCAAATGTCCAAATCCCACTGCACTAATGCCGGATACCGGATGCACGTCTAACATCATCATAGTTGTTATAGCTATAGCTATATTAACAACACCCATGTAAAGCTGCAGCACCCCTAACATCACATGAAACACCAGTGACAGCCAGGACAGCACCCCTAACATCACACGTACACCATAGTGACAGTAGCAGCACCCCTACAGAGCACACACTGACTTCACCCAACGCCACCACCCACAGGGAGACAGAGCTATGTCTCAATCACTCTCCAAGTCTGGAGTGAAAATGCCGGCAATGCACAGTTGTTTACATGGAATACAAAACCTGCGAGAATCTGACAGCGGGATGATGAAGTTTTTTTCGCTCGTTCTTGTTTCCGAGTCTGGCCGGAAGTCTCAATCCCAGATCCCGACTAGGAACGTGAAGTTTGACTGGGTTTGGTTCTCTGTGAACTGTACCCGCTCATCTCTAATGTAAACCAGTGTTTTTATTAAAACCTCTCCTTTACAAGATCTGACTGTAACCTCACATGCACCACTAAGAAACCCTGATGGGAGTCAATCTACTACAGCCACTATGATTACCGGTACTCATCCTTACCATACTGTATTTTATAAAAGAAACTATGCCTTGATCTAAATTGTACCCAAGTTGTTTTGGAAGGCAGCAATGGTAAACCTTGGTTCCAGTGCCCGAACTTTATAATATAATTTATCCTCAGTAGATGGTAAACCTGAATTCTAGCTGAATAACTAATTAAGCAGCATACCTGAAAGGGACCGATTGTGACAAATTGTTTTCTATGCCCAGGCCCACCTGCAGGCAAAGCACCTGTCTTTTAGAGACCACGTATAATCTGGCATCGAGTACCATAATCCGTTCTACAGTCACAATTTGTATTATGTGAGTGGATGGGCTAACATGGCAATGTTTGCCTCTTTGTAAGATGTGTTCTCATAGACCTAATATTTATGAGTCATATGGTGTAAGATGCATTGTGCAACTTAGACGCTCCACCATGGGTAGTGATTCCCTGGCTTTTGTACCTTTTCCTTAATTTTGCATCTTATTCACATCAAAGCTGCCTCAAAATGGCAGTGTCCAGGGCATTTAGGATTAGTACTTTTGATGCATTGGCATAAAGTGGCAAATTAACCACATCACTGTGTGGTGCGACGTATGGCATGGCTCAGTTGTCCTGGTCCTCAGTCTTCTGCCTTTTTACCCAGATTAGCATTTGAGTTGCATACAGTAAATGTAAGCAATGCACCAGTACCCAGACCACCTGTGCATTGCACTTTTGTTGCATTATTGATGGTAATACTTTATGATGCATTTTTTGTATAAAAAGAATGTGTGTGGCAGTATACACAGCTCAGCTTATTCTTAAAGACTGTGGTCTGGCAGAAAGAGGGTTGCTTAAGTACACATCCGTACAGTGGCGTAAGTTTGTCCCAGTTGCCCGGAGGCAAGATAAATATTGGTGCCCCCCTATTTCCTATATTAAGATAAATATATGTATGTACAGTATGTGTGCGGATATGTGCGCGTGTGTGTGTGTGTGTGTGTGTGTGTGTGTGTGTGTGTGTGTGTGTGTGTGTGTGTGTGTGTGTTTATGGGGTGTTCTGAAAAAAATGTATATACTGTTTTTATACATTTAATTGTCTTTTATTTTAAATCACACATTTCTTAGCAGTTATACCCAGGATTAGGACCCATGACCTGTTACACTGACAGCAGACACTTTACTGATGGAGCTATTTGCTTCTGTTCAGGAAACATGAGAATTCTAACTATATGAAGTTACATGTAATTGTCAGAGAAGTATCTTCATATAGTTAGAATTCTCATATTTCCTATACAGGAGCAAACAGCTTCATCAGTAAGGTGTCTGCTTCCAGTGTAATAGGTTGTGGTTTCTAATCCTGGGTGTGACACTTGTAAAATGTGTATATTCAGTATAATAAAGAGGGTGTAATGTGTAAGGTGCAGGGACCAGTGAGGAAGTCGGTCACTGAAAAGACAGCAGCAGTTATCAATTAACTTAATGCAATGGTGTCACAGAATGGGAGGAGAGGTGCCCCCTTCAGAGCAGGAGCCCGGCGGCAGATGACTCTGTTGCCTCCCAGAGTTCTGCCTCTGCATCCGTAGTCAGTGGGTGGAGTGAGAGACAGATTGTGACCCCGTGGGATCCTAAACAAGACACAGTTTTATTGCCTTCTCCCTTTCTCTGGCAAATTAGCCAGTGTGTCCAAGTTCAGCCACACAAGGGTTGGGAGAAATTTCATTGAAAATTGGTGGGGTTTGAAGTAGGTGATGGTGTAAGTAAGGCTTACGGCTTACGGTCATTAGGTCAATCAGACTTAAGTCGACAGTCATTAGGTCGACCACTATTGATCAACATGCACTAGGTCGACATGGCCGTCAGGTCGACATGGAAAAAGGTCAACATTTGTTTTTCACATTTAGTTTCTTTTTTTTCACTTTTTCATACTTTACGATCCACGTGGACTACGATTGGAACGGTAACCTGTGCCGAGTGCAGTGGTAGTGGAGCGAGGCACCTTGCCCGAAGCATGGTAAGCAAAGTGAGCCATGCAAGTGGACATGGTGCACTAATTGGGGTTCTCCATCACTTTACGAAGGAAGCAACACCATAAAAAGTAAAAAAAACTCATGTCAACCTTTTTCAAGGTCTACATTGTTTGTGTCTACCTAATGACCATGTCGACCTAATGACCCATACCCATAAGTAATGTAAGCAGTCATGCAGTGGGCAGGAACAGGCAGGAAAGGGCAGAGCCGGACTGCCCATCTGGCACTTCTGGCAAATGCCAGAAGGACTGATAGGCTGATGAGCTGGTTCGGTCACTCAGAGAACTGCACTGGAAAAGCAGCTCGGAATCCCGATGATCTGCTCGGCTGCCCGGCCCACATAGACAGGGGTTGGCTGAGCAAGCTCTGCCTCCTGGTGCTCTGCTTGGCCAGAGAGAGATGGCAGCAATCTGTGAGGCCAAACCCTCCATGACTCATGGTACACCCCCATGAGATGCAACCACACAATAACATAAACCAGTTCATCCCTGGGAAAGGGTAGCCTGCAACTATTTTTTTTTTTTACTGATTTACATTTATTTTCTATACTGGTTTATGTTCAGGTCTTAGAAAAAAATGCTCTTATCTCCAATATCTTGTTATATATATTCTTCAGGCACCAGCAACAGCCCGAAACTGTATTTATTCACCTTTAAATATTGACGTCTGCAACATTATTAAGTATTCTCACAGATAACACCATACAGAAACTCGGTTCCGCCGCTCTACATTACTACAGTTCAGTTGGTGTTTGACATGAACATGTTTAAATATTCAAATATGTACTAGGATTACATTTAAACTGAATTTCCCCCAAATATTTCACTTATTTTACAAAGAGAGCCGGTACAGTTTTCCTGCATCCTGCTCTAATCTCCAATATAAGCCACAGCTAAAATATAGTGCAATAGGTAGCAGTTTAAACTCCATGAATATTTTCTCCTTGATCTATATAAAATAGACCCAGGTGGCACTAAAATTCATAACACGTGAAAATTAAAAGCTTTAGGAAGCAGCGGAGGCAGTAGGGAAACATATTTCTCTGTCCATATCAAAAGGAAATCATCCAAATAATTAAAATGTCTACAAATGAAAAGTCAGAACAGTGTGTTTTTGTATCTTATATTCAAACAATGATATTAAACTTTAAGTACTGTACTTTACACCAGAAAAAAAAATACATTGAAAATGTACTAAACTGTTAATAGTAGTATTCTGAAACTTTTAATTGCAAACATTTGGCCCTCAAACGGCAATTATGGATAGAAGAAAAAGTGCAGACTCCCATTTCATTGTGCCCAATAATTCATTATATTACTGTTGCAAAGCAAATTGCACTACAAATGCCTCTATAATCATCTGCAGAGTCTTGCAGTTAAACATATATCTGGGACATCATAGAGGAAAAGTGTTATTACTCCCTGATGTGCAGAGAGACAACACTGCACAATGTAGATGAGAGTTAAAATGGAAAGTTGTAACTAATGGAATTCATGGGAAACAGAGGGAAGGAGTTGGGAAAAGAAAAAAGGATTTACCAGAGGCTTACTGTAAATCTTTTTAGAATGAAAGCAGGATTTTATTGTAGCGAGATAGAGCACAATACATCTTATGCAGACTTGGGACACCATCGGGTGTATCCAGGGCTGTAGAGAGATTGACCGGGACCCTATATAGAGGGGGGGGCATGGCCTAATAACAGAGGTTTGGTAATGCCCACTATTGGGGATAAATTGGGGAAAAAAATTGTATTTGTGTGCCGCTGAGCAATACCGACCTTAATGGGGGTGGGGGTGGGGTTTGGGAGTGAGCCCCCCAGCCATGAGCAGCACAGTGGGGGGCAGTGATCATCATGATTGCTACCACCCATGCAGGTAGAGAGACTGCAGCTGCCGGCTGGCAGATGGGTACTATAAGGGGGGTGAGAGGGAAGCACTTAACTCTGGACCCAGGTCTGGGAAATTACTACCTGATTTCTCCCCTCTCCCCTCTATCGGCCACTGGGTGTATCAGGGTATTGCTGGGCACTTGCACCAGTGGCACAAACCTGCTGCAGAGGTATACACTGCTGGGTCTGCTCTAATGTTTGTTGCTGGAGGTGTTAATGTGATAACTTGCAAATGCTAGTGTCAGCCTTTTCCTTGTGTACTAGCATGTGAATGAATATTCAAGCCCTGAGATGCCCACTTTGATCATCCATGCACACAGTAACACTGTAGTTCTAGACAATCTACCATTGGTGCTCCATCGCAAGCACCTGTCATGTGCACCATTGACACTTGCACCTGCCCTATGGAAGTTTCTCTGTCTGAGCATTTCCTCTATGAAAGTATCTATGCATGTAATATATACTATCCTAAAACTGGATCTTCAATATATATATTTTTATAGGGACCATTCCACTAGATACAGCGGGAATTGGAAAAATTCTTGTACCTATACCTTTTTCAGGTGCACACAATCTTTTGTATTTTGCTATTATGTTTATATATATGTAGTATTAGTGTAATTGGCACCTTGGGGTTGTTATAACACTTCTATTTTTGTGACAGAATGACCTAATGTCAAATAAAATCTGGTTTAGGAAAACAAACCATATGTTCCAATATGCAAAATTTATTAAAATTTATAAAAGATCATCTGATACTGTATTGATATAACTGTCCATAAAACATTTCAACCACCACTAACATCCAGTGGTGGTCCACATAAGAGCAGATGTACAAATATTTTTTTTTGCAAATTCCTCCTTCAAGGATTGTAAATTGGAGGTCAGATCACAACAAATTTGATAACCCAACACGTTTCATCTCTCGTAGAGACTTCATCAGGGGTACATCTTATTCGAGTAATTAGCCTCTAACAATCAATGGCTTTATTTGCTCTGGGATATTAACATCGGTAAAAAGTGGATCATCCACTATGAGTACATAGCCAATAATGCCTGGCCAATCAGGAGGGATAAAAGTGTGAAAATTATGGAATAAAAAACCCACTGGAGATTCATATAATTCACAACCTGATCAATCTTTAAAATCGGCATGTGATACTCAAAGAATCAAAATCAGTAGTAGCACTCAATGGTTTTGTACCAATAGTGTGCTGTGCTGTGCTGTGTCCCAGTATCACTTATGTTTATATATATGAATATATGTTTATATATAGGTGAAGGGACCACCTAGTGGTTGTTGCTGCACCTTTTTTAAAGCACTGGTTTATAATTTGTTGGGTTAATGAAAGTGTGACTTTGCTGGCAGGGGTAGGAAGGAGTAACACACACTTCTGTTGTCCTGACTGCTGCCCCCTTATCACTTGTATACAGAGCACATTGCAGTGGCATGGAAGAGCTGCAATCTGGATGAGAGAGTGTGATGAGTATCTGTAGACAGCTAGTGACCGTGTTCCTGACACTGGGTGCATGAGCGCCAGTATCTCAGAGTGGATTTTGTGTGGCAAATGCTTCTCCTCATGCTACCAAGTCCAGTAGTGCTGGCGGGAAACCCAGAAGTGGTGCATCCAATGATGCTGTGGATGACGTACGTTTCACCAAGGGCTTGCTCACATACAGTGATGCAAGGTTACAATACTTACAGTACTTCCCATGCTGCATAGAAAAGTACAAGGTACTGTACCAAGAATTTATACATGTAATGGGCTTGATATTTGAATCTTGAAGATAAGTATACATATTTCACCTGATCACTTTTGGCAGTCCTCTTGTGGTAGGGAGATATTAGATTGAAACTCTTTCTCCTCTTCCAACAGTATATATAGTAGGTGGAGATCTTTTGGTCCAATATCTATCTGCCAATACCAACAAGATAGTACACATGCAAAATTGGATATGCAGTATTAAGAATTACCATGGGGTATATTTACGAATGTTCGATTTTCAGTTTTGAGGGATTGCCATTCAATTTACTGTATATTTAATTTCAGTTGGATCTTGACTTTGGAGATTTACTAAAGGCAAAATAGAATATCAAATCGAACATAAAACTGAATTCCACGAATTTCTGCAAAACATAGATGTTTTACCATAGTCGAATATAGGATCATTCATTTAATAACATTCGATTTGCAAATCAAATGCAATTCGAACTCAAAATCAAACTCAAAATTGAACTTCAAACCCTCAAATAAATAGAATAATAAGAGACACCATTCTATTGGTAGGCAGGCAGAGGTTTTGTTACCAACAACTATGTGGGCACATAAAGTGGAAGGCACATTAGGGCTACACTTATTGCAAAGTATTTCAGCTGTATTTTTATATTTTTACAATTAAATATATATTATACAGTTATTTATGTACTGTATAACACAGTGTAAATACGGATTTTTTGGTAATGTTCTAATTTTGTATGGGCCAACAATAATCACTTTAAACTTATATGATTATCTAAAATTAAACAACAAACATTAGTTTAGTATGGTTAGGAAAAGAAAATAACTCCCTTTTACATTCACTTTCAGTTTTCTAGAGTGTGTATAAGTGTTTCCAATTGTCCCCCTGTTAGTTAGTGTATATGTGCTACATTTGGCCCAATAGGAAGGAATGAGAGAGTTGAGTTGAATTTTGCATTCGATTTTGCATCCGAGTTTGCATTCGATTAGGCAGGCGATTTCATGTTCATTTTTGGAAAAGAATTCCAAAACCGAACACAAAACTCCTTGCTGAAAGCAACCAAAATCGAATTTGACTTGAAAATTGAATGCAAAATCGAATATTAGTAAATGAGGCATTTTTTAAAGGATTTTGCAGATCGATTAGAATCGATTTCAGGTTTTCTTGGTTCATAAAATTGAATCCCAAATCGACTTTTAGTAAATTTACCCCCAGATATACTGAGCCATAAGACTTAATCATCATTTAAATATTCATGTTTTGTCTGAATAATTTTTTTGTTTTAACAAAATGAATAATAAAAGCTATGTTTTAGATTAACAAAATTTACCAAGAGTGCACCAATAAGGAGTATATCTTCTTGTTTTCTCCTAGAGACCACAACCTATATGTGTACCTTTGTAATTTACTACCAGCGCACCACCAATGCACGACAATACTGGTGCCCTGTTTATCCAAAGTAAGATAGTAATTGTATAGTTGGTCACATACTATAACACTTTTCATTCATTTCCTTTGTCTTGTGCAGAACCAAACTGTTTCTTTAGTAACATTGCAAGGTGCATAACGTCTTTCCAGAGATGAAAATAATAGAGGAAAACTCTTTATAAGATATTAAGGGTATCCGGTCTTTAGGTTGACCACACTTTGGTCAACAGTCATTCGGTTGACCACTATTGGTCGACATGCTTTAGGTCGACATGATCTTTAGGTTGACATGGTCAGTAGGTCGACATGACACATGAAAAAGTCGACTGGAGTTTTCCACTTTTTTTTCTTCATTTTTTTGTACTTTTTCATACTTTACAGTCCATGTGGACTGCGACTGGGAATAGTAACATATGCCAAGTGCAGCAGTAGCGGAGTGAGGCACCTTGCCTGAAGCATGGCGAGTGATACGAGCCATGCGAGGGGACACGTTGCACTAATTGGGGTTCCCAGTCACTTTATGAAGAAAACAACACCATTTAAAAAAAAAACCTCATGTAGACCTTTTTCCATGTTGACTTTTTCCATGTTAACCTAATGACCGTGTCGACCTATTTCAGGTGTTGACCTAGTCACTGTCGACAAATAGTGGTTGACCTAATGACTGTTGACCTAGTTAGGGTCAACTCAATGATCCACACCTAATATTAAGTTACTTGTCATGAATAACCTTCTTTGGTTTATCCCAAAATTTCTGAGAAAATGTGTCTCTTTCCTCATCCGTATATAAAGGATAATAATAATAATAATAATAGTAGTAATAATAATAATAATAAAAAGAAGAAGAAGAAGAAGAAGAAGAAGAAGAAGTAGCTGCAGTATGTATGAGGGGAGAGAAAAAGATGCTTATACATTCTAACAGTGAAAATAACAGTAGCAGTAACTATCTATAGTGGCTATATACTGTATTTGAATTTTAACACAAAGGGTTAAATGTAAAATAGCCTGCGAGCTGTCAGAAAGCGGCAATCATTTACACAGAAAAAACAGTTGTTTTTTTTTTATATAAATGCCTGCCACTTTAAAAATATGTCCTGTACCTCCATCGCCTCGTTGGCTATTACATTTAGCCTCAAGTTAAACAGCACAAATGTAGGTTATCATACAGTTGGCATTTAAAATGTTATTAGAATTTAGAATTTAGTATTTTCCATGTCTGTTGAAATGTTGAGGGGTTTATTCAAAGTAAAACTCCCATACACTTTAATCAACATTATTAATGATTAGTCAGTATACAAGACTGCATTAAGAAGTGCATTAATCATTACATTTATGAAAACCTGCCAGCGACCTAATGCAGCTATATTTGGTTATTGCCCCCGAAATCTAGGAAGGGTTCCAGGCAGTCCCAATTATCATACTGATCACATCAAGGTAATGATTCAGGCTTGGCAGACATACTATTCTCCTTTACCAAGAAACTAATAGAGACATACTAAATCTTGATATACTTATCAAATTTTGCTGTCATGTATGCATAATTATATTCAGGCAAGTATCCTACATCGCAATGAATTTCCAATTCGCCATGTAATGAAAAATGGGAATAAGCTCAGCATTAAAAACCAATATTGTTTCATTACTGAATAGCTATAATCAATTACAGTAATATAGGACAAGTGGTGCATCTTCATGTAAGGACATAGCTAATTCTGAGTTGGGAACAAACCATGTTTCAATGTACAGTATGGGGTGCAAATACTGTACATTATTTGTGTTTGCATGGAGATAAATACTGGCTGCTTTTGCATGTAGCTCGCAGATGCTGGACAGCTTTAGTCTGACCCTGCAATTTAAATCTGAGTTTGGACACTGCCCACACAAAACGTAATGTCTCTGCACATTTTACATCTGCTTCCTTGCAGTACAAGTTGCACAAAGTTATTTGCTTTAGTTTTGCTTTGTTCCCAATTTGGAATCATCCCAATAGTCATTTTATTTGTCCCACTCACAGAAGTGTGCGACAATAGCTAAGACTGCTAGGACCAACTCTGTTCAGAAGGTCCAGTTAAGCTGAAATTAAGTCATCAAATTTACAGTAAACACGCAAAGACAGAGTACACAGTCTGAAAGTTACAGTAAGAGAAAAAGGGTCTCGATGATTGCTAATGAAAAACAGGAACAAAGGTTAAACAATGAGTAAGATGGTCACGTTTTGGTCTGGCTTCTGAGAACACAAATTGTTGCAATCCTGTTATGGCAATCTATTTAACTGGTAAAGGCAAAAATATAATAACTACTGTCGCTGAAGTTCCTGTCTTTGCCCAGGTTTATATCTTCAAGTTATTACGTTTTCAGTGAGTTGGATGTAACTGTCAATTTTTTTTAAATAATTAGCAGCTTTGCAGCTCTTCCAACACACCCATGAGGTGGCTACCAAGTATTTTTTTGCTTTTTTTGTTGTTGTTTTTTTGGGTGTTGCCAGTAGCCCTAATCCCCAGCTTTCCTTTCTGTACAATTTTATAATCATATGGGTTTAAAGTTTTTCTTCTGTTATCCGTGTTGCAAATTCAAGGCTTTTGGGTACACAATATGTTTTAGTTCATTGATTTATGGTCATTTCAGCCAGTTATTACAGTTCATTCAAGTTTTTAGGCAAATCCATCCAGTGGAAAGCCCAGAACTGGCTCCCTGTGTCAAAATTCCTTCATGCGTACGCCAATGGGAGATCCAAACAGGAACTCAACCTTTTAGTATGTCTTTGGACTCAATGTTATAACTCTGTGAAGTTTTCTTCCAAATACATCCAGTAGAAGGCCCAGAACAGGCTCACAGGGTCAAAATTCTGCCTGGTGAACACTAGCAGGAGGTCCTACCAGGACTCCAATACCACAATATGTCTTCTGGGAGCTAATGTTACCACTTTGTGAATTTTCAGCCAAGGCTCAGAATATGCTCTCCCAGTCACAGTTCTAACCAGCGTACACCAACAGGAGGTCCGATGAGAACCCTAATCCACCTATAACCTAATCAGGATCCAACTGGACCATCTCACATTGGTTTTATCCCAATCTGTGCAGGTGTATCGGAATGCATAATTGGATAGACAAACAAACAGACCAATTCATTTTATATATTAGATTAACAGATTCTGCAATTTATGCTGCAACCTGAGCCTCCACTTATCACAGTGTCCCTTGTAATATTAAAGAGAACTGGAGGAGTGGTCTCTTTTTGACAACTTTTATAAAGCTCTGAGATGGTCAGCATATGTAAGGCTATTTGGATTTGTGGCCCCTTGTCTACTACAATCTGCAAATATGCTACAAAACCAACTGTCACTGATGATCAGAAAGTAAAGCAGATTCCAAAGAGTATCCCATGTACTGTACTAGTGTAATTTATCAGGGATTAATAAATCCAACATAAAATAATTTTTTAAAATATACTGTTATAAATGAAGTTTCATGAAAACAAACACCATGTTTTTAGTGTATTTTATCGCAACTTTGACGTCTAGTAACCTTGTGATTCCCATCATAGGATACAATGTAGCAATAAAAATACAGTAATGTTTCCCACCATTGAAGTCTACGAGGGAAAGTTTGATTGACAGTGTCGCTGCTCACAAGCAATCAGCAGGCTGCTGCTCCTATGGTGGTACCCACTGATTGTTTGGTGGCTCTACTAATGACAGGACTCTCATGGGTCCTGGTCATTTGCGTACAGGAAGTGTATGTCTTAACACATACACTTCCTAGTGTCCGTCTTACCAGGAAAAGGTAAGTATGGATTTTTTTATTACTGGCAATGAGATGCTACTGGATAAGAGGACCGGATGGCTACAGGGAGTGTAGGTAAGTATGTGTGAGGACTACACCAAGAACTGGGTGTTTGTTCTTCTAAATTCAGAGGAACCTCACACATGTTTTTTCCTGAATTTTAAGAACCAGGTCCGGCCAGTCAGTAGTATGGAAATTGATGGAAACACTCTTAAAAGAAAGAGTTGTAGATTATCTCAAAACCAGAAATTTACAGGATCCCAAACAGCATGGATTCACTGGGGGAGATCATGTCAAACAAATCCTACTGACTTTTTTGACTGTGTGACTAAAGTGATGGATAAAGGTGGAAACGTGGATATAGCTTATCTACACTTTAGTAAGGCTGTTGACACTGTTCCACATCGCAGACTGCTAAATAAACTTGAAAGCTTGGATTGGATACTAGGATTATTGAATGGATAAGATCCTGGTTGCAGGAAAGAAAACAGAGAGTTGTGGTAAATGGAGTGCATTCACAGGAGGGAAATGTTACCAGTGGAGTACCCCAGGGATCTGTACTTGGACCAGTGCTTTTAATATCTTTAATTGTGACATTGCAAATGGCATTAAATGGAAAGTCTGCCTTTTTGAAGATGACACAAATGTATGCAACAGGGTAGACACACCAGGTGGGGTAAAACAAATGACTGAGGATCTAGGTAACCTAGAGGAATGGTCAAGAGTGTTGCAATTACAGTTTAATGCCAAAAAATGCTAAATCATGCACTTGGGTCTCAAAAATCCAAAGTCTAAATATAGTATTAATGGCACTATACTGTAAACTACTGAGGAGGAAAGGGATCTACTGTAGGAGTCACTATTTCAGGTAACTTAAAGACAGGTAAGCAATGTAACAAAGCAATGAGGAAGGCTAGTCAGATGCTTGGCTGCATTGGGAGAGGAATCAGCAGTAGAAAGAAAGAAGTAATAATGCCACTGTATAGTTCATTGATATGGCCTCATCTAGGATACTGTGTTCAATTCTGGAGGCCATATCTTCAGAAGGATATAAATACATTAGAGACTGTACAAAGAAGGGCAACTAAAATGGTGCATGGCCTACATCACAAAACATATCCAGAAAGACTAAAAAATCTAAATATGTATAGTTTGGAGCAGAGAAGGGAAAGGGGGGGTCATGATAGAAACTTTCACCTATATCAAGGGTTTTAACAAATCCAGGATGGAAACATTCTCCAAATGAAGAGAAGCAATAGGACACAAGGACAAGCACTGATAGTAGAGGGGGGTGAGGTTAAGGGGAAATTTGAGGAAAAATTACTTCACAGAAAGGGTAGTGGACAAGTGGAATAGCCTCCCATCAGAGGTGGTATAGGCTAAGACAGTAGAGCAATTTAAACATACATGGGATAGACATAAGGATATCCTTACAAAGAAATAAGGATCAAATAAGGTTTGAGGTAAAAATATGGTTAAAAAAAAGGGCAGACTAGATGGGCCAAGTGGTTCTTATCTGCCATCAAATTCTATGTCTCTATGTTTTGACCACAAAATGTACAGCTACAATAATATATGTAATAGTCACAGGAAAATCCAGTGTAGAATATTAATGAAAGCTATGCTTAAAGGACACCGTCCAGATGTGTATGTAAAGGATTGAAATGTACATACCTGTAATAAACCCATGATGCTTTCAGGATTGCTCTACTTTTCACTCTTTAAGAGTTGATCAATCTGCTTTATAAAAATAGACTTCTGTTCCAAACTACCTTATAACTACCTGATGCTACACAGAATACACATGACTTGTCGGCGGACAGAATGCCGGCGGCCACACAGCCGACCAAGGCATCCCGACATTGAAGATGCCGACATCAGAGGGAGTATTTATAGCCCCCCTGTCCCCTACCCTAACCCTCCGGGGGTGTCGGCTACTGCTAACCCTCAGGGAGGTGGCTATGGCTAGTGCCTAACCATAACCCCCCCAGTGCCTAACCCTCCCCTCCGTGCCCTAACCCTTAGCCTGAACTCTGATACCCACCTTTGGAATGTCGCTATCGGTGTGCCGAAGCTAGTCTTCTGGCTTAATGTTTTAATGTGCCCATTTCTAGATAATTACCTATGTATCCCATAAAGAAAGCAGAAAAGCACTTATGCTTAAAATCGGGAGCAAAATAAGTTGATATTGTACATTTAATAAGCAGTGAAATAATATTGCTGGTTGCTCAGTAAATCTAGCGCAGACGTTTGATACTCGTAAGTAAATAACACAGTACAGGGTGAAAGTGAGATAAGGTTGCAAAAAAAGTCTAATCAGTTTAATATTAAACTGCATTTACACCTACTCACTGAGGCGGCTCGTTTCAACATCAATTCATTAAGCTGAATGTTTTAAAACAAGATACACTTCCATCAGATCATTATCTCCATTAATTGTCATTCTTTTTGTCCATGCCCTGAGAATTACCTTTCAAGGACTCCATCCAGTACTCATTGTTCTGCAGTGATTAATTAGATGTTGGTGTTTACGAAATTGACTGATTTTATATGGTCAACTAGAGAGATGATTTAACCTGATTACCAGGACTCATTTAAAAGAATTGACAAGTGATAATATATGCAGTCGGTAAATGCAGGGAGACTTTTATGGTCAATTAAGGTGGTGTAAATATCTGGCTACCAACCAATGTTATAATAGATATTGGCAGTGTCATTTAATATCTCAGTCGAGGTCAAACAGCAAAAGGTTTTGCTATTTACAGTTTACTAATCAAATGTCTAAGCGTTACTGCCTAGTGACAACTCTGAAAGTTATCGGTTTGAAATGTACAAGCTAATTTATATTCTCATTAAATTTATGCAAATTAAGTGTCGTACTGTCAAGATTTATAGTGTCAGTATAACGATCCACAAATTTCACCTACAGTACGTCTTTTCATGAACAAAAAAATGTTAGACCCCCCACACGGCGCTGCTAAAATAATAATGTGATATATTTTAGTCATTTACAGGCAATGAACCCGCTGCTGATCTCTGGAGATACAGACTGTAAACTTTCTCTCATTAGTGAGACAATATACCAAATATTCAAGTTGATACAATGTAAAAAGTTTAGGCAATTCTTCCAATTCCAGGAAATTCTTTTTTCAGTATTTTCTGGCTTTGATAAACTAAAGCAGGCAACACAGATGCTATTGGTAATTGTCCCAAAAAAACAAACTTTAAATAATGCATTGGTTGAATGAAATCTTCAGTACATTTTACGGAAGTTGGTAATGCTCTTAAATCAATGCAGGGCTAGATGAACAATGGTGGATGGGCCTCCATATAAAAATAGGACTATCATCGTCATGACAGCATGATGGTGACTAGCCGCCCAGCTGGCCACAAATTCCCCATTGATAGCAAGTTTTACAATTATGCTACTTTTTTACCTTTACGCATATAGGGAGACAATGGGGCTGATTGTGAATGTGTTGTACATGCCCACATGGTACTAGCCACACCCACACAAATCTGGACACACCCACACCATGGGGGTCATTCCGAGTTGATCGTAGCTGTGCTAAATTTAGCACAGCTACGATCATTCACACTGACATGCGGGGGGAACGCCCAGCTAGCCCGCCCCGCATGTCAGTGCCAGCCCCCCCGCAGAAGTGCAAAGGCATCGCACAGCGGCGATGCCTTTGCACTTCAAGAGTAGCTCCCGGACAGCACAGCTTTAGCGTGCTGGCTGGGAGATATTCATCGCTTCCCGGCCCGCAGCTGCGTGTGACATCATGCAGCCGCTGCGCCACCCCCCCCGTTTGGTCTGGCCATGCCTGCGTTGGCCGAACCGCTCCCACGAAACGGCGGCCAAATGCCGCTGTTCCGCCCCCTCCTGCCCAGCGATCACCTCTGCCTGTCAATCTGGCAGAGGCAATTGCAGCCCTGCTACGGCCTTCGGCCGTCTAGCATGCGCCAGCACACTGCGGCGCCGGGGCATGCGCAGTAGGGACCCATTCGCTCAGCTGCGACAAAAATCAGCTAGCGAATGGGTCAGAATGACCCCCCTTATCAGTCACACCCACATGGTCTGGCCCCACCCACACAGCAGCGGTCGCATCTTCTAAGCTTCACACGATACGTCCTTGATCATTTTCAGCCCTAGGCCGTTGAGGCTTTTAAACTACAGTAGGTCTAAATCCAAGCTTTTCTTTTAACTCACCCCTGCAATACACTTTCTGTTCAAGTCAAAGTACACTGGTGGTGGAGAACGTGCACGGGTTACAACAAGACAGACAACTAATGTCAGGTGTCAGTTATATTAGAGATGTGCGGCTGGCACTTTTCGTGTTTTGTGTTTTGGTTTTGGTTCTAATTCCACTTTCGTGTTTGTGTTTTGGCTTGGTTTTGCCAAAACCACCTTTTCGTGTTTTGGTTTTGGATCTGGATGATTTTTGAAAAAAAACAAACATAAAAACAGCTAAAATCACAGAATTTGGGGGTAATTTTGCTCCTACGGTATTATTAACCTCAATAGCATTCATTCCACTCATTTCCATTCTATTCTGAACACCTCACACCTCACAATATTGTTTTTATGCCTAAAAGTTGCACCGAGGTGGCTTTATGACCAAGCTAAGTGACACAAGTGGGCGGCACAAACACCTGGCCCATCTAGGAGTGGCACTGCAGTTGCAGACAAGATGGCACTATTCAAAAACTAGTCCCCAAACAGCACATGATGCAAAGAAGAAAAAGAGGTGCCATGAGATAGCTGGATGGCCTAGCTAAGCGACACAAGTGTGCGGCACAAACACATGGCCCATCTAGGAGTGGCACTGCAGCGGCAGACAGAATGGCACTTTTCAAAAGTTAGGCCCCAAACAGCACATCATGCAAAGATGTAGAAGAGGTGCATTGAGGTAGTTGTATGACTAAGCCAAGCAACACAAACAATTGACCCATCTAGGAGTGGCACTGCAGTGGCAGACAGGAGGGCAGATATCAATAAAAGGCTGAATGTCGAGAGTGGGCTGCAATTGTTCGGTCCACTGACAGCATCTCCAGCACGCCCCTGTCATTTAAAAAAAAATTCTGCAATTGATGGACTTATACGGCAGTACCCCAGGACTAATACAGCAGTATACCCCTGGACTCATATGGCAGTATCAGATAGGATGGCCCTTTTCAAAAACTAGGCCCCAAACAGCACATCATGCAAAGATGTCAAAGAGGTGCAATGAGGTAGCTGTATGACTAAGCCAAGCAACACAAACAAATCCCACTGGAATTATACGTCCAAATCACTGGAATTAAATGGCAAAATCACTGGAATTATAATGCAAAATCACTGGAATTATAATGCAAAATCACTGTAATGGTACTGCAAAATCACTGTAATTATACGTCTAAATCTCTGGAACTATACTGCAAAATCACTGTAATTATATGTCCAAATCACTTGAATTATACATCCAAATCACTACAATTGTACTGCAAAATCACTGGAATTATACGTCCAAATCACTGTAATTATACTACAGAATCACTGTAATTATACGTCCAAATCGCTGTAATTATACGTCCAAATCACTGGAATTATATGTCCAAATCACTGGAATTAAATGGCAAAATCACTGGAATTATACTTCCAAATCACTGGAATTATACTGCAAAATCACTGGAATTATACATCCAAATCTCTGGAATTGTACGGCAAAATCACTGGAATTATACAGCAAAATCACTGGAATTAAATGGCAGTACCACTGGACATATTCGGAAGTGTCAGACAGGATGGCACTTTAAAATTAGTCCCCAAACAGCACATCATACCAAGAAGTAAAGGAGGTGCAATGAGGTAGCTGTATGACTAACAAAGCGACACAAGTGTGCGGCAGAAACACCTGGCCCATCTAGGGTTGGCACTGCAGTCCTACTGCACTAATGGTGGATACCGGACGCACGTCTAACACCAGCATAGTTGTTATGGCCTCAGTAATTGGCTTTGCAACAGGGTATACATAAATATATATATATATATATATATATATATATACGGCAGTATCACTGGACTAGACTTATACGCCGGTACCACTGTAATTATACGGCAGGATCACTGGACTTATACGGCAAGATCACTGGATTTATACGGCAGGATCACTGTAATTATACGCCAGTACGACTGTAATTATATGGCAGGATTACTGGAATTAAATGGCAAAATCACTGGAATTATGCGTCCAAATCACTGGAATTAAATGGCAAAATCACTGGAATGATACATCAAAATCACTGTAATTATAAGGCCAAATCACTGGAATTATGCGTCCAAATCACTGGAATTATAAGCCAAAATCACTGAAATTATATGTCAGAATCACTAGAATTATATGTCCAAATCACTGGAATTATACTGCAATATCACTGGAATTATACTGCAAAATCACTGGAATTATACTTCCAAATCACTGGCATTAAATTGCAAAATCACTGGAATTATACATCCAAATTACTGGAATTAATTGGCAAAAAGGAGGTTGAGGGCTTCTATCGTCATGTGAAGCTGAACCACTAGTCATGAACATAGGCCAGGGCCTTAGCCATTCCTTGCCACTCCGTGTTGTAAATGGCATATTGGCAAGTTTACGCTTCTCCTCAGACCATTTAAATGTATTTTTTTGGGTGTTTTTACTGAATTTTGGCTTTTTGGATTTTACATGCCCTCTACTATTACATTAGGCATCGGCCTTGGCAGACGACGTTGATGGCATTTCATCATCTCTGTCATGGCTAGTGGCAGCAGCTTCAGAACTAGGAGAAAGTTATTCTTGATTTTTCCCTATTTTATCCTCCAAATGTTTGTTCTCCATTATTTTTCTGGAGTTATGTAACACAATATGCGACACAGAATAGCATACCTCTACACCTCACAGGGCAAAACCTGTAAAAATTATTTGGATTAAATATTAATAACCCCTTTATTTGGCGTAAATAATATACAGCACAGGGCAGCACCACTGGACTGGATTTATATGGAATTATATTGATTTATATGGAATTATACGGCAGGATAACTGGAATTATATGGCAGTATCATGGGAATTATATGGCAATTTCACTGGAATTATACGGCAATATCACAGGGCTTATACGCCAGTATCGCTGGAATTTTATGTCAATATCACTGGAATTATACAGCAATATCACAGGAATTATACGGCAAATATCACAAGAATTATACAGCAATATCACAGGAATTATACGGCAAATATCACAGGAATTATACGCCAGTATTCCGAGAATTATACGGCAACATCACTGGAATTATACGCCAGTATCACAGGAATTATATGGCAATATCACTGGAATTATACGGCAATATCACAGGAATTATACACCAGTATCACGGGAATTATACGGCAATATCACGGGAATTATACGGCAATATCACTAGTATTATACGCCAGTAACACTGGATATATAGTCTTCCGGTTCCGGCATGAAGGAGTTAGCAGCAGCTCCCATGCGCTCCTCCGTGCCGCCAGCCTCCCCGCTCGCTTTACCCGCTCACAGAGCCAACCTATAACCCCCGCTGACTGCAGCAAGCTCCGGACACTCTCCCTTATTATCCCCCGCCGCTATGGAGAAATTTCTGGGCCCGCTGGCGCCATCCAAGCTACCGCCGCCGGCGCTCCCTCCCAGGCAGGAGAAGCGCCGTGTTGAACAGACTGTTCCATCCTGCACGGATTCTAGCCCTGAGAAGCCGGCAGCAAAGAAGGCAATTCTTGCCGCTACGGGGGATTCTAAGGTGCGTTATGATATTGGTACAGTGGCTTCTTCCTCTCCCACCTACGCAGACATTGTAGCTGCAATCCATGACACGATGGCGCCACTGCTGCAGAAAGCAGTCAGCGACATCACAGCACAGATTCAGCAGCTTACACATCGAGTTACTGACACTGAGACTCGTTTAGGAACCACAATGGATGATGTTTCTGGTTTACAGAAGGCTGTTACATATCTGGAAAGGGATAACAAGCGCCTTCTAGAGAAAATTGATAATATTGAAAACCATACACGGAGGTGTAACCTCCGTATAGTTGGCTTGCCGGAATCACTAACGGGCCCGGGGCTGGAAAATTTTGTGCGGATTACTCTTCCAAAATTTCTTCATATTGAGGCTGAGTGTGCCGATTTAGTTATAGAAAGAGTTCACAGAATGGGAGACCGCATGCTCATAATAATAAACCGCCTCATAATAATAAACCGCGTGTAGTCATCTTTAAGACGACTTTGAACTTTCTACACAAATCTGCTATATGGAGAGCCTATCGTAAAACAGATTGTCTTAAATGGGAGGGAGCTACGCTTCGCATTTTTCAAGATTATTCCGTGGAACTTTCCCGCCTCCGCAAATCTTTCTCCCCTATCTGTGCCCTATTGATACAGAAGAAATGCAAATTTGCGTTGTTGTATCCCGCCCGTTTGAGAGTGTTTCAAGGATCCTCTTTCCTGGATTTCACCAACCCACAGGATGCCGAAGCATACTTTAAGGAGGTCTCTGCCTATTGTACGGATGACATTGCTGATACTGTCGAAGATTGACCCTCCTGCTGTACTGCGTATCTTCTCATTTCATGGTTATGTCATTCTGATTAGGCCTGTGATGCTTTATTTTACAATCCATTTTGAATGCAGCTGCGAGGCTAATCTTCCTTGCCAGACGTTCATCGTCTGCAGATCCGCTCTGTCAGTCCCTCCATTGGTTACCGGTATTCTACCGTATTAAATATAAAATACTTTTACTCACATACAAGGCTATTAACCAAACTGCACCAACATACATCTCTTCACTCATCTCAAAATATCTCCCTACCCGACCTCTCCGCTCTGCACAAGATCTACGTCTCTCATCCACACGCATTACTTGTTCACACTCAAAATTACAGGACTTTATCCGGGCTTCACCCACTCTGTGGAATGCCCTCCCACGCACAGTAAGACTCGCCTCTAGTCTCCAAACCTTTAAATGTTCCCTGAAAACTCACCTCTTCAGACAAGCCTATCAAATTCCAGACCCACCCACATAACCTTCAGTGCTTCCCTATCTAATTACATCCTCTGTAGAGTATTCATAACATCACATATCTTGTCTTTCTTTAGTCTCACACCCTCCTGACACTTGGATAACTTTGTGGGGTATCATCATACAACCCATTAAGAACCTAGCAATCAGGTGGACCATTATGCAATAGGTAGCATCTATCCTTGTGTATCTATGCCTATTTCCCTATAGATTGTAATCTTGCGAGCAGGGCCTTCCTACCTCTATGTCTGTCTGTTTTTACCCAGTTTTGTTCTATTACTGTTGTTCTAATTGTAAAGCGCAACGGTATATGCTGCGCTATATAAGAAACTGTTAATAAATAAATAAATAAATATTTTGTATTCAATCTTGCTGGCAACGGATGAACAGCCCTGCCGTTGGTCTAAATAATTGACGTTAGATGTTAAATAATATCTGTGTTCACCTGAAGTCTAATTTTTTCTTATGGGTTATTCTGATGCTTGCATCAGTCCATATTGATATGCTGTTTAAATTGATATTGCTCTTTCTTTCTTGTATATTGTCTGGGTTCCCCTATGTCTTTGTTTACTTTCCTTGTGTTTTTTCCTCCCCTCTTCCTTCCCTGTCCCTTGTTCTTAGAGTTGTTAGCAGCTTTTATGTTGCCCCGCTACCAGCCTTTGTAATTTATTTGTATACAGCAAAGTATGTCTTCTATTAAGATAGGCACTTTGAATGTGGGAGGAATTAACACTCCGGCAAAACGATGTAAAATATTGATGTATCTTAGCAAACAATCTATTGATATAGCTTGCTTACAGGAGACGCACCTGGTTTTACATGAGATGAAAAAATTGCAGATGTTGAATTGGGTAGTCCTAGGTGCAGCTTCTCTTAATTCAAAGTCGTGTGGTGTAGCCATTCTGGCGAAAAAATCTTTATCGGTTGAAGTGTTATCTACTACGGTAGACCCTGATGGCAGGTATGTCCTCATAGAATGTCAATTAGGAGACAAGAAATATTTTATCTGTAATGTTTATGCACCTAATGCATATAAGAAATCCTTTTTTATTTCCCTCCTAACTATGCTAAACAAATGTGATCTGTCCTCCCTATGTGTGGAGACCTGAATTTGGTTTCTTCTCTATATTTAGATAAGTCCCATTTTATTAAAACTTCTAGACACTTACCCAAGATAGGTGTCCCATGGATAACTAAAAGACTTAATCTTATTGATACATGGAGAGCGCTAAATCCAATCGAGAAGGAATTTACTGGTATATCGATGGCCCATAATACCTGGTCTCGGATTGACTATATATTAATTGCTTCTGTGCTTTTTCCGTATATACGTCAAGCAATTATAGAGCCGGTTTCTATATCAGATCATGGTTTGGTCTGGATAGAATTGGTTTACACGAAAGAACAATCTGGCCGACCTTTGTGGAAATTTCCCTCGCATTTGGGGAATTCAGAGGGCTTTAAAAATAAGATTTTGTCAGTTTGGGAAACATATAAAAGGACTAATGCAGTACATGAATCAGAAAACCCTTCTCTTTTCTGGCTTACTGCGAAATCTGTTTTAAGAGGCGAGGTAATTTCTTATGAATCTCACATTAAAAGACAATGTAATACCCTATATTTAGAGAGTCAACAAAACCTATCTCTGGCCTATCAAGCCTATAAAATTATCCCTACAACACGAACTAAAAACTCCTATTTAATAGCTAAAACTAGTTTTAATGATCTTTTACATTCCTCTGGTGAGAAGTATTATTTCAATGTTAGTTATAAGTTTCACCGCTTTGGAAACAAATCGGGGGAAACTTCTTACCACTCTGTTAAAGGGATCTAGAAAACCAATGACTATCCACCCCCTAAGGTTAGCTGATGGCTCTTACACATCTTCAAATGCCCATATTTCTAAGGTTATGAGGGTTTTTTATGCTAAATTATATTCTCCCCCTATTTCTCCTGTAGATGATACTTCTCCAAATCTGTCAACCTCCCATGAGCCCTATTCACAACAGTTCTGGGATAGCATATCATTACCTCAGGTTCCTTCGGCCTATGTCTCCTCTTTAACCTCTCCTATTTCAATTACTGAAATCTCCAATACTATTAAACAACTTAAACCATGTAAAGCCCCTGGCCCAGACGGGTATTCCTATGAATTTTATAAACTACTGGCATCACAAATATGCCCTACTCTACAAGCCGTTTATAATCATATTATGACTGATGGGACTCTCCCTTTATATTTTACTGACGCTGTGATCAAGGTCTTACCAAAAGAGGGTGGAGATCTTTCCCTACCGGGCTCATATAGACCGATATCACTGCTTAATGTTGATTTTAAAATTTTTACATCTATTTTAGCGCAAAGACTTAAAAATATTCTTCCTGTCCTGATCCACAAAGATCAAACTGGCTTTATTGCCGGTAGGCACTCAGTGGTGAATCTTCGGAGAGTTCTATCAGTCATACAACATGAAAATATTAATTTATCCCCAGACCCACCTCATAGTTTGATTCTTACCTTAGACGCAGAAAAGGCCTTCGACCTTTTATTGTGGCCCCACCTGTACCATACGTTGGAAAACTTCGGTTTCCCGGAGTCTTTTGTTTCTTTTATAAAAATCCTGTATTCCTCCCCTTCGTCTTATGTATCTTGCAATGGAGTAATGTCCCCTCCTTTCCTATTACAACAGGGAACGAGACAAGGGTGTCCCCTTTCCCCTCTCCTTTTTGACTTATCGATCGAACCGCTAGCTGTGGCCGTTCGTGAATCTAATCTTATTCAGGGGATAACAATAGGGTCGGAAACATTAAAAATAGCTTTATTCGCTGATGACACGCTTTTATTTTTTAACTAACCCAGAACAATCATTACCAGCTTTAATTCATTTAATTTCTTCCTTTGGGAAAATTGCAGGTTATAAGATTAATATTACGAAATCGGAAATTTTATTGTTAGGTAAAACCTCACCGACTACCTTTTTACGCCCTGATATTCCTCCTTTTAAAATATCCAAATCTCACTTTAAGTATCTAGGTATTAATATCTGCCCTGACCTAGTTAACTTGTATAAGATTCATTTTTCTCAGGCTATAGGTAATATAACTTTTAAATTAGAAGCATGGAAGGACCTTCCACTATCTCTACTTGGTAGAATAGAAGTTATTAAAAGTGTTCTGTTCCCCAAATTATTTTATTACATATAAATGCTTCCGCTTTCTCTCACACATTTTGATATTCTCAAACTTGAAGTTCTGTTTTCAAAATTTATATGGCGTGGTAAACGTCCAAGGATTGCTAAATTGAAGATGAAATCTGCTAAAAAAGATGGAGGTTTCGATTTCCCGGACTTAAAGGCCTACTCCCTGGCAGTACATTTCCGTTACATACTTGACTGGTTCCATAATACCTCACTTTATACTGACTTAGAGTTAGAACAAGCTATTTTTTCCCCATACTCGCCTGCTGCCTTAGTTCATTTACGCCCCTCTCAAATACCGCCTAAGATTAAGGACCACATTTTATTTAAGGACACCTTTTTAGCTTGGACCACTATTAACAAAAAGTGTAATAGAAATCCTTATTTTTCTCAGTTTGTTCCCTTTTGGGGCAACCCAGCTTTTTTGCCCTCATTACAAAACACTGCTTTTTTACTGTGGAAATCTAAGGGTCTCGACTCGTTTAACAAGATTTTTGATCCTGGTGGCTCTATCTATTCGTTTTCAGAATTGTGCCACAAATTTGACCTCCCTAAACATCACATGTTCATGTACTTCCAGGTGCGTCACTTTGTATATTCTATCAGCTCCCCTTCTCATTCAACCATGCCTAGTGGCTTAAAAACACTTCCTAATATTATTGATACTCTGCTTAAGTCTGTTTGTTTACTCCCCTATAAAGTGCAGTCCTTATATGCTGTTATACTGACCTGCTCCCCCACTGTTCAATGGTATAATATGTTATTAAAATGGAAAAGTGATATTCCAGCCTTGACAGGATGTCGCTGAACTTATTGACCCTTGCTTACGATCCCTTAAGTATCTCGGTTCATCGTATCTACAAGAGGTGCATTTGAGAACGATTCACAGGGCGTATATTACCCCGCTACAACGTAAACATATGATACCTAGTGAAACAGGGAACTGAATTAAATGCGGATTTTCTTCGGCATCCTTTCTACATTGTATGTGGGAGTGCAGGAAAGTTAAATTCCTTTGGAATAAACTTATAGCGTTTATTAACCAGTTGTTTTCCATAAATGTCCAACCAGATCCACTAGCATGCTTGTGTTAAAATTTTAAGAATTGGAACCTAAAACAGAGGATTTGTCCCTTGCTTAGTATTATACTCACACTTGGTAGAACATGTATATTGATTCGGAGGGTTCAACGTTCTGTTCCTTCTATTACTGAGGTTAAACAAAAGCTCTTACAACTAATGTATTATGATTGGAGAATGCTGTTGACATTATATTCCTCATTTGGACTCTGCAAATTCTGTTTAAAATGGAATTGTTTCATTGAATCTCTAGAACCTTCTACAAAAGCTCATGTTCTAAAAATGATAGACTGTAAAGTGGTGACATATAACCTGTATGTACAGGATTATTGATGTAATTTAGTATCTTTAATGCCTATTTTGAATTTCTAACTTACGGTAATATTTTGAGATATCTCAAAGGCTAGCCTCTATTATGCCATTATTTTAGAGCCGCTAACACCCCACTCTTTCCCTTCCCTTACCTCCCTTATGTGTGCTCCCCTTGTCTTTCTTTTTTCTTTCTCTTCTCTTTCCTTATCTATCTTTATTCAGTAATTAATACAGAGTCAGATTGTTCAAGGTTACATAGTAACATAGTAACATAGTATCTGAGGTTGAAAAAAGACAATTGTCCATCAAGTTCAACCTATTTGTGGTCTCCTATGCATGATGATTTGACTAAAATTTCTGACTGATGCTGCTGTCAGCCGTTACATTTTATCCCTATTTATAGTAACTAGAATGCATGACTATGCACCATACCCCTGGATATCCTTATCCATTAGGAATTTATCTAACCCATTCTTAAAGGTGTTGACAGATTCCGCCATTACAACTCCCTCGGGCAGGGAATTCCAAACATGTATTGTCCTTACCGTGAAAAAGCCTTTACGCCGTATTGTGCGGAATCTCCTCTCCTTTAACCTGAGCGAGTGTCCACAAGTCCTCTGTGTTGATCTAACCAAAAACAGGTCCCGCGCAAGCTCTGTGTATTGTCCCCTTATATATTTGTAGATGTTGATCATATCCCCTCTTAGTCTCCGCTTTTCCAATGTAAACATGCCTAGTCTTTCAAGCCTTTCCTTGTATTCCATCGTCTCCATGCCCATAATTAGTTTGGTCGCCCTCCTCTGTACCTTTTCAAGCTCCAAGATATCCTTTTTGTAGTACGGTGCCCAGAATTGTACACAGTATTCAAGGTGTGGCCTCACTAGTGATTTATATAACGGGAGTATAATACTCTCGTCCCTAGCATCAATACCCCATTTTATGCATGCTAATATCTTATTAGCCTTCTTTGCTGCAGTCCTACTTTGGGTACTACTGCTTAGCTTGCTATCTATGAGGACACCTAAGTCCTTTTCCAGTACAGAATCCCCTAATTTTACCCCATTTAGTAGGTAGGTGTAATTTATGTTCTTGTTACCACAGTGCATTACCTTACACTTGTCTGTGTTGAAGCGCATTCTCCATTTGGCTGCCCATGCTTCTAATTTAACTAAGTCGTTCTAAAGAGACTCGGCATCCTCCTCTGTATTTATAGCCTTACACAATTTGGTATCATCTGCAAAAATTTACACCATGCTCTCTAGACCTTCTGTTAGGTCGTTAATGAAAATATTGAACAATAGCGGTCCTAATACTGAGCCTTGCGGCACACCACTTAGCACTTCAGTCCAAGTTGAAAAAGATCCATTAACCACAACGCGCTGCTTCCTATTATCTAACCAGTTTTTGACCCAAGTGCATATTGTGCTTCCTAGCCCTGATTCTTGTAGCTTGTAGATAAGTCTCATGTGTGGTACAGTATCGAACGCTTTGGCAAAGTCTAAAAAGATTACATCCACGTCTTTACCCTGATCTAGGTTTGCGCTTACTGTTTCATAAAAGCCAAGTAAGTTGGTTTGACAGGATCTGTCCTTCATAAACCCATGTTGATTCCTTTTAATGACCTTATTGGTTTCAAGGAACTTCTGAATACTATCTCTTAGAATACCTTCCAATACTTTCCCCACTATAGATGTAAGACTAACTGGTCTATAATTACCTGGTTCAGCTTTACTTCCCTTTTTGAATATAGGCACTACTTCCGCTATACGCCAGTCTTTGGGAACCATACCTGATATAACAGAATCCTTAAAGATCAAAGATAGCGGTTTTGCCAGTTTAGAGTGAAGCTCCATTAGAACCCTTGGATGAATACCATCGGGCCCTGGTGATTTATTAATCTTTAAATGTTTTAATCGGTCACAGACTACTTCCTCGCTTAAATAAGTACCTATCAGTGTGATATTCTCATTATTGAGATTGTGCGTTAGTCCCTGAATTGGGTCCTCACGAGTGAATACTGTTGAAAAAAACTAATTTAGTGTGTCCGCTATGTCATTATCATTTTTGCTTAAGACTCCCAACTTGTCTTTTAAAGGGCCTATACTCTCCTTCTTTAATCTCTTGCTATTAATGTATTTAAATAATTTTTTGGGATTCGCTTTGCTTTCCTTTGCTACTAGTTTTTCAGTTTCTACTTTAGCCGCTCTTATTTCCTTTTTGCAAATTTTGTTACATTCCTTATAGTGCTGAAATGACTCTGCTTCCCCGTCAGATTTGTATTTTTTAAATGCTCGCCTTTTCTTGCCCATAAGTTCCTTAATCTTTTTGTTAAGCCACATCGGTTTATGATTTTTATTCCTTTTTTTGCTACTCATAGGAATACATTTGAGTGTATTTTTAGCTAGCAGGAATTTTAGTACCTCCCATTTCTCCGTAGTATTTTTTCCTAAAAACAAACCTTCCCATTCAATATCCCATAAAAATACCCTCATCTTTTCAAAATTTGCTTTGCTAAAGTTTAAAGTCCTAGTTGAGCCAGTATAGGGCTGTTTATAGAAACTGATATTGAATGTGACCATATTGTGGTCGCTGTTTCCTATGGGTTCCCCTACTATAACACCTGATACCAAATCCCCATTGTTTGTTAATACCAGGTCTAAGATTGCATTGTACCTAGTTGGTTCCTCAATTAGTTGGACTAAGTAGTTATCATTAAGTGTGTTTAAAAACATATTGCCCCTAGCAGTATCACATGAATCGTTTTTCCAGTTTATCTCTGGATAGTTAAAATCTCCCATCACTACTATGTCTCCTACTCCTGCTGCTCTTTCAATTTGCTTTAGTAACAATTCATCATCAGATGCGCTGATACCAGGCGGCCTATAGCATACACCCAATACTAACTTTTTTATTCCTTTTTCCCCGCATGCAATTTCTACCCATAATGTCTCGACAGTGTCTACAGTCCCCTCCTGAATATCTTCCCATATATTAGGTTTTAAAAATGGCTTTACGTAAAGACACACCCCTCCACCCTTTTTATTTAGTCTGTCTCTCCTAAACAGTGTATAGCCCTCTAGATTGACTGTCCAATCATGAGATTCATCCCACCAAGTTTCAGTAATGCCTATAATATCATACTGTTTGCTTGCTGCAAGTATTTCTAGTGCACCCTTTTTACCAGTAATGCTTCTGGCGTTTACATACATACAACTAAGATAAGTATTTTCCCTTGCGTTAGGGACATCTTTCACCTTATGTAGCAAGGATGACCTGTAATCGTCATTGGTTAGTGCTTTGGAAAAATCCCTTTTAGTACCCATGTTAGTAACTTTACCGCCTGCTCTTACCCTCCCCCCAACTTCTCCCCCATTTCGTTTACTACCGCCATTCCCACTATTCTCACTGCATGACCCGTAGTTTCTAGCTAAACCCTCCCCCCAGGCTCCTAGTTTAAAATCTCCTTCAACCTTCTAACCATCCTTCCCCCCCAGCACCGCTGCCCCCTCCTCAGTCAGGTGCAATCCGTCACGACAAAAAAGATGGCGCCTGACTGAGAAGTCCGCCCAGTGTTCCAGGAACACAAACCCCTCTTTCTGCACCAATCCCTAAGCCACACATTTACCTCCCTAATCTCCCTCTGCCTCCCTGGACTAGCGCGTGGCACGGGTAATAATTCCGAGAATATTACCTTAGATGTCCTTGCCTTCAGTTTCATTCCTAAGTCCCTATAGTCTTTCTTAAGGACATCCCACCTTCCGCTAACTTTGTCATTGGTGCCAACGTGCACCAAGACCGCCGGGTCTTTGCCAGCCCCTCCCAACAATCTATCTACCCGGTTCGCGATGTGCCGTACCCGAGCACCCGGGAGACAACAGACTGTACGGCGATCACGGTCCCGGTAGCAGATTGCCCTATCTGCCTTCCTGATGATAGAATCCCCTACCACCACCATCTGACTAGGTACCTCAATAATTTTAATGGCCTTGTGACTGTTTTGTTATACAATTTATTGTGATATAAGCTTGTGATTTTTTCTGACATGTACTTTTACGGTTTCAGTTGTCTTTCATAAAAGCCTAATAAATATATCTTTTAAAAAAAAAACACTGGATATAATATATGGCAGCAGAGGACACCACCACTGTGACTGGTCACTGGACTGATACTGCACAAGAGAGACACTACCCCTGGTCTGATGCAAGACAACACAGCAAAACTGCAAGGGACTTATACAGCAGCCAGGAGCACTGGGGACATATAGCAGCAGAGGACACCAACACTGTGACTGGCTGGACTGATGCAGCATAAGACACTGACTACACTGGACTGGACTGAGTATCACAAGACAGCACTAGAATCGCCACCCCACTTTCCCACCCCCACACAGACACTGAGGACGGAGACACGTGACGCGCGGCTCCTTATATGGTATCCAAATCCCGCGAGAATCCGACAGCGGGATGATGACTTTTTGCCTCGTTCTGGTTTCTGAGTCAGGTGGGAAAACCCGAGCCTGACTCGGAACCGGACTCGAATGGTAAAGTCTGGTAGGGTTCGGTTCTCAGAGAACCGAACCCGCTCATCCCTAATTTATATATATTTGAATATTTCCATTACATTGATAGAAAAGCTCCTAGAAATTAGAATTTCCATAAAAATGCTACTGGAAGGGGCAAAATGATTCCCATTAATACCGGAGTAAAATATCCTAGGCTCAAACGATATAGTGCAAACACACTGTGCAATCTTGGAAAAGACCTAAAGATACATCGAGGTCTATGTACTCAACCTTGGAGAGAGATAAACTACCAGCCAGTCAGCTCCTAACTGCCATGTTAAAGGCTGTGTTTGAAAATGACAGGAGCTGATTGGTTGGTACAGTACTTTATCTCCAACCACTTTTCTCTCTCCAAGACTACAGGGGAGATGTACTAAGTGATAAGAGTGGAAAAGTGAGCTGGTGGAGAAGTTACCCATGGCAACCAATCAACTGCTCTGTATAATTTTATAGTATGCAAATTATAAGTGTTCCTTCAGTGCTCATTGGTTACCATGGGCAACTTCTCTACTGGCTCACTTCTCCAGTCTTTTCACTGCTTAGTACATCTCCCCCATAGTACATAGACCCCACAGTTTCTTATCCACTCTCTCATGATTCCTCCTCACCTGCCAAAGGGAAAACAAAATACATTGCATATATGTTACTAAGTGACAACTTGTACATCATGATACTTCTGTTGTTTGTATCTTGTTTTTTTCATACTAATTGAAGCTGATTTTTAACATTCAGCATTTCTTTAACTGTTCTCTTTTGGTCATTTCACAAATGTTCAAATGTGTTTAAATGAAGTCTGGCAAATGTCAATTTAGAGGAAACAAAACAATAGACCACATTCTTATCTAAATAACTGAAATGCATAAGTTCATTCTGAAATCTACTTCGAAGGTTTAAATCAGACACATTGTGAGATTGCAATGCAATCCGTTTTATTCTGTCATTTGATGTCAGTTGTTTATCAACTCCAAAAGAAGTCATATCACAGAAGTACTAATTAATTGTCTAATTTATTTTTGGTTGTGGTTTTTGACTTTATAATAAGACATTAGGGAATAAATGGAATGGAACGCTTCAATTTATCTGAATAACAAAGCTATAGATTTGTGGCTCGTGAAACTGCAGAGGCCATTGAGTTTTCCAAGAGTTATAAAACCAAAGGCACATAACTTGGACAATCTCGTTTGCAAATTATCCTCGCTTTATTTTAACTCTCCACTTCTTAGTATCCAGAATATATTAATACCTTATATAGATTGTATTATAAGCCAGATGTATAACCTGGAGTCATTATATAGTATTACTTGTAAGGGTAAACATAGGAATATACTGTATATTTGTATCCTCTTTTATGTACTCTTTTAGATTTCCAACAATTAGAATATCGGCAAAGTCATGTCAACAAAGGCTGATAAAATAGACAATTTAGTTCATTTTTGACAACAGTCCATAAATATTTAAGTATTTAAATGTCTTTCTAGGGGAATGGTAGTCAACCTTCAGGCAGACAGATAAAAGTTTCATGAAGATCATTAATACTGTAGGTTGGTTAAGTGTAAGGAGGATTGGAGCATAACGCTAACCAACAAAGATGCGCAACTCTGATGATGGTAATATCCTATATGAGGTCAAGCAAAGGAAAATACACAGGTGAGCCCCAGTCAAGACCCTACATATGACTGAATAAACATTGGCCATTACAGGACCATACCAGTTACCCTGCTCTCCCATGTAGCATATTGAAAGTCACCATCAGCTATAATAGGAACAGAAATCGGAATTTAGAGAAGACTGGATTGGAAATTAAAACTTCTTGGTGGGAGATTTATAATCAAGTCTTGGAGAGAGATAAAACACCAACCAATCAACTTATAACTGCCATTTTATAGGCTGTGTTTGAAAAATGAAGGGACCTGATTGGTTGGTACTTTAGGGCCTATGTACTGAGGCTTGGAGAGGGATAAAGTGGACTGAGATAACTATTAGCCAATGAGCTTCTAAATGCCATGTTACATGGTGTGTTTGAAAAATTACAGTTATGAACTGATTGGCTGGTACATTATCTCCATCCATTTTATCTCTCTTCAAAGCTTAGTACATGTACCCCAAATCTCTCCAAGGTCTGATGCATCTCTCACATGCATGCTCAGGTTTATGTGCAAACTGGTCTCAATGGGGGTCATTCCGAGTTGTTCGCTCAGTATTTTTTTCTCGCAACGGAGCGATTAGTCGCTAATGCGCATGCGCAATGTCCGCAGTGTGACTGCGCCAAGTAAATTTGCTATGCAGTTAGGTATTTTACTCACGGCATTACAAGGTTTTTTCTTTGTTCTGGTGATCGGAGTGTGATTGACAGGAAGTGGGTGTTTCTGGGCGGAAACTGGCTGTTTTATGGGAGTGTGTGAAAAAACGCTGCCGTTTCTGGGAAAAACGCAGGAGTGGCTGGAGAAACGGGGGAGTGTCTGGGCGAACGCTGGGTGTGTTTGTGACGTCAAACCAGGAACGACAAGCACTGAACTGATAGCAGATGCCGAGTAAGTCTGGAGCTACTCAGAAACTGCTAAGAAGTGTCTATTCGCAATTCTGCTAATCTTTCGTTCGCAATTTTACTATGCTAAGATACACTCCCAGTAGGCGGCGGCTTAGCGTGTGCAAAGCTGCTAAAAGCAGCTTGCGAGCGAACAACTCGGAATGAGGGCCCATGTTTTGTTTTGTTTTTAACTTATTTTATATCTAGAGATTAAAAAAATATTTGAATAACTAACTACATGGATATAACATACTCCTGCTTTTATGATTGTTAATACTGTATTATATGACAAATTGAGGTGGGGAAGAAAAGAAACTAAAATATTCTGGAAAATTAGGTCTACTTATATTTCCCTTTGCATTTAAAGATGCATTTTAAATATATGTTAAAATGTCAATCATGGATAAATAAAAGTAACAATATTTTTGTCATGGAATTTATATAGTTTCCGTTATGACGACAGTAAAATCTGCACGCAGAGCAATTTGCTAGATTTCCATTGTTTACTTTCTCTTTGCCAGAATATTGTGGTCTCCTTCCAGAGCTCCCTTATTTGATCAAATAAAGGATTGTTAAATCTTTTCAAATTCAACCATTAGATGTGTAGCTCTGTGCCAAATGAAATGTATGTAATCTATGGGGGAGAAATGTGACATCATTGTTTTTATAGTCAACTTGGTTAAAAAAAAAAAATTAAAACAAATGAGCAAGGAAGCAGAACCGGAAGAACATGTATTTATAGCATGAACAGCGGGGTACCATGAAACTTCATTTAGCATACAGTATACATTATGCTGTGCTAGGCACAATTAATCACACAGTGCTGATGAGGTTATACAGTAGTTCCTCTGTAAAGACTAAATGTTATTATATTTCCACCCAAAAAAAACAATTACACCACCAACCTAACTACAACTACCATAGCTGTGGGTTGATCTGTCAGGACTCCAGGCTGCTTACAAAACATAGCCGCTAAATACCAACTGGTGTGCCAAAGATGGCTGACTCATATCTGGGGTGTCCTCACCTGTCCAGAGCTGTGAGAAGTTTATTTTTTTTACTTTTAAGATAATGTTCTCTCATTGCTCTGTCCCAAGCAAACCCAATAAGAACACTGAAGGGGAAGAAGAGTGACAATAATGCATAATTACTGGAGCATTTAGTGAGCTGGGGACCTCATGTGCAGCACCCCCTCCCCTCCCCCTGGTATTATCAGGGCAAGTGCTAGGGTGTTTGGCACCCTCCTGCAAACTCTAAATTTTGCGCCCTCCTACTCCGCTCTTATGCTACCCTCAAGCAGCCACCTCGCGCTTGCGACTAGCTGCATCCGGTTCGTGGGAGTGCACACACCATGCAATCGTATGGATCGTGGGTGCATGCACACCTACACATAGCCATGGGCAAGCTTATCATGGCAAACGAGTGTCATTTGCCATGATTAGTCTTTAAGCTGAGAAAGGACACATCTCTTTGTTCTTTTTACATGACTCTTTACAATGTTTCATAGTTTGAAATGTAAAAAGAGTGAGAGGGTGACAGGGAAAGGGTGAGAGTCAGTGGATGACAGAGAGGATAGCAGGAGAGAAAGGGTGAGGGGCAGAGGGTGAGACAGGAATGTCAGTGGGTGACAGGGAGAGGGTAACTACAGTGAGAGATAGTGGGAGACTAGCACAGAGTAAAGCTAGGGAGAGACAGTGGGCAACAGTGAGAGGCGGAAGGTGACAATGAGAGGTAGAGGGTTACAAGCAGAGGGTGAAAAAAGAGAATGACAGGAAGAGAGTGAGCGTCAGTGGGTGACAGGAGAGAGAGGTGTTGAGCAAAGGGTGAGAATCAGTGGGTGACAGGGATAGTTCGACAGGATAGAGAGGTGATGTGGAGAAGGGTGGATGACAGGGAGAGGGTGACAGGAGAGAGAGGTGATGGGGAGAGGGTTGGATGACAGGGAGAGAGTGACAGGAGAGAGGTGATGGGGAGAGGGTTGGATGACAGGAGAGAGCTGATGGGGAGGGGGGGTGACAGGGAGTGACAGGAGAAAGAGGTGATGCAGAGAGGGGTGGGTGACAGGGAGAGGGTGACAGGAGAGAGAGGTGTTGGGGAGAGGGTTGGATGACAGGAGAGAAAGGTGATGGGGATAGGGTTGGATGACAGGAGAGGAAGGTGATGGGGAGAGGGGGTGACAGGGAGGGAGTGACAGGAGAGAGAGGTGACGGGGAGAGGATGAGAGTGAGTGGCTGACAGGAGAGAGACAGGCGATGGCTGTGGAGAGGCAGCGGGTGGCAGGCAGTGGGAAAACTGCACTTAACATAAAAAAAAAAAAAATAGGAGCATAACAAGTCCGGACTTACAGTCCTATGAAGAGAAAACACTATCCCATGAAGAGAAAACACTTCCTATGGTACAGTAAGTCACTGCCACTGCTAGGCAGTTCCCGCGGGTGGCAGATTTTACTAGGGGGATGCACAGAGCCAGCCATAGGCATAGGCAAACTAGGCAATTGCCTAGGACATTTGATATGCCTAGGGGCATCAGCAGCTTCTGCTGATTAAAATGATATGCGGCATGCCTATATTCTGTGTGTAGCATTTCATATGAAGATACAGCCACAGTCTCACACAGTATATAGGCATGCTGCATATAATTTTAATCGGCAGAAGTGGCCCGTGCATCCTAGCCACATAGCAATGCAAATAAGCTGCATTTTCATAAAAAAGGTGCCCAACGTTAGCATTGAGGCAAGATTTATGAGGACACATCTGTATCCAAGCAGAGGCAGAGGTCACAGTGTTAGTAGCAGTGTGAGTGCTGTGTGCATGTGAGTGGGTTGGTTGTGCAGTAGTGTTCGGAATATGTGTAAGGAGCATTATGTGTGTCATGTAAAAATGCATTAATAATGTGCAACATATGTGTAAGGGGCACTATGTGTGTCATAATGTGTATAAGGGCATTAATAATATGCGGCATATGTGTAACAGGGTACTACTGTATGTGTGTCATTATGTGTATAGGGGCACTAATAATGTGCAGCAAATGTGTAGGGGACACTACATGTGTCATTATGTGAATAAGGGCATTAATAATGTGCGGCATATGTGCAAGGGACATTATATGTAAAAGGGTATTAATAAAGGTTGTCATAATGTGTAAGGCGCATTATGTTTATAAGGACATTAATAATGTGTCTCATATGTGTAAGGGGCATTACTGTGTGGAATTATGTGTATAAATGCATTACTAATGTGTGGCATTATGTGTATAAGGTGCTCTACTATGTGGCATTGCGTATAGAAAGGGCACTACTGTGTCGTCTAATGTGAATAAAGAGCAATAGTGTGTGGTGTAATGTGAATAAGGAGCAATTCAGTGTGATGTAATGTGAATAAGGGGCTCTACTGTGAGGAGTAACGTTTATAAGGTAAAGTGATACTACTGTGGGATGTAATATGAATTGATCAATTGTGAATAAAGTTGCAGTACTGTGTGGTGTAATTGGAATTGGGGTTACTATTGTGTGGCCATGCCCCTTGCCAGCAAAAACACCCCCCTTTTTGGACTTTGCGCCAAATGTGCGAACTGTTCCTTTTTAAAATATAGGGGTACAAACACCAAAATAAGGACTGCTATGGGTGAGGGTGATGGTGCTAGGAAAGAGGTGCAAGGTCAGAGGTAGAACCAGCTGTGGTGCAAGGGGGCACCAGCCAAAATCTTGCTTAGGGCATCATATTGGTTAGGGCCGGCTCTGGGGATGCAGCCCTGTAGTCCATAAGTAAAATCTGTCAGTCCTAGTGACCTTTCCACAACATATGAAGGTATCCTATTACCCACGGTCATTGATCATGGGTAATTGTGTCTCCGGGGGGCTATTCAATTAGCCTTGATAAGCCTGTGCAAGACATGTCTTATAAGGGATTTTCTTTCATCTACCTCCCCCCCAATGACTAAATAAGCAATTAATCCTCACTTCCCACACTCTACACCACAGCTACCCTGCAGCCCACTCCCCGTACACACTACACTACCGCCACTACCCAGCACACATTATATGCCACTTTATCCTCCCCAGCCCAGCACACAGTAACATACCAGTTTATCCCCCCACCCCAGCACACAGTAACATACCAGTTTATCCCCCCACCCCAGCACACAGTAACATACCAGTTTATGTCCTCCCGATCCCACGCTCCTGTCTCCCGACATATGCAGTGGGGAGGAGCAAGATGGACAGGGAAGGGGGAGGGCTCTGACACAGGAGGAGACTGAGGATCTAGTGTTCATGCTGCCGGCACCGCTTCTGCTTGCCACACGGTGTGACAGGCGAAGGCTGCGGCAACTGGCACCAACACTGCGCATCAGCAAGGTACCGTAGCAGAGTAGGGAGAGCGCCTTTAGTGCCTGACGCCTCCCTTCTTTGCAGACCTTGCTGAGCGGCTAGCGCCAGCACTGGGTACGATGGTGCTCTTTTTCTGATGATATATTAGTAAACATGGTACATACACAGAAGAGAACAAGTGCCACAGTCTTTGCTGTGTGTATGTGTGTAGGTGGTGGTGGTGGTGGTAGGGGTTTGCAGACACAACTGGGCAGCCACAGTTGTCAATCCTGGGAACATATACACAGTGTATGGTCCGGGGGCCCCTGGACCAATTCCCTATATACAGTGTACACCCTGCACTCCTCCTAATATATGCAACACTACGTATACTGTATGTGTGTGAGTGTGTTGTGTGAAGGCTAGAACGCAACAGAAAATGCAAATAAATAGATGGGTTTCCATATTTGTTCTCAGAGAACCATATGATATGGAGTCTTCTCAGCACATAAATGTCATAAATACTTCTCTCTACTACAATCCATTCTGAATGCAGCTGTGAGGCTAATCTTTCTCGCTAGACGTTCATCGTATGCAGATCTGCTCTGTCAGTCCCTCCAGTGGTTACCTGTACTCTACCGCATTCCATATAAAATAATGTTACTCACACACAAGGCAATTAACCAAATTACACCAATGTACATCACTTCTCTTATCTCAAAATATCTCCCAACCCGACCTCTCCACTCTTTACAAGATCTGCGTCTCTCATCCACATGCATTACTTGTTTCCATGCATGATTGCAGGACTTTCTTCGGGCTGCACCCTCTGTGGAATGCCCTCCCACACACAATAAGACTCTCCTCTAGTCTCCAAATCTTCAAGCTTACCCTGAAAACTCACCTCTTCAGGCAAGCCTATCACATTCCAGAACCGCCCACATAACTTTCATAAACTTTCCTATCCAATTATATCCTCACTGTACAGTCCACACATATCCTCCACATATTTCCTCTTTCTTCACTTTTCCTTCTGACCATGGCTCATCAATGCTGTGATGTGATATTACGCAGCCCACCTCTAACCTTTGCAATCCGGTGGTCAACTATGCAATAGATAGATCCTATCCTTGTGTATCAATGCCTATTTCCCTATAGATTGTAGCTTGTGAGCAGGGCCTTCCTACCTCTATGCCTGTTTGTTATTACCCAGTTTTGTTTTATCATCTCAGATGCAATCGCATCGCAAATGCAGAAAGGATTTGGTATGCACCTTCTCCTGCATTTGCATTGCAAAAAATTGCAATTGCAAATTTTGCAATTGCCAAGGTTGAAATAGGCCCGTAGTCAGGATCCCAACAGAATGGGTTAGAAACCAACGGGGGGTTATGGTTAGGCTGCGAGAGGGAACACTTAGGGTTAGGCTGTGGGAGGGAATTGTTAGGGTTAGGCCTAGGTTTAGAATATTCGGGGGGATTGTTGGAATTCTGACTGCTGGGATTCCGCTGTTGGGATTCTAACCGTTGGTATGATAACTGTAAAGGATAATGACCACCGGCATTTCATACCTAACCCCTATTCTCTGATTGGCTGCTCTAATTTATATTATTAATGTGCATTTAGCATGGGATGGGAGAAGACAATTCAATCTAAATAATCTTAAAACAACTCAGCAGATCGTCAGAAGAGTTTAAGCTTAGCTGGTGGAGTATAATGCTGAGCTCTATTTCTTACTGTATTTCTGAAATGTGCTTTCATTTTCACACTGCTTTGAAAGGAAAGGAATTATCATACTTACTGTAGGTTTTGTTTTCATTTAAATCTCATGTGGATTTCTTACTTCCTGTCTGACTTCAGGCTTCTGCAACCTTGGGCCTAGACATTGTGGCTCTCACTTCTGATGGTCTGCCATCTGTAACCTGTCCTCATGTGCACTGTTTGTGGTGCCCGGCGATAAAGGCTTTAGTTACTGTACACTCCCTCAGTCCTACCCAGTTTTGCTGCAGAATACCTAACAATACAGCCCATCTGCTTGTCTGGAGATCCCATGTTATCCCAGTGCTTTACATTACTTTGACCAGAGTTGTAATGAACCTGATTGCAATTTCTACTATAGATACTCTGGTTTATAACCACTTCTTGGACCACTCAATAGGCTGCTTTGCAATTAACCTACCCTGACTAGTGCACTGTATCCCACTGTCCCCATTTCACACTTTATATACCAAGGCTTCCATATTTGTTCTCAGAGAACCATATGATACGGAGTCTTCTCAGCGCATAAATGCCATAAATCTCTCCACTACAATCCATTCTGAATGCAGCTGCGAGGCTAATCTTCCTTGTTAGACATTCATTGGCTGCAGATCCACTCTGTCAGCCCCTCCAGTGGTTACCTGTATTCTACCGTATTCCATATAAAATAATGTTACTCAAACACAAGGCAATTAACCAAACTACACCAATGTACATCTCTTTGCTTATCTCAAAATATCTCCCAACCCGACCTCTCCGCTCTGCACAAGATCTACATTTCTCATCCACATGCATTGTTCCCATGAATGATTGCAGGACTGTCTTCGGGCTGCACCCACTCTGTGGAATGCCTTACCATGCACAATGAGACTCTCCCCTAGTCTCCAACTCTTCAAGCGTTCCCTGAAAACTCAACACTTCAGGCAGCTTTTCACATTCCAGAACCGCTCACATAACCTTCAAATGCTTTCCTATCCAATCATCCAATCCCCACTGTACAGTCCACACATATTCTCCACCTATCTTCTCTTTCTTACTTTACCTTCTGACCATGGCTCAACATTGCTGTGATGTAATATCATGCAGCACACATATCCTCCACATATTTTCATTAAATGTCCTGGCTTACTCAGCCACACATTCTCTTCGAGTCATATCAGCTCAGCTCTGTTATGCCCATTGCATGGCACTGTGGATCCTTTTCTGGCTCCTTACAAATAATGATGCATTGTAGACCACGCATGCCAGTCAGAGGAATGGAAAGTAACAACATAGCAGCAGAGCAAAGGTAATTGCCAATTATTTGTGGAAAAAAACTCCACTGGGGTCTTTATAGTGAACAACTGCAAGTAATTGTTAGTTACCTCTGCTCCGATCACAGATGTTGCTTCTAATAGGTAATTAAAAAATAGGCGGCATGTCCCCCAAGAAGATCACTAGGAGGGGTTCTTATTGCCCAGTATTCCGCTGTGTGCTCAAATCAGATGCTCTGTCAGGCAGAGACAAAATGATCACATAAATGGCATTTATTTATTTTTGTAAACTTCTACTCCTTTAAGTATGCAGCCAGCCAATGACAATGAGTGACGGCCATTTTAAGCTTAAGGTTGGAAACTGTCAACGTTCCCGATTCCCTCTGAAGTTGGGATTGTGAATATTGCCGCCATTGCATGTATGTTTCTGATGGCTCATCTGATGTGTAATTACGTACCTCAGTTCAACTGTTTCCAGCATACACTGCGCATGCACAATAATTACACAAAGTGCTGATCTTGGTACAGCAGTTAGCAGGGAAATATTACTATGCAGGATTGAGAAAGTGGAGGAATGGAGAGCTGTTCTGGACATGGAAAGTCTTGGATTAGGAAAAATGAAAGCAACAGCTGCATCAAAGTTAGAAATATGTATCTTCCAGTGAAGTGCAGTAAGGGCCTGTGCCTGGGGAGGCACTGGATGAATCACTAGCGCCACCCATGTTTAATATAAAAAAAAATGGTGCTCCCCCTATTTAAGAAAAACCAACCCCAGGCTGAACCAGTCAGGGGGGATAATGCCATAGCAGGGGACACACTCGGCATGGGGTCCCCCTGCCATAGCATTAAACACCCCCCAAACCAGTCAGCCCAGTGCTGAAATTACTCAGAAAGTTAGGTCCCCAGAAAAAATGAATGGGGTCCCCCCTCCCGAGAAACAACCAGCACTGCCTATGCCCCACACCCCTGGTGGCGGTGGGTGCGGGGTTCATGCCATGCTAATGTTGTTCTTTACAGGGGGCCTACAGGTCCCAGCAAGCCTGCCCCAGCATGCAGGCACTTGGAGAACCACAAGTGCCAGCAGCCCGGACATAAAGTGCCTGCTGGTAGTCCTCCTGTAAAGAAAATATTAAAATAAACACACAACACATTTAAAAAAAAAAAAAGTTTATTGTACAGGTTCTTCACCTGGGGGGGCGGCCTTTGGGCAGCTCTTTTGCATGGCCATCGCCTCCCCAGGACTTCTGAAGTCTTCTTTCTTCACCTGGGGGCCGCCGCCTCCCCAGGGCTTCCACGGTGTCTTCTGGCTTCACCTGATGGGCGGCGGCCGTTAAGCTCTTTTGCATGGCCGTCACCCATCCAGGACTTCCACGGTGTCTTCTGTCTTCACCTGGTGGGCGGCGGCCATTAAGCTCTTTTGCATGGTCGCCGCCCATCCAGGACTTCCACGGCGCCTTCTTGCTTCAGGAGCTCTTCTCTGCTCCACCTCCGCCGTTGGACTGACAGCCGCTCCCTCACGCTGACTTATGTCAGCCAGAAGGGGCGGAGCAATGACACGGCAAGCCGTGATTGGCTCGCGGCGGCCATCTTGAATTTCAAAAATGGCGCTGAGCCGCCATTTTTGAAATTGGAAGCCGCTCTCCTCTGCCAAACTCTGCAGGGTGGCTGGCAGGGACTGGATCCTCTTGGATCCAGGTCTGCCGCCAGCCACCATTTCCCCGCCGGATCCCGCTGCCACGATGCCCACCATGTCATGCTGCGGCATGTGTCCGCTGACCAGTGGATCCAGTGGATCCACTGGCCCAATCACATCTGGGGGACTGACAGGGGCGTTCATTCATGTGGGCTGAATTCACGCCCCTGTTATTGAGGCACCAGTATAGGTGCCGCTTCACCATACAATTTCAATGGGCTTTAACAGCCCATTGCTTTGCCCTGCCCCCTGCCCGCCCCCTGCTGCCCGGACTTTAATGTTAGCAGGGGGGGAATGGTTAAAATAATAAAAGAAGATATTTGTCACAGACTCTGTGTTATAAATATCTTCTTTTTACTATTTTAATCATTATAACAGGGGAGGCACTGCCTCCCCTGCCTCCCCTGACTGCACATCCCTGGTATCTTCCCACATAATTTGGGGGGGAGGGGAGGTCACTGTAATATAGGAGGAAGCTGGAAGAATTTGATCATCTCATTTCACTAAATGGTTTCTGCATGACCTCCAGTGATTTCTCTGCACTTTTCTTTGTTCTATGAAGTGAAATACAAATGAATGGCTTTCTCAAGCACAAATGCTGCAGAAATACCTATTCTGTTTACTTAATATAGAGCCCATAGTTAGACAATCTTTTTAACGGGATACGATCCTTAGGTCAACCTCATTTAGGTCGACAGTCATTAGGTCGACAACTATTGGTCAACATGCATTAGGTCGACACGGACATTAGGTCAACATGGCAAAGGTCGACACATGAAAAGGTCATCATGAGTTTTTTTCATTTTTTTTTTCATTTTTTTTAACTTTTTCATGCTTTATGATCCACATGGACTGAGATTGAGAATAGTAACGTGTGCTGAGCGCAGCGGTAGCCGAGCAGACACGATGCACTGATTGGGGTTCCCGGTCACTTTCCGAAAAAAACCGACACAAAAAACAACAACAAAACTCATGTCGACCTTTTTTCATGTCGACCTTTCTAAGTCGACCTGATGACCACGTCAAACTTTTCCAGGTGTCGACCTAGTGCCTGTCGACCAATAGTGGTTGACCTAATGAGTGTCGACCTAAATAGGGTCAACCCAACAAACCCTTTCCCTTTTTAACAGTAACCAATGATAACCAAATTCCCTGGGGTCTTTCAAGGAATCAGCGACTGCTGTAATCACATGGGCAGCTACCGTATGATGGAATTACCAGGATTCTGCTCCACTTGGACCCTTCCGATATAAGTAAACGTCCTCCCAGAGCCGAGGTGCAGTAATTACCTCCAATGCATTATGGTCATCCATCTTTTCACGGGAAGGTGAAACCATAATGTAAGGAATTAACCCTTTTTGTGCCCCCTCGATTTGATGACCTCTTTGGTACCAGTGAGAGTAAATCTTAACGCTATGTAAAGAATTCCGAGTCAATGGTTAAGAATCACTCTGTTTATTATAAAAATTACAGCGTACTATATAGATAAGAAACATGGGTGTATACAATATGTGCAAGCATATGATTGGATAAATAGAAGTAGCATACGACATTACATGCAGGATATTTAGTAACACACAGAAGTAGAAGTAACAGTTTTGATCTGGTATGTAATTGTCCTTGAAGATAGAGACACAAACAAGCCTTGTATTGTATGAACAGATAAGGGTATCCTGTAGAGAGTGCGTACGTGTCTATTCAAGCACATAACAGTTCATATAGCATGTTTAACCCTTCAATCCCCTCTTAGAATCATATATTTATATAACATGATTCTTTTCATGGAGCTTTTTATTTCTATATTCAGTTAGGTATTGCTTATAGGCTGCAGGGGAGTTAGGAGGGATTGTAAGGACGGCTTTATACATAAGCGAGTTTTCAATACCTTTTGTGGCGAGTTTTCTGCAGCAGGGTATAATGCAAAAGAAAACAACACAAAAAATTGCTATCACAATCAATATGTAGATTCCTAGTTGAACAAGACCCTGTTTCCAATTTTCAAACCAACCAAAGTATTGGCTCCATGGGTTATCAATACCTGAATTCTTTTTTAGCTCTATGGATAAATCATCTAGTTTTTTTATGGCTAGGGTAACTTTACCATTTGGCCCTGTGTTGTCAGGGATAAAGGTACAACATCCTTCTACCTGTTTTATGTAGACACAAACTCCACCCTTTTCAGCCAGTATCATGTCTAAGGCCATACGGTTTTGGAATGTCATTTGGGAGGTGGCTTCTAATTGTTCAGCTATACCTTTGAGTGCAACTTTGGTATCATTAATGAATCTCTGTTGGTTATAGTAGATATAATTGATCCATGCAACATTTTTATTGACAGTTATTATAGGGATTAAGGATTCAAATCCTGCAGCTACTTCATCTCTAGCTTTGAATTCGTCTGGCACCCCTCTTGGGACCCCAATTGTGTCAATATAAACATGTGGATCGAAGCTACCTATTGGAGCTTCCCTTTTTCTTCTATGTGTGGGAGCAGTGTTTGAGGTAGGGGAACCTTCATTAGTTGGGAGTATGTGTAATGGCATAATTATTTTGGCTAAGGCACATTGACCTTTCCATGGGATATCTAATCTAGTTCTGAGTTTTAAATCTCCACAGATATAATAAATGTCCCCTAGGGACTTGGTTTGATTAACTAGGATGGTGTTACGTGTTTCTGAGCAGTATCCAGGAGGAAAATTTTTAAAATCCTTGCCAGAGTGTCTAGTGGAGTTGTAGCAGGTGTAGTTACCTGGGTATATGGTTATTGTGTTACCAGGGTTGGGGTTTTTTGAGAGTATGGGGTATTCCTTTTTCCACATTTCACATTGGCTGTCATTGGTTTTTGGTGCCGTTGTAAAGGCTGAAAAAACAACTTTCCTGCTCTAGGGGTATATTAAGGGGCACGGTGCCTAGGTGAGGCCTAGATCTGCCACAAACATAGCAGTTACTTTTATTATGTTTATTGGCGCTATATTTCATCCATTCTAACCAGAAATTGATGTCAGAGAAACCAGTTTCAATAGCTAGGATGTCTTCAAAGGTGGGATTGTTAATGGCTATCATATCCTTGAAGGTAGCTATATGAGGCCTTAGGGGTTTACCTTGGGGGATAGCCTTAGACTGATACGCTGGATTGTTAAACATGTCCCATAAATGAAAGCTTTGCCTTTCGCTATAGTATCCTGTTCCCCACCATATTCCAACTACATAGGTACCATTATCTGCTCTGCTGGGGCGTTCTATGTTTAATCTGAACCTATATGCACTTAGGCCCTCGTCCATCTTAAAGATAGACATTCTAGAGAGTAGAGGTATTCCACCAGGTTGGCTCCATCTATTTAAGGCATCTGATGGTCTGTACCCCCAGTCAATTCCTGTGTTCCACCCCACAGATCCCCAGGAATCACAGTTGTATCCCCACCATGAATCAGTAACACAAATATAAACTGTCTCAGATATTCCTGATTTTCTTTTTTTTTGTGTATAGAGTGTTTTGCTTCAGCAAGCTTGGAGAACAGAAAGTAATCTAAGACATAGGTGGCTACGTGTGTGTTGGAGGAGTTATACCATAGGGAGGTTTGTCCATTTGTTTGTGTAATATCTACTTCAGTTCTGGATATGGGTGTCTGATAGGCAAGTATAAGTAGGGTAATCAGAGTCCATATTTGAGTAGAATTCTGGGTTTGTTTTGTCAGCAAAAGGGTCCTCTTCTCCATGTTGGAGGTCAGGGCTGTCTGCCCCCGTTAGTACCTCTCCTGGACTTGCTTCGCGGTTTGGGCTGGGTATCTTCTTTACTCGGGATGCATGTATCCACGTGGGCCCCTCTTCAGTAAGGACATCCGTCCTGGTCACTGCCACGACTTCCGTCTCTGGACCATAGGTGAAATCTCCTGGACCTTTATTCCTCGGGAGCACCTTCACAACGACTCTGTCTCCAACCTGGAAAGGGTGTGTTGATTCCTGTGGGTTAGAAGGATTTTTACAAACAACCTTGTGTTCAATTTCATCTAGTTTCGTTATAAGGGACCTGACGTATTCTTCCCTTATGAGCTCTAAGTCTCCTTCCTGTAATACTAATGGTTTCTTAGCCCAAGGTGTGGGAAAGGGTCTTCCCATGAGTATTTCAAAAGGTGAATAACCTAGGGTTTTCTGGGGAGTCATTCTGATTTCTGCTAGGATGATAGGGAGGGCTTGCTTGAGGTATACATGGTTTCCCCTCTTTGCAGATTAATCCTGTTTTAGGATTCTTCTGCATTATTGGAAACAACCAATCAGCTACATTTTTGGGGGAGGCAGAAACTTGGAGTTCAGTAAATATATACTGATCATCTATCATGGGTGGGGTTATGACGGCCATGGCTTGGTATGTGGAGTCATTTGGTCTAGCACAAGAGCCGTCAACAGAAACATGGTCAGAGCCAGGAACAGGTATGGGGGACATGTCCAGTCTGGGAGATGTCTCAGTCTCTATGGTCAGACAGCAGTCATGGTCGTCGGGCAAGTCATCTTGGGGACCTTTGAGACCAAGAAGAGCGTTTAGAATAGGGGCAGGACCTGAAGTTGTATTAGCATACTTGATGGTGAGGGAGGGATTTCCCAGCAATTGTACTTCATAGCCACTAAGGCGTTGGGCAGACATGTGTTGTGTATGTAATCCTTTAAGAATGGCCAAAACATCATGGGTTGTGTGAAGTACAGTGGTGTGTCCTAGGGTGAGTGTAGTTGCCATTTCAGCTACCATTGCACAGGCCGCTAGTGCCCGAAGACAGGCAGGCATACCTTGGACCGACACAGGCATTACTTTGGAAAAGAATGCCACGGGGCGCAGCTTGCCTCCATGAAATTGAGTCAGTACCCCTGCCATGGTTTTACAGTTGTCCCTTGCATAAAAATGAAATGGCAGTACATAGTTTGGGAGGCCCAGTGCCGGACTTTTTACCAACATACATTTTAGACTTTCATATGCAGTTAACATTTCTTGTGACCATTGAATCTGTTTAGGTTTGTCATTGAGAGTGGCTTGTCTCAAGATATTGTCATAGTAGGAACAATCAGATATCCACTGTCTGCAATAATTAATCATGCCCAGAAAGGATAGCATTTCCTTCTGAGTAGTTGGGGTGACCAGGCCCAGTACAGACTGAATGCGTTGTGGACTGATTTTCCTTTCTCCCTTTGTAAGTACAAAACCTAGATAATCAACATGCTTTTTACACCATTGCATTTTTGTTTTAGACACATTCACAGAGCCAGTTTAACAGTGATATACCATCCTCTCGGCAGGCCTCCTCCGTTTGACTACAGAGAAGCAGATCATCTGCATACTGTAGCAGGACAGAACCATA